>NC_051326.1:0-300000 GCF_015220235.1 Choloepus didactylus | reverse complement strand
CCAAGAGGTGCCTTCAGCCCACCTCCCCTGCACAGGAAGTCTCCATCCATCGAGGGCGTGCCCAGGTGGGCTCAGGGAGGCCGAGGGTCCGGCAGTGCCCCTGGAGGGCCATGGGGTGATGGCCCGAACTGCCGAGCAGAGGTTGGCTCTGAGCCCTGCTCAGCCTCTCAGCCTCTCGCTGCGCTCTTGGCTCCCAAGGACACAGGGAGGGAGAGCAGGGCCCTTCCGTGCACCCCCTCCACCCTTCGCCGGGACATCTGGCTTCTTCTTATGTCTGACCCCCGACCCTCGGAGCCGCAGAAGCTGATGCACTGGATGAACTCCTGGTACCCGGTGAGGGATCTGAGGGGGAAGGGGGAAGGGGCCCACCTCCCGGCACCCCACACAGACACGGCCTGCAGGTGCCTTCGCGCGACCTTTCGGGTGGGAGAGGCTCCTCCCGCAGCCGGCCCAGCTCGCCTGTGTCTCCCATCTTCACTGGTCCACTCCCTACCCACAGGCCACCCCTCCAGGACGTGCCCGCTGCTCCCGCCTCCGTCCGTTCAAACACCGCGAACAGTGGCGGGAGTTTATCAAGAATAAGGATGGTTTAGGTAAGAAGTTTGCTTGTGGTTTAGGAACCTAATTCATTTCTGCCTCTTCGTTCACCAACTCACGGTCACAGCACAGCTTTCGGCAGCCCTTGGGGCAACCTCCGTCGTCTTCGTGTCCCAGCAAAGCCGTCTGCCCGGGGTGGCCCGCCTCAGACCGTGCCCGGGGCCGCGGGGCGCCCTGGGCTGGGGGCGGAATCCGCTTCCCGGAGCCCCGGAGGGAGCTGCGGCCGCGCAGGGCGGACACCCGGGGCCTCTCGCCCGCCTCGGCAGGTCCGGCAGGCCCGGGCCGTCCTTCCCGCGTGCGCTGTGCCGGCGTCGGTGCCGCCCCCGAGAACCGCAAGCTCCTGGGACTCAGGGACTGGGGCTCACTCGTATCTAGGTCCCAAGAGAGCTTTTCACATGGTTGGTGCTCAATAAAGTCTTGTTGAAGTGAACTGAATTTTTTAAAAAGGAAATAAAAAGTTGTTTGCATATTTTCAAATTCCCAAAAAGGAATTAAAAAAGTTGTTTTCATACTTTCAAATTCCCAAAAAGGAATTAAAAAAGTTGTTTTCATACTTTCAAATTCCCAAAAGTTCCTCTTACGTTGTTAATCCCTTCTCCAGTGAGTGAGGCTGATCTCAGTCAGCTTTGAAGGCCTCATGTGTTGTAACCTGATACATATTAGAATATTTTAGTAATTTAAAAACCAAGTTGAGTGTCCACTGCATTTTTTGTGTGTGAATGTGATGGTTGGATATAAATAGAAACGGAGAAACAACAAGGCTACGTGAACTTGGCTGGCAGGGCCCCTGGATTTGTACCCCAAATATAGCCTGCTGACAGTTTGCCACGGGCATTTTTTTCACACAATTTATCATTTTGTAAATTGTGAGCAATTATGATGAGAATTTGTTCAACAGAACATTCTTTCCATTTTGCCTTTTGGCCAAATATGTGGCTTAAAAAAAAGAGAGAGAAAGAAATGAAAATCTGAGGCACAGATAAATATATACCCTGGCACTTGGCTATAATACGGTTCTCTACAGGCAGTTCTGTCTCATGTCCGTGGGATGGGTTTGAATGTGGAAACCTCCAGAGGGCCCCGGTCTCACACTCCTTTGCCCATAGCCTGGGCCAGTGGCAGGGACACAGACACAGCCAGTAGGAGAGCTCGGGGAGGAGTTTCTCAGCAGAGATGGGGCTCAGGGGGACCGTCCCCTCTGAATGGCCTGGTGGCTCCACAGGATATGACCAGGTGTGCCACACTCCCGGCCCATTCTCAGTTGTCACACTGCTGCCCCACGGTGTCTCTCTCCAACCAGCTTTCTAAGTCCAGTCCCACTGACAGATGTGAGACATCTGATTATAGGTGACACAGGCATTTCCCAACTTATAGCCCATGTCCAAAAGATAACTCTACCTCAGAGTGAAATCAGAGCAGCTCTTCCCCTGTTATAGATGAGGGTTGAGGTTCCCAGGCTAGACCGTGGAAACCCCTGTATCCAAGATGGGCTAGTGACATCCTGGGCAATGCTTCTGAATCGGCTTTTGGAAAGGGTCACACACAACTGACACCTTTGTTTGGTCTTTGCCCAAGGCTGGTCCCTCTTCTTCCTTCTCAAGTGGAGACAAATGGAAGGGAGCCCAGAGGTGCTGCCCCACACATCTGTGAGTAAAAGCCACACCTCCAGCGATGCTGCCCTCTGGATTTCTGCTTACTGCAGCAGAGCATGGCCCCAACCTGTTTCGTGACGGTTCTTTCCATAGCCCGGAGGTGCTGATGCCTGATTTTCAACTATTTGGAGCAAAGATGTCTTGATCCCATGGAAGCCACTGGTCACCCTTGCTGATCCTCATGCCCCTCCCCTGGTGCTGGGGAGAAGAGACAATGGAACCCTCCAAAGGACTGAGAGACCCACAGGTTGGAGAGAAGCCCGCAAGTGAAATGGGCCCAGGAAGCCGGAGCCTTCCCAGGGCCTCTGTCCGGCTCCCCGGGCTCAGGGCCACCCAGCCCAGCTGGCCAGGCTGCTCCACCGCAGGGTTCCTTCACTGCTCAGGAGCTCACGTGGCCACAGGCTCCTCAGTAGCCTCCGTGGCAGCAGGCAGGGCCCAGGCGCTTCCTGGCCACCCCAGCCAGTGGCTAAGCACATCGAGGGTGCCAGGCGCTGGCTGTTTCTGCCTGAGGCAGGCTGCTCTAATGGGCGGTCTTTGCTCTGGAGCCGTCACTGGGCTGACAAGACACGGGATAGCTGTGTTACCCTGGGAGCCTCTCCATGTCCAGTTCTGCTCCTTCCCGTTTTCCTTTCACAGGTTTCAGTCCAGCATCACGGTCTGGAGGCTTTCTCTGCCCCATCCCTCCATCCATCACAAGCCTCACCTCACCACCTCAGGAAACCTCTTGCATTCCTTGCTCTATTTCGGCCTCTGCTCCTCAGAAGACTTGAACTGATACGCCTGTAGGGCCTCTGCCCCAGAAGGTCCTCCGAGGCTCAGGGATGGTCCCCACGGCTGGCCCTTCAACAGGGGCCCTCGTGGTCCAACGCAAGGCCAGGGCTCAGCGGAGCACTCTGAGAAGTCTAAATTTAAAATTGGCCTTTTGAATTGTCGTGGTAAGGGATGGGGCATAATTTCTTTAACAGGTTTTTAGCTTGATTGATTACTTTTAAGTATTTACTTTAAACATGTAGAATGTAGATCTCCGTTTTTAGTCTTGGCCTGGCTGTCAGGAATATTAGCAGTGGGCCTAGGGACACATTCTGTTTAGGTTAGTATGATATGTTTACGTCTTTCAAAATCACTTCCATGTCATTCTAGCTGGACACCGTGGTGCAGAAAAGGCTTCTGGGGGCATCCTGAGGGTCTGCCAGCTCCCAGGCGTCCTGGCAGAAGAGCGCAGGCCAAAGTCACACTGCAGAATGGATATTCTCTGGCAGCAGAAGTAAGGGGTTGTGAGCGAGAAGCAAGCCAGGATAAGACTGTGGACAATTCTTCAAATCAAGAATATGTAAAATTGCAAGCAGAGAATTTCTCATTGTCTCCTAGTCAAATGATCAATAATAAAAAACAAATTTTAGTCAACGAGTATCTTAACTTTCTCTATAGAAACTGCTACTGCAAAATCATTGGCATATGAAGAGACTATCAAAGTGTATGTGGCCCCCAAAAATGTGGGAAAAAGTATTATAGAAGCACAAAGACAGTTAATTAATAAAATATACTATTTTTTCTGGACTTTCTGAGGTTTGTAGTTTTGTTCAGATTCTTAAAAACTGTAATTTATGACTTCTTTTCTCATAAGTAAATATTCACTTTCATTTGTTTGTTTGTTTGTAAATTTGTATTCTTCTTTCTTAAAAAGGACCCTCCAAACTGAAGAAATTTCAGGCCCTGCAAAACCTGGATATTCACCCTGGGTTGATATTATTATTTTTAGTCAAGGAATTATTTCATCTCATCTGTGAGGTGGAAAATAAAGGCCCAGAGGGATGAATTTGCTTGCTCATTCTGACTCTGAGTGCTTTTTCCTGTAGATTCTCATATCTTCAGGCTTCTCGGCTCCATCTGTTTATCCTCCTGCTGCTTCTAACACCGAGTCCCAATAGGGAAACCAGGGAGAGACTCAATAGGAAGGGGCCTCCGCAGACGGACCTCGCTCAGGGCTGGAAACGTCCGGCTCTGCAGCAGCCGGTGCCAAGGGAGGGTGGGCAGCGCGGGCCCCGGAGCCAAGTGAGCAGAGAGGACCCAACACAGGGGCGTCCGCGGCCCTGGACCCCAGGGCCTCCGTCGTCTGCTGCTGTGGCGTGAACTGCACGTCACACACAGGGACAGGGAGGACAAAGGGAAGTGTTTTCATTTCTTTACTTCCTCGTTTTCTGAACCAGTGCAGCCTGCGTAGAGAGGTCCGACTCCGGCTCAGGGCCCTGGTTACCACCTACCTTTGGCCACCAGCCTGAGGACACTCCTTTTGCTAATCCCAGCCGTTAAGAATCACAAAAGCATTGACTATTAGGGCAGAAAGAACCTAAATGTCCCTGAATCCAGTGATCCTTGGAGCTATCCTGGTGGAATGGAGACTCAGTGAGACAATATAGTGACTTTTCCCAAAGGGAAATGTATCCAGTTTCAAGGCCACCCTTTCCGCCGAGATTGGGTCCTATTCTAGTTTTTGTGTTGGGGTACGTGTGGTGGTGGAGGTGGTAATATGTCCTTTCCTTTTAGAAGTGATGGTTATAGTAATCATAATAATACTTGCAAGCATTTATTGAGTGTTGCCATGCGCTGGGCCCTGTGTTAAAAGCTTTGCAGTTTACCAGGTATAATCACAAGAACGTTTAGAGATAGTGCTATTAACCTATCCTACTAAGGAAGAAACTAGACTTAGAGGGACTGGGCTGCCGAGTCGCACAGAGGTGTGGTGTGGAGTCGGGAGTGAGGCCTGGGCAGTCTGATTCCACTGCCCACACTCTTCACCACTGCAGCGCACTGCCTCGCTTGTTGTTGTGTTGTTGTTCTTGTCACACAAAGTAAAATCTGGCAACTCTGTGTTGGAACCTCGTGGCTGTTGGTTTTTTTTAAGAACTTGTACTGGTCTAAAAACCTATTAGCTCGAGAGCCACGGATGTGGCCCATCCAATTCATTTGACAGTTGCCCAGAGAGAAGTAGTTGAATCACCCAATGTCACACAGCAAATTGGAAACAAAATCAGACAAAGAGAAGACCTTGCCTGGCAGATTTTCAGCATCTGTGAGACATGAAAATTTGGGAATTTCCTTTGGGAAATTTCCTTTGGGAATGACTAACCACAGGGCAGCCTCTAGAAATAAATTGAGAAAACAATTCTTATAACCTACATTTCCCCTGGAGCATCCTGGCCTTGACTGTATTTCTGTGCATTCCTTAAGGAGTGGGAATTTCCAGCCCCGTGTTCCTGCTGGATGCTGCCGCTCAGGTGACAAAGAAGTGGGGGGAAGTACGTTCTCACCTCTCCTCTGTGTGGGCCTCCTCCCACTCAGGACCTTCTTTCCAGCTGGCTGTCTCCATGGTGAAGGTGAGAAAAAGAGGGAGTTTAGATGATTTCCTTGGCAACAGCAAGGAAGAGGCTGTTTCCTTGGTGATGGTTAGGAAGGTGGAGGCTTCTGGGTTCACAGTATCCATTTGCCCCCCTCCCCCAAGCTCCCAACCTGCATAGATCATCCCCTGGGCTTCTCCACCTTCCAACCTGGGTAGATCACCCCTGGGCTTCCCCAGCTCCCAACCTGCATAGAACATCCCCTGGGCTTCCCCAGCTCCCAACCCGGGTAGATCATCCCTGGGGGTAGATCATCCCTGGGCTTCCCCAGCTCCCAACTTGGGTCGATCATCCCCTGGGCTTCCCCAGCTCCCAACCTGCATAGATCATCCCTTGGGCTTCCCCAGCTCCCAACCTGGGTAGATCACCCCCTGGGCTTCCCCAGCTCCCAACCTGGGTAGATCACCCCCTGGGCTTCCCCACCTTCCAACCTGGGTAGATCACCCCCTGGGCAGCTCCCAACCTGCGTAGATCACCCCTTGGGCTTCCCCAGCTCCCAACCTGGGTAGATCACCCCCTGGGCTTCCCCAGCTCCCAACCTGGGTAGATCACCCCCTGGGCTTCCCCACCTTCCAACCTGGGTAGATCACCCCTGGGCTTCCCTAGCTCCTAACCTGGGTCGATCACCCCCTGGGCTTCCCCACCTTCCAACCTGGGTAGATCACCCCTCGGCTTCCTGGACTAGGGCCTCCTATGGCAGTGACGACAGTCTTACCCACAGCAGACTGGCCCCACAGCAGTAGAGCAGGGCTCTGGGCTCTGGGTCCAGGCAGGTTTGGTTTGGGGCACATTATTTTACCCTTCAGCCTCTCAGTTGCCTCATCTGTAAAATGGGGCCAATAGCAATAGGATCAATCATAGGGTTGTAAGGTAAGTAAATGCAAAGTGCTTGGTTTGTGGTTAAGTGCCCAGCACATTTTAGCCATTATGATTATAGGATCTTACTTCATCTTCTCAAAGCAGAAGGGGAGGCAAGTAGGTCATTTTAGAGATGAGGGAGCTGAGGCTCGGGGTTGGTGACTGCCAGAGGCCCCACCCCGATTAAAAGCGGGTGCTGAGGCTGGCGGCCAGGCCGTCCCCACTGCCCAGCACGCCTCTCTGGCCCCATGGGCCCCTGACTGCTGCCTGGGCCTGGCTTGGTTTCGGGGCCTTCATCCAGACCTCCTCCTCCCTCGTATCGCGCAGTTTGCAGGGAGCCCAGACTGAGCGAATGCAAGCATCCGGGTGACTGCCGAAGCAGTGAGCACGCACGGCAGGAGAAGAGTGGGTGAACTTTCGAAGACCCCACACACCATAAATTACCAGGAGCTGGTCTAGACTAGTGTGAGCTCCCGAAAAACGGATGGGGGGGCTTTGCTGTTCTTGGCGTCATGGTGTTTCTGAATCATAATTTGTGAATTATTAAGGTATTACTTTCATGGTCTGTTAGTTTAGAAGGTGTTACAGCATTCTGGAAAGACCACAGGCTTTAGAATTAACGAGACTTGGAATCAAATCCCAAAATTCCACCACATACTAGCAACATGACTTTGAACAAACAAATTGATCTTAGTTTCCTGATCTGTAAAACGGCATGTAATAAGATCCATGATAGATGTTTGTGAAGTTTAGAGGTGTAAAATACGTGCATATAAAGTCGTTCAGCAACTGATAGACTTTCTTATTACATGCAGACGGCCTGATGACTTCCCACCCTTGGGTATATTTTCACCTCTCTTGCTATTCCCCCATCAGGTTCTAAGTTCCTGCCTACTTATTTTTCTGCCTACAGGTGGGTTCACGAAAGTTTTTCTGATGTCAGTGCAGTCTCTTGGTTACCTTGTGTGTAATTCAGGGGTGCAGAGGGGGGGACTTAGGGATTTTCATCTGCAGCTGATCCATCACATCCAGGTCAGATAGAAAGGTGAGCTACTGGCTAAAATCTGTCACCGGGCGATCTCCGAGTCAGGGACAGATTCCATTCTGAGTCCTGTCAGTATTTCTAACCTTCAGTTCAGAGAAATCCCTTAAAATACCACCCACCCCGCTCTGGGTTGCTGTTGTTGTTGCTGTTAAACTAGGTCAAGTTTATTTCTGCTACTTGCAACTGAAGAACCCTAACTGACAGACTCCCTTCTGCAGAGAATGGGGGGGAGCAGAAGCCATGGGGTCCCGGAAGGGAACCTCGGGGCGTTCAGTTAGCCAAGCTGATGCTCCTTGGCAGACTTGACTTAAATAAGAGTCACTCACCTGAGCAGCAGGGTCACCACGAGTAAAGGCGTGGGACTGCAGAGGGGGCCGCACCAGCCTCTAAGACCCTCGGCAGCACAGCAACTTAGCTGTTGTCTGCCACAGATGCCCAACAGCTCATTCCCTTCTGGGTACGGAAAAGACTTGGAAAACAAAAAGACGAAACACAGCCATGTACTGCCTGAGCCAGTTAAGTTTCTAGTTAAATTAACTCCTTTTGAAGCGGGAAGCAGTGCTTCCCTCTGTTCTAGGGGCCATCTAGACCCAGTGAGGAGGCCCCAGGGTCTTGGGTTGCCCCAGGAACCAGGGATCCCCATGGCCGGGATTGTGACTTCAGAACCACCTAAGAGAATGCCCAAGATGCCAGGGACACCCAGAAATCAGAAATCAGTGCTTTCCCAAAGGCGAGTTAGCTGGAGAAGGAGGAGACTTGGGTGCAGGACCAAGTTCCAGCCTCCTAGCTGCCTAGCAGGAAGGGGCGGAGGGTGCCCGGCCGGGTGTGCTCCCCGGAAGCAGAGACTGCAGGCAGGGTGTTCACTGAGGAGCGCCATGGGAACTGTCTCCTGGCGGGGAGAGAGGAAGGAAGCAGGACTGGGCCGAGGGAGAAGCTGGGCTGCAACGCAACCGACCCCACAGGGCGCGCAGGAACACGGACGACCTTCTCCGGGGCCTCCCTTTGGGCCAAGCTGACCCCAGTGGATGGGGCCACCCAGAAAGGACATGATCTGGCCCAAACTGGCTCTCTGCAGCTGAGGCAGACCCCAGAGGGGCTGACGGCTGAGGTTGTCTGCTGGCAGCATTTCCCAGCAGCTCAGGAAACGAGTCCTCCACTGAAGGGGGCTCGGAAGGGCATGCTGCAGTGACCACCAGAGGTGCCCGCCCCGGCCTCTAGGCTGGGGTAGACTAGAAGCCAACAGTGGAAGTCACAGGAAGCCATATTCCACTTCGGTATAATATTCGGGGAGCCTAGTTGCTGTCCTCCAAACCCATATTTACGGAAGTCCCAAGAAAGCCAGCCCTTTGCCAAGCACTTGGTGAACACGTTTTCTGTCCTCTCAAAGTGCCTTGTCTAGCAGTTTGAACAAAGAACAGTATTTTTCTTACTACTTGCGTGCTAGGCATCTAGCCTGTAGTGGGGTAGGGGCTCAAAGTTTAACTAAGAAATGAAATTTTAATAAGTAGAATTGTCACCAAATTGACTGGGCCATATTGGGGGGAAGTAAAAAATGAATGCTGATCTAGGAATCAGGAAACCTGGGTTTGAATCTGGACTCTGCTGGCTGTGTGACCTTGAAAAAGTCTCTAAGTGTCTCCGAGCCAATCTCAAAAGCATAATTATACTACTTGACAGGATTGATGAGGGATTAAAAAGCTAACCCAATGGCTAGCAAAGTCCTTGAGAATGTGAGTGGTCTGGCTTTCTTCCTGTGATGACCACTCAGTCACTGTGGCTGTTGTGAAAATCATTGCTCCAACTAGAAGGCCCATAAACTCCGTTGCTGGTGGCCTAGTGGAGGCCAGATGTCAGTGAGGGAGCCGTGGGGCTGACATCCAGTCCTGAAGCCTGCGCAGCACATCAGGTGCCCAGTGTTTGATGATTTACCCTCGGTCTAGGAATGGGGGGGATTTAACGGCATTGTTTGGCCACGGTGTCTCTGGGCTCAGTTGTCCTGAGCGGCACTGGCAGGCAGTTTCCTTATGAAACCAGGCAAGCAGCACCCCTCCTCCCCCAACACACACACACTCATGACACAGCCCAAAATCTCAGTCACACAACACATAGCCTCACAGATAAATCATTTGCAAAATGGTCAAAGTCTCACGTAAAAAAGTCACCTTGAGGATGAGACAGAGCAATTGTGGCTCATACAAATAGGAGAACTATAGTCATCTTTGATACTGAAGTTTGCTGAAAGTGGGACGCAGCAGAATATTTTTATTCCTGGTGACCTAAAAATGCTGTTATAAACAGAAAAGGTGGAAGTTCCTCAGCCTAACAGCTTACTTCAGAGCTAGGAAAGCTAAAGCCCAGAGAGGTTCAGTAACTTGTCAAAGACACACAGGTTGTCCATGGCTGATGGAGGACTCAGCTCAGATCTGGGGAATCCCAGTCCCTTGCATTGTATTTTCTCCTAATCGAGGGGTGAGAGGTGTAGGGTGAGGCTGGCAGTGCTCCCGAGCACAGGTTCTGACTCACCCTCCTAGGCTATTTCTGGCTCTGCAAGCTGTGAAGAAAGATGGAGAAGGAGGACACAAGCGGAAATGCAGAATCGAGGCCCTCTCCTTTGTGATGTGCCCGTGTGGACTGGGCGACCCGACACACAATGCTGTGAATCAAAGAGCAAACGTGATCTACTCAGTGAACAACCCAGCGACTCCACTCCTGGGTATTTACCCTCAACTTCTGTTTATAAATGTGGCACAGCGTCTCGGTATGAGAATATTTGTTATACCGTGTATAAAATGCAAAAGTATCTATCCACAAGAGAATGAGTGTGTAGACCGTGTGATAAACCCCAAATTCAAGATAGTTCCTACCTCTGGGGATGGAAGTGGGACACAACCGTCTACTTACGAAGGCCTGGACTCCATCTGCAGTATCTTGTTTTTGGGGTGGGTACCTGCACGTTTGTTATGTTATTCTCTATTTTTTATTGTAAACCTGCAAGAATTGTGAGTGTGAATCTTCAAAGGCTTTTAATAATGAATAGCCGAGAGCACTGCCAGCTTCTTTTTCTGCTTCACTCAAATAAGAGATAATGTCTTCCGTGATTTTGAAGTAACACCAATAATTTTCTGCATGGTCTTAATTTTTTGACGTGTAAATGGCAGAAAAACAAGCTCAACAGCTGCTTGTATGCAGTAGACACTACCGAGTGTGGGATAGGGCTTCCGCAGATGCAAAAAAGGACAGGCTTTTTTGAAAATGTTTTTGTCACAATGATTCCAAAAATCAATTATTTTGTTTTTAAAATACTAAGGTAAAAATAAATTAAATGAAACCTAAATTCTCATGAGTTAACTGCAGGTTAGAAAAAAGAGTTCATTTTTTAAAATGCACTGAGTTTTTGTTGTTGTATTTGTTTTCTTTTTTACTGTAAAGTTTAATATACATACAGTAAAGGGCACAATATAATGTGCTGCTTAGTTCATGTCCGTGTGACTGTCGCCTCCATTAAGAAAGAGACAATCGCCAGAACCCTGGAAGCTCCCCGGCCTCTTACCCTCACTCTGACATAAACCACTTTGCCTGCTCTTTTCTAACTTTTTACAAATGGAATCTAAAATATGTATTATTTTGTGTCTGCTTTCTTTGGCTCCACGATGTGCTCGTGAGGATCAGAATGCTGCATTCGCGTTAGTGCCTTCCTGGTTGCACAGCGTTCGGCTGGATGGATACACTGTAACTCTCGTGAAGTCCCCTGTTGATGGGTTTGGGGCTATGTTCAGTTTGGGGCCTTATGACTAGAGCTGCTGGGAGCATTCTGCTTATGTCTCTTTGTGAGCCTGCAGCTCTGGTGGCTGTAGACTTCGGAGGGTATGCATATCTTCAATTTCAGTAGAGAAAACCAAACTGTTTTCCAGAGTGATAGACCTGCTCCTACTCCCATCAAGAGTGGACAGAAGTTCCTGTTTCTCCACATCCTTGTCAACACTTGGTATTTTCAGATTTTAAAATTGTAATCATTCTGGCGATTCCCTAATGACTAACGAGGTTGAGCACCCTTTCCCGTGCTCACTGGCCGTTCGCACATCTTGAGAAGGGTCCATCCACGTCTCTTGCCTATTTCTAATGGTTTGTCTTTTTGTTATTCATTTGTGGGCATTCTTTTTTTTATGCATTTCTTTATTGTGAATTTTAACATATATAGGTAACAGTGATAACTCTCAAAGTACGATTCAACAAGAAGAGAGCAAATTTAAAAGAATGTCGTGGGTCACAGTTCCACAACTTCAGCTATTTCCATTATTGTAAAATATGCATACAAAAAGGTGTTAACTTTTGATGTACATCCCAACAAGCAGTTATACAGGTAATTTCAAAAACTATTATGGGTTACATTTCCACAGTCTCAGTTCTTTCCCCATTATGCAATATAAGGCATTTACAGAAAGGTGAAGACTTTCAAAGCACAATTCAACGAGTAGCTATAGAGCAAATTTCAAAGGGTTCTATAGGCTACAGTTGCACCATGTTATTTACCTCCTTCCAGCTATTCCAACTCCTCAACATCCAAAATATATTTATATATATTTATATAAAGTTTCAGTATTCATAGACCATTGTTAAATCTTATTTTGTGGGCATTCTTTATATTTGGTGGATATTCTGGTTGCGATGGTTGGTTCATGTGCCAACTTGGCCAGGTGATGGTGCCCAGGTGTCTGGTTAAGCAAGGACCGTCCTAACGGTTACTGCAAGGACATTTGTGGCTGGTTAATAAACCAGAGGGCTGGTTTACTAAATCATCAGTCAACTGACTGCAGCTGTGACTGATGATGTCAACAAAGGGCGTGTCTTCCACAATGAGAGAATGCAATCAGCTGGATTTAATCCAATCAGTTGAAGACTTCTAAGGGAGAAGAGAGAACTTTCACTTCTTCAGTCAGTCTCTCCTGAGCAGCTCATCGAGGACCTTCATCAGAGTTGCCAGCTTGCTGCCTATCCTACAGAATTTGGACTCGTGCATCCCCACAGTTGTGTGAGACAGTTTTATAAAATCTCATATTTACAGATCTCTCCTGTTGGTTCTGTTTCCCTAGAGAGCCCTGACTAATACACGGGTGAATTAGTTTCCTGTGGCTGCTGTAACAAATTGCCCCACGGTGGCTTAAAACAACACGAATTTGTTCTCTTAGAGCCTGGAGGTCGGAAGTGCTGAATGGGTCTCACAGAGGCGCGGGCGGGCTGGTTCCTTCGGAGGCTGCAGGGGGCTTCTGGCTCCTGGCCTGAACCCCGGGGCTCGCAGCCCCTCCTTGCATCACTCCAGCCTCTCACTCTGAGTCACTGACTCTGGTTCCGACCCTCCTGCCTTCCCCCTGTAAGGCCCGGCCACGTAACCCCGTTGGGCCCACGAGTGTGACCCAGGAAATGGGCACCTGAGACCTTCCACTGACTCCACCACGGCTGTGAAGTCCTGCGGCCACGTAAGGCGACACGTCCACAGGGTCTGGGGTTAGGGATTGGGCTGGGGCCATTACTCTGAGCATCTGGTGAACAAAGCAAACAAACAAAAAAGCGATTAAAAAAACAAGATGACATTTTTCAGCTTTAATGTGGAGAACGAGTTTTTAAAATAACAATACCCAATGCCGGAGAGAACTGTGAATGTTCAGGTTGTTATTCTAGTTCATCCTAAATTTATACAATCTCCTTGGAGAGCAATTTGGAAATATGCGTAAAAGGCCTTAAAGGGGCTTATTCGCTCTGACCCGCTGATTCTAATTCTCAGATTTTGGAATAGTCACACTATGGGAAAAGTATGCAGCTATTAAAAATCATACTTTTGAAAGATATTTAGTGGCAAAATACATATTATAAGATATACCATGACTTTTAAGTGCCATATTGTAAGAAAGGGATAAGTTTAGTTTTCACATAGAGACAGCATGGAATAAGGGAAATGGAGGCAAAACCAGTTTAAACAAGCCCCGTGATAAAGAGAAGAATCTGCCAGCCCCTTATATGGAAAAGTAACCATGGTTACTGGAATGTAAAGAAATATGAGGTAAAATCAGAGGCAGGAACTCACAGCAAAAAGAAAAACTTTTTTTAAACTAAATGAACTCTCTGGGATAGGCTCATCAGTTCAAAATCTCAATAATGAGTTAGTTGGCTCTCTGGGATTGGCTGTACAAATTAAAATCTCAAAAGATGAATTAGTTAGTGTTCTTGGATAGGCTGTAACCTCTGTAGTATCCAGTCAATGGGGAAACAGGGGAGGGACTTGCGCATTAGGAATAGGAGATTTAAAGATCGCCATTCTCTTCCTCTGGCGTGCCAGCCTTCCATGTGTTTGGCTGGACGCCCTATCTTGCAAGATTGTAAATAAATTCTTTTCTCCTCCAAAACCGAGTGAGCGTTTATTCCCTTACAGGTACCACTTTATTTCTGACACATATTTCCCCAGTTAAATGTGTTTTAGGAATGTTGCATCGATATCCTTGTCATAGAAATGTGTGACAACACTAGAACATTAAAGTCTCCAAGATGCCCTGGAAGAAGGAAACAATAACTTTGTTTAAACCAGCCTTTCCCAGCCTATGTGACTACCGTTCCCTTTCTTCATGGAATACTTATTAAAATCCCACAAAACTGAATACTAGAGACAGGGATTGTGGGAAGATGGCGAAGCAGGAGCTCAGGGGTCAATCTCTCCACCAAAACAGCTACTGAACTGGCAGGAAGCCCCAGAGTCCGTGGATTCAAACCAGCACAAGTGTACGTATATGTGTGGATTTTCTTAAAGCAGCATCCATGCACAAGGACATTACCGGAGAGTCTGGTGCTTGCAAAAATGCGCCAAAGGCCTGCTCTGGCCGAGTCGCGGTGACGCGATGTTCTCATGCGGTTTCTTCCTGCACTTGTCTGAAGAGGACAGGGACATGCGTTGCAGCGGAGCTGGGGCCGCCGCCTTTCTGCAAATGCCCTACAAGCGTCGACTGTTTGCACAGCGTTTGTGGGTTTTTTGCAGCACTGTAATGGAAGCCACAATCCGTTCTGTTACCCAGTGTCTCTTTTGCAGGGACACTCCAGGGAAGCTTTGGGAAAAGTTTCATTCCAGCAAGATGTTGGGCTCCTGCAAATCAGTTTGTGTGCATTCTTTCATCAGAAAATGGAAACTGTGTAATCCCTTATGTTTCTCCTTTGTTTTAGCTGCCAGGAAATTTAGTCCCAAACTCAGGACACCTTTGTAGTAATCAGCTTTTAGGATTGTTGGGCTACAAAAGTCAGAGCCTGACGTCCCTTAGAGAACACATATAGGGATATCGAGACCCAGTGGGCACTCAGCTTGGGGAAAGTCTACTCGCGTTTATTCCCAGTTAGCTCATTTTGCATCACTGGCTTTGTGACGCCCCCTTAAATCCTGCTGAAAGTTCAGTGTTACCATGTGTCAGGCTTTGGGGACAGGTGTGCAGAGCTGAGCCTTGATTCATTGAGGGGCTAAGGGGTGGGAGGGAGGGATTTCCTCTTGGCCCTTTGCACCCTGATGTGCTTAAGGCCAGGAAGTCAGATTGACAGTGAAGTTTGGTTCCTAGGGTTTCAATTTTGTGCTGTCCTGAAACTTGTAAACCATTATCTAATCCTTTAATCTCAGGGGTTCCCAAATGTTTGTCCAGGGCTAGAGTCAAGATGTAAAAATATGCTTTGGGTCTAAAGCAAAATTGGAAAAATAAGGATGATGTAGTGAGTTTTTAAAAAAAACGAAATCCTTCTTTGGTTGTCAAAGATGCCCTTTCTTTTACGGAAAGATTACTTTATAGCCCTTTCACAGCAAAATAAAGAATTGCTGAGCTTGTGTCAGTTCCGTCACTTTTTTACAGTTGTTGGTGATGTGTGAGGTCCGCGCCCTGCTCTGGTGGCTCCGGTCACCGTCTGCCGCCAACATGTGCCTGGAGGGGAGACCCAGGCCCCAGAGCCCCCAGCCCTCAGCCAAGCAGCAGACACCACGGTCCCCAAGCCTGGCCTTTCTCAGACATCGCGGCTCCTCCCCCGTCCCTACATCACTCTTGCTGTGTTGGATTGCTCAGCATCCCCCAAGCACCACGGCTTCTGCAGTGCTTTTGAGATGCAGTTCTCACCAGCTACGACATCTCTCTCTCGCCCTCTGTCTCTCTCCCTCTATCTCTCTCTGTCTCTCTCTCCCCCCCTGTCTCGCTCTCCCTCTCTCTCTCTCCCTCTGTCTCTTTCCCTCTCTCTCTCTGTCTCTCCCCCCCCCCTTCTATCTCTCTCCCTCCTCTGGCTCTTTCCCTCTGTCTCTCTCTGTCCCTCTCTGTCTCCCTCTGTCTCTCTCCCTCTCTCTCCCCCTCTGTCTCTCTCTCTCCCTTGTCTCTTTCTCTCTCTCTCTGTCTCTCTCCCTCTCTCTCCCCATCTCTCTCCCCGTCTCTCCATCTCTTTCCCTCTCTCTCTCTCTCCCCCTCTGTCTCTCTCTCTCTCCGTCTCTCTGTCCCTTTCTGTCTCCCTCTCTCTCTCCCTGTGTCTCTGTCCCTCTCTCTCTCCATCTCTCTCTGTCCCTTTCTGTCTCCCTCTGTCTCTCTCCTTCTGTCTCTCTCCCTCTCTCTCTTTCTCTCTCTTCCCATCCCACCTCCTTCTCTCTCAAAGCCCTTGGTGGGGATAAATGGGCTATAAATGTTTGCAGCCTGGCTGGACAGCTGGGCTTTCCCTCACGTGGAGCCTTCCGGAAGCCTCAGGTGCATGTCAGGACACCTCTCCCTGTTGCAGTGTGCTCTCTGCACACACGGGTTCGCTGGGGTCCATTGTGTCTGGTGGGGGCCTGGGCACTTGGGCAGGCAGCAGGTCTTGTTTGTCTTCACCTTCCCCACCGCTGGTGTCCAGCAGTGTGAGCAGCTGACTCTGAGAGCCTTTCGGGCCATGGCGTGGGCCGGCTGGGGGCCCAGCGGAAGGTCCACTTCAAGAGCCCTTCAGCCGTTAAGGCCGGAAGCTGAGGCTCAGAGGGACGTGCAGTGAGCCAGGGCTCAGTCCACTCTGGAATCTGTCCATCTTCCACTGGCCCTGCCCAGCGGCCCCAGTACCCCCGGACCCCTCCCCTCAGCAGGCAGCTGAGAGGAGCGGGGAACAGGCCGTTCATCACAGCAGACCATGTCACCACGTGCCGCTGTGACAAGCATGGCCATTCCAGATGCCACCAGGCCTGAGAGCACACGGGAGGAGGCCCCTGAGTTTACCCGGGGCTTATTTTTGTGAACAGGACAGTGACAGCCATAAAAATATTACAGAGAGTTCAGAGAGCCTTGGAAAGGGAAATATTTGTGCTTTATCACTCAACCCAGAAACTCCGGCAGAGTTCTAATCTTTGATGGATTCTGTCTGCTTAACAGGAAAAATAATATTAAAAACTAGGGGGGCGGGGAGCATTTCAGCACATGGGACATGAACCCAACCCCGCGTGCTGCCCGAGCCCATACAGGCCCTTTCTGGGTGTCTTGAACTCTGACCGGGCATAAATGGGTCATAAATGTTTGTAACCTGGCAGCAAACGAGGAGAACAAACAGTTCTTCAGGGAAGTGAGGGGCCAGACTCCTAGACCAGAAAGCGAGTTTGGTTTGCAACAGGCCAAGATTTCAAACCTTAGCATATTTTCTCATCGCCTTAAACGTTCTTTTTTAAAATAGCTCTAAGCTTGGGCAACAACTATCCTCTGCCTAACTGTCACTGAGCCCTGGTCTGGGGAACACAGTCGCCATCAGCCTGGGAGGCCAGAGAAAGTTCCTGGACCAGCGACAGCTGAGCTGGGATTTGAACGACTGGGAATTCCCCAGGTGACAGCGACCCAGTGACCTGACCTTCAATTTCCTGAAGTTTTTTTGGAGGGTGGGGTGCAGGGGTTTTCTTCTAAAATGAATGTCCTACAAAATCCACCCTGGTGCACTGTAAAGAAAAACAAGATTTAGCTACTTCTCCCAGAAGGCCCCGTGTGCCTGAGGAGGTTGCTAGGGGGTCACAGGCAGTGCACAGAGGGTCTGAGGCCTGGGAAGCCGGTCGGAGGGCTGTCTGGGCGGCAGCTGGGGAGCTGCTTCACAGGCGACCCAGCCCTCACTCATTCCCCACCCTTCGCCCCGGCTGAGCTTCCTAAAGACTGTGAGGTGCCGAAAAAGACAAAGGCTCACGGGCCAAGGAGTGACTTCTCGTGGGGAAGCCAGAGGTCTTGGAGATGGACCTGAACTTCACGTGGAGGTTTATTGTGTCTCTTCTGCAACCTCTGTACCATCTGTTTTGTTTTTTTTAAATAGTTTTATTGAGACATGATTTACATACCACAATATTCACCCTTTTAAAGTATACAAGTCAGTGGTTTTTAGTACAATCATAGAGTTGTACAATTATTGTCACTAATTCCAGAATACTTTCATCAACCTCAAAAGGAACCCTGTGCCCATCAGCAGCCGCTTCCCCCACCCCCTCCCATCCTTCTGAAAGAAACAGTGGGTCCCACTGCCGATCAGAAATAAAAGGGTCCCTAGAGGTTATTCCCCCACCCCTGTGCGCCGAGAAGGAGGCGGGGGCCGGGAGGGGGTCTCTGGCCGAGGCGGGCCGCACCTGGGAGGGGTGTGGGGCGCGGAGCTGGGGGACCCGCCACTGTGTGAGGGTCTGGCTGAGGGGCTCAGCCTCCATCTCCGCCAAGTCAGGGGAGCCCCTGTGGCACTGCAGGCTGTTTCTCTGGCAGTTGCCCAGAAAGACAGACAGACGGCCACCAGAGAGGAGGTGGCGCAAAGCGGGAAGATGGGGGTCCAGCTGGGCCTGGACCCAGCACCGCCCCCTGCCCGCACCACGTCCTGGCCACAGTTCTCTTGGTCCTGGGGACAGCCTCTCTCGAGCTTAGGCGGGAACGCTGAGGCTGTGGGAAGTATGACTGGAGGGTTCTGTTTCAGAGTGTGTGTCTTGATGGCAGTGCCTATGTGACGAGCCCAGTGGGATCCCCTTGTATGTCCAGAAGCCCCCGTGTGCAGCTGGTGCTCCTGTCACACACATGACACCCGCTGCAGCAGCCTGGCACTGGCCTCGGCTGGGACATCCTGGCTTGCCTTGTGGCTTTCCCTCTCTGAATATCAGGGGAAAGGCTGGGGCAGTGGCCCGTCCCCTTTTTACCTCTGAAAATCGACCCCTTCTCTCCCCAGAGCTCTGCAGCCCACCTGGAGGTGCTGGTTGTGCCAAGTCAAGGCTTGCCTGTTGCTCACGTGTAAGTAAGCGAGGCCTCCGAGGGTCTGTCACACTGTGACCTTTGTCTTTGATCCTCCAGATAGTAGCTGGTAGATTTTCCATTAATTTTTAAAAATTCTAATGGAGCATTGTGTTACATGAATTTAAGCCCTAGTAGAACATTCCGTTACAAAAAGATACAGAAGTATCTCGGGAAACCAAACGGCCTCCTGAGCGACTGGAACTGGAAACAGGGAAGCTGTCACAGTATCTCTTGGGGTCCTGGGGTTCACCGGGTGACAAGCACGGCTGTCCCGACCCCGGCTCGATGGCTTTTCCTTGCAAGTGCCTGGCAGAAACCCAGGAGCATTTCTGAATCGCAAATCAAAACTTCAAGGGATATGTGGGATCTGACTCCCAGGGGTATAAATCTCCCTGGCAACGCAGGATATGACTCCCGGGGATGAGCCAGGACCCAACATCGCGGGATTGAGAACATCTTCTCAACCAAAAGGGGGAAGTGAAATGAAACAAAATTAAGTTTCATTGGCTGAGAGATTTCAAATGGAGTCGAGAGGTCACTCTGGTGGACATTCTTACACACTATATAGA
This sequence comes from Choloepus didactylus, assembly GCF_015220235.1. NCBI lineage: Eukaryota > Metazoa > Chordata > Mammalia > Pilosa > Megalonychidae > Choloepus > Choloepus didactylus. Next base: position 280,635 of record NC_051326.1, on the reverse strand, counting down.
CAACACTTTTCAGGTTTTAGTGTATTTGAATAGCTAGAAGTAAATACCTGAAACTGCCAAACTCCAACCCAGTAGCCTTGACTCTTGAAGACGATTGTATAACAATGTAGCTTACAAGGGGTTACAGTGTGATTGTGAAAACCCTGTGGCTCACACTCCCTTCATCTAGCATATGGATGGATGAGTAGAAAAATGGGAACAAAACCTAAATGAAAAATAGGGTGGGATGGGGAGGGGATGATTTGGGTGTTCTTTTTTACTTTTATTTTTTATTCCTATTTTTATTCTTTCTGGTGTAAGGAAAATGTTCAAGAATAGATTGGGGTGATGAATGCACAACTATATGATGGTGCTGTGAACAGCTGATTGTACACCATGGATGATTGTAAGGTATGTGAATACATCTCAACAAAACTGACTTTAAAAAAAAAAAAGAAGAACTTCAAGGGAGAACACCGGACTGGCTCAGCCTGATCGTTTGTCATCCCTGGTGCAATTAACTAACGCTGGGTTAAGGCAGGGATACAGGGCGTGAGCATGGCTGTGGGTGGGTTCGTTCTCAAAGATAGAGGGGAGCCACCTGGAACAATCCGTTACCGTGCAAACCAGAAGTGTCTTAAAATAAGGACATGACGCCGAGCACCCGAGTTTTGTCAGGAGGAGAGGAGTTACCGCACACACAGTGCTCTGCCGACTCCCAGCCCGGCCCCCGGCGTCTCGCCTGCTGGAGGAGAAGCAGAGGCGGCTCCCCACGTGCCTGCTGGAAGGCAGCACCGCCCGCGTCGTCGCGCGCCAGGTGTCCGACTCCGCCGTCCGCACCCTCGGAGAAGCGCCAGGCAAGCCACAGGCGTCCGAAGCAGCGGCGAGCTGGGCCTGCGGAAACCCAGCCGGCACCGAGGGCCTTTGTTTCTCTCCCGCACACTGGGGAGGGCGACGGCAGGCTGGGCAGCTCTCCGGGGGGCAGGCGCTGCGGCTGGGGACGTTCCCCACAAAGGAGAGATGACATGCGGGAGGACCCTGGGGCCTGAGCCAGGCCAGCCTTCCTCCCGCTTCGTCACATTCCCTCTCATTTTGGAGTTTTGCCAGAGTGTGTCATTCCTAGTAAACTCCAAAGATATCAGATTGCCCAAAGATCTGTAGAGGGAGTGGCTGCTGTTGGTTTTAAACAGTCATTTCAAACAGTCTCCACCTAAGTTTATCAAGAATAAAGTCATGCTTCTAATCGTAGACTTGTTTCCTCAGTGGGGAAAAAACAAGGCTTTTTTGGTTCTGCAGCTCCTGAGTGTGTCTTGAGGATGCCAGGCTGTAAAGGAGAAGGCTCGCTCTCCTGGCATCTCCCGACTGATTGGCAGCTCTGTGTGGTCTCTTTCAGTTTGAAAAAGTAAAGATAAAGTCACTGAGATAAATTTTCCCCCAATTGGGCAAACTAAAAATGAACACACACACCCTTCCACTTACTAAATCTTAATGAGTTGTGCTTTTCAGCTCTTCTCTCACCACTGGTGTGATTTGGGCACCTGTCCCCGTGGCGCTGCTTTGCTTCACAGAAGCTGGGGTCGGAAGTCGGGGTTTACTGTGGAGCTGGCGCAGGGGCCCCCACTTGTGTGCCTGTGCTGGGACTTCTGGTCCCACCCGAACAGAGCACGTGGGCCTTGGGGGCAAGAGAAGGAGCGGGGCTGTGAGAAAAGCACCCGGCACCAAGGGTGGCCCTAGGACGGGGATCCTGGTGAGGAACGTGCCGTGGTTGCTACTTGTGGGCCCTGCATTCAAGTCCTGCCCTGGAACCTGCACACACCTCAGCGGTGCACGGAGAACTTGCCTGTCCCCGTGCCCACCTGGAAGGCGGTTCTGAGTCACTCACACGGCAGGTGGGGGCTTGGCGCTTGAGTCGGGGCAGTAAATTTCCCAGTGGTCCTCGCGTTAGTTCTGTCTCCCATGCCCTTTCCCACGTGCCAGCTTTCGGAGGGCAAGGGCTGACTTACTTCTCGAAGGACAGGAAGGCTTGTAGACAGCCAGCAGCAAATCCTCATGGGTTAATCCCCAGCACTCAGACACCCTGTCCGTCTTGGCCCCGTCTTGATGAGCAAGAGACAGGCAGGAAGCAAGAAGCAGAAACCCCAGGAGAGCACAGCCTGGTTCCGTGTGGTGAGGCCGCCCCGGCAGGGCTCAGAGATGGGAACCGGCTCTGATTTGGCAGAGGCCACGTGGGCCAGAGGGGCTGTCGAAGGCTGAGGTCCCCGCCTCGTTTATGAAGAGCTGCCTCATTCCCGGCGTGGACTGGCGAGGGCCCGGGCCCTGCAGGCACAGATCAATGGTCATCCTGACAAAGACGACCCTAGGAAGGGCTGTCCACCCGGCCAAAGCCTGGAAACTGAAGAGAGGAGGGTGCTCTGGACAAACAGAGCGGCCTGTGGCGAGCAGGTGCCCTGGGACCCTGTGGGGTCTTCAGGGAGATGCGGAGCTCTCGGCCAGGAATGAAGGAGGCCAGTGAGAAATGCCCCAAGGATGAGAGCAGGAAAATCCCCAGGAACGGCTGTAACCAACACGGGCTCCGTGACAGCCTGGCCCTGGCTCTTGTCCTGGAATTTGAGGCAAATGACAGGGGACGCGCAGCCTTTGGTTCCGCTGCCCTTGGGCAGAGGCAGCCCAGACTGCGTCCAAGGGTGGCGGGTCAGACCTCGTTTCAAAGGCTGGCTGCTCCACCCCCAGGCTGGCCCTGCTCAGACCGGGGGAAGCTCAGGGTCGGGGTCAGACTCCCCCCATTCCTCTGTGACCCCTCTCTGCCATATGAGGCCTTGAAAGACAAGTCAGAGAGCCACCACCTCCGCTGGACAAAAAACACTCTGTGAATATTTGTGCTTGGAAGAAAAAGAGAAGCAGAATGTGAGCACACACCTCTTTGCCCCACGTCTCCTCTCCAGTGCCTGCTCTAGATCAGACGTGCACTGCAATGGAAAGAGAACTGGAGTCGGGTCAGGAGATCACTGACGATCCCCGACCCCTCAGCAAGTCGCTTTGTCCCTGGGGCCCCAATTTCATCATCTGTGAAACAGCATCATTTGGGACCTTCCCATTCGGTTTACAAAGGTACATGAGATAGTAATTCGACATTTGATGGACGTTTTGCTCTATTTAAGGATCCCCTAATAGCTACTGTCTCTTTTTCAGGACTGTTCTTGTTATTCACGTTGATGGGTAAGAACGAGCTGACAGTTTTCTTCCCAGAGAGGCGCAGAGAAGGCCCTCCCTGTGGATCCCAGGCCCCAGGGGAACATCCTGGGAACTCGGCCTTGGGCCCCTGACGGCCGAGCGCCGCACCCTTGTCTGCTTGGACAGGTGACCAGAAGGCCACGTCAGACAATTAGCTCTCGAGCACCTGACGGCAAGGGTGGGGTTCCTCGGGGTCAAAGTCAGAGGGAAACTAGGAGTCCTGGGATGCTAGGGCTGGGAGGTTGCTGCAGATCCAATTCAGCAAACATTTGTTCAGTGTCTCCAGGAGGCACAGGCACCAGGCCAGGGAGCCTGTGTTCATTCAGTAGTTTAACCGCCATGACTCCCAGAAGCTTGGGCAGTTTCCTTCCTCCCTCCCCGACCCCTGAGTGTTCGAACCTTCCCATCCCGACGTCACTCCTCGGAGAGGCCTCCGTGTTCTTCCGCTTGCACAGCACCTGGCTGCCCACCGTGCACGATGACCTTGCACCCACACCCACCTGGGCACGGCCTTTTAACGTCTTCCAGCCGCACCGTAAGCCCTACAGGGCCAGACCCATGTTTACTTTCTTCACCACTGCTCTCCCAGAGCTCAGGAAGCATTTAAGAAAACACCTGTTTAACAAACTGTATGAATAAATACAGGTATTAAGGACTTAAACATACAGTGTGTGAATATTTTCTTCTCTCCCTTGTCATTTTTCATCTCTCTTCTTTCTAGAAATAAGAAATGATTTTTTTGAGACTTTCCAAGAAGACCTTAACAGTTCACATAATCTTTCTCATTTTCAACACTGAAAATCTTGCTCTGAAGTGAGGCCTAGACCCTCAGGGGCCCCTGGGCCCACGATTGCCTTTTCCCATTTCACAGTTTGCAAAGCAGAGCATGGCAGGTGCTCAGAGACTGCAGCCTCCCATGGAGTCAGCCAGCTCCTTAGCTGATTAGCGTATGCCGGGAGTCTGCTTGCCCCGGCAGAGAGGCCTTCTTTGTCCACACAAGCATCAAACTTGAATCGACCCAGCCACTGTTCAGACCATGCTGTCAACTTGAATTGCATGGTCTCCCAGCTTCAAGTGTCCTCTCCCTTCCTTGCTTCCAGCCTGAGTCCCAGAAATTTCCAGAGACAACCAGCCAGCACTCTTCTCTAGCATTGGCACATAGCAGGTGCTTGGTAACTGCTGCCTCCCTAACCTGATCCCACTCCTCTCTGCCCCGGCCCTAGGGAATCCCCTCCTCTGAATTCCCACCCCCCTCACTCCATGTATCTCCAACTGGCTGCTGACCCAGCAGACTCTGAACTGAGACTTCCAGAACCCGGCTGTGAGTTGTCTGCCTCGTATTTTACCGCCGCACCAATTTTGTCGCCCAAAACACGAAGTTCTGGCTGGGCCTTGCTTGTGGTAGGTGCCCCACAAATAAGAACCGGGCATTCCAGGCTTAGGAGAGACCAAGGCATAATGGAGGTAAAGCAGGCCAGGAAAGAAAGTCACCATTTACGTTTGGAAGTTTCCTCTCTCTGGTTCTGAATTGTATTCTCTTGCAGACTGAGCCCTTGAACCCAGCACCAAAATGCCCATTTCCCCTTCCAAGGGAGGATGGATGGAGTTTTAGAACTGAACCGGAACAGAGTGAGAAAATCCAGAACATATAAAAAACCTGAATTGAAGGGGTGATGAGGGTCAAACCAGGAAAGCAGAATTCCGTCGAGGGGATTTTCACAAGGCCAGAAATAGGTGTAAAAGCCAGAGGGGTCAGCCAGGCTCTTACTGAGATGCATCCCAGACAGAGAACAAGGGAGGAGCAGGGGCTGGGACAATCGCTGGGGAGGAGCCTGGCGAGCCTGGAGCTCATTTTCACCGGTGAGAACAGGGCGTTTGGGAGGCCGAGCCCAATTTAATGGCTAAGAATCGGGAGCTGCTGGTGGCCGGCCGATTTCATTGAAACTGTATGTGCCTTTTCACTCCTAGACCCTCTCTTACATCTTGGCTCAAGGCTGCGTCCAGGGCCAGCACCTGGCTCTCAGCCAGCTTGCAAGATTCCATCTCAGTCTGGATTTTGAACTCTGTCATACTTTGACTTTTTTGCCAAATGGCTTAGTGGTGCTCATGTCCAGAAGCCACCAAATCTGCATTTTGTAAAACTGCCCTCTCTTCACCAAATGCAGCCTCAATTTTTGTTAAGTACAGCCAAATAAAACAACTAGAACCTTCAAACTAGAGACGGGCTTCTCACAACCTTCTGCCCTGAGAGGACAGACATGGGGCTGCAGACACGGGAACTTACTGAGAGGCTACAAATAGGTTCCTTATCTCTTCTCCACAATGGGGAAGGCCCCTAACAGGCACTCGGTTTTTCAAATAAGATATACAAATGAGCTAACAATAAAAAAATACAAAAACATGGGTACAAAGCCTTTGGCTTCTCAGTTCCTGCCTTGTTGAAGAATTGGATTTGAAATGGCAAGGAGGAAATGAGGAAGCAAACTTTCATGTTTATTTTTGTTTTTCAGTGACGTCCCATTTCCTTTTGACCTTGTATAAACAAGGAAAAGACAGTTGGTTCAGTTATTAGAGATAACCTGTGTCTTTAAAGTAAATGTAATTTATCTAAATGGGGATCAAATAGATGACTAAAGTTCTCCACAATATAACTCTCCAACTAGTAATGATAATGAGCACAGATACCATTTAATTAAACAATTACTGTGTAACTGGCACTTACTAATCACTTTGCAATCACTTTAGAAATATCATTGGCTGCATCTGCTTCATCAGGAAATCCCATTTCTGAAAATCTATTGCAAAGAAATAAAATCATCAGTGCAGCAGTGATGTGGGTCTGGGGTGTCTGCGTGTGAACGGGTGTGCGCAGTGCTTGTGGTGGCAAAAGGGCTGAATACTGATCAGCGAGCACACGGGAATGAACTGTTATTTCCAAACCAGGGACTACTATGAAGCTGTTAAAACAGTACTTTAATCCTGTACACAGTATTTGAGTGAAGTACTCCAGAAATAAAGGCAGACACTATAATACCTCACCATTACGGACTAACTACAATGTATAAACTCAGAACTGAATCTTAGAACACAGTCTAAGAGGGGAACGGTTATCGTAATGGTCCCTAGATTGTGAGCTCTTACAGCAGTCACATCTGTTCCCGAATTGTAATGGCTATCTCCCAACTTTGACATGCTGATCCCCTAATGTATAACCTGATTGGTCTCTGGAACATTGGGTATCTCTGTGACACCTGAAACTCAGAGCTAGAGCTTGGCAGATATGAATGTCAATATTAGCACATACAGCAACTGTTGGGAAAAAAAAAAAAAACTGAAAGAGAGCCCAGACTTCAATTAGAGATATGAATAAAGTAGATCTGGTTAAGACTAGAGCAAACCAGACCAAAGGGTAAAGGTCAAAACTGACTGTGTTTTAAAACTTCAACTTCCATGTGAGACCAAGGGAAGAGATGTCTATTTGGTGCAGGATCTACATTTTCTAAACAGTTTAACACTATAGTCGGTTTGTTCAAACACCACAATTACATGGAACTTTGAATAGGAAGTGAGATATGTTATGTTAGTATAGGTTAGAGTGAAATAGTGACACATCCCAAAGTAATTTGGGCAGAGAATAAAAATATATTTGCAGGGCCCCCCTGAGGATCTGGGGGAAAGTACAGAAGTGTTGGACTTCCTCACCTGGAATGATGCTGATGTTCTCACAAACATTAGGACTGGTGGTTTGATATGTGGAGCCCTCTATCATGGGACTTGCCCTTAAGAAGTTTGTTACTGTAAAGGAGAGGCTAAACCTGCTTATAATTGTGCCTAAGAGTCTCCCCTGAGTACCTCTTTGTTGCTCAGATGTGGCCCTCTGTCTCTTTCTCTAACTAAGCACCTGGGCAGGTGAACTCACTGCCCTCCCCCCTACATAGGACCTGACTCCCAGGGGTGTAAATCTCCCTGGCATCGCAGAATATGATTCCAGGGGATGAATCTGGACCCAACTTCATGGGATTGAGAACATCTTCTTCACCAAAAGGGGGTTGCAAAATGAAACAAAATAAAGTCTCAGTGGCTGAGAGATTTCAAATGGAGTTGAGAGGTCACTCTGGTGGACATTCTTACACACTATATAGATAACACCTCTTAGGTTTTAATGTATTGGAATAGCTAGAAGTAAATACCTGAAACTCAAACTCCAACTGTGCCGGTTTGAGTGTATTGTGTCCCCCAGATGCCATTATCTTTGTAGTCTTGTGTGGGGCAAACGTTTTTGGTGCTGGTTGGATTTGCTTGGAATGTGCCCCACCCAGCTGTGGGAGATGATTCTGATGAGATGTTCCCATGGAGGCTTGGCCCCACCCATTCGGGGTGGGCCTTGATTGGTGGAGCTATATAAATGAGCTGACTCAAAGAGGAAAGGAGTGCAGCTGGGAGTGATGTTTTGAAGAGAAGCAAGCTTGCTAGAAAGGAACGTCCTGGGAGAAAGCTGTTTTGAGGCCGGAGCTTTGGAGCAGATGCCAGCTGCCTTCCTAGCTAACAGAGGTTTTCCGGAGGCCATTGGCCATCCTCCGGTGAAGGTGCCCGGTTGCTGATGTGTTGCCTTGGACGCTTTGTGGCCTTAAGACTGTAACTGTGTAGCGAAATAAACCCCCATTTTATAAAAGCCTATCCATCTCTGGTGTTTTGCATTCTCCAGCATTAGCAAACTAAGACACCAACTCAGTAGTCTGGACTCCTGAAGACAGTTGTATAACAATGTAGATTACAAGGGGTGACAGTGTGATTGTGAAGACCTTGTGGATCACACTCCCTTTATCTAATGTATGGATGGATGAGTAGAAAAATGGGGACAAAAACTAAATGAAAAACAGGGTGGGATGGAGGGGGTGATTTGGGTTTCTTCTTTACTTTTATTTTTTATTCTTATTCTTATTCTTTCTGATGTAAGGAAAATGTTCAGAAATAGATTGTGGTGACAAATGCATAACTATATGATGGTACTGTCAAGAGTTGAGTGTACACCATGGATGATTGTATGGTATGTGAATATATTTCAATAAAACTGAATTTAATTAAAAACAAAACAAACAAACAAAAAAAACCAGTGCTTTACTGGATGGATTTCCAAAAAGATTATTGAATGAGGAAAGGAGGAGGCTCTGTAAAACGATGTTCAATATGATCTCTTTTTAAAAGCGACCAGAACCCTTGTGCATGATGCTGTGCATTGGTGAAGTGTAGAGCTCTCTATGGTCTTATTCTTGAATGATTGTGGAGACAACCGTGCCACGCTGCAGGGTGGCTTTGCGAGGAGGAGCCGTGGAGAGAGCGAGATGCGGGGAGGGGGGTGGTGAGCAACTGGGAAAGGGAAAGGGGTTACACCGTAGGAAACTACCCCCAGCATATAAAATGCAACCACATTGTGTACTTACGTAAAACTGCTCATGTCAGCTATAAGTAATACAAATATTAGAAAAGTAAAATTTAAAATGGTATTGAAATCTTTCCCCAAACGTTACAAAATATTATTTTCCCCATTTTATAGATGAGGAAACTAGTCATTTGATTTGCCAAAAGACATCTGATTGGCCAAGACTTTCTGATTCCAGAGCCTAAGTTCTTTCTCTGAATATGTGATACATAATCAGTGTAAAAAAATTCAAATATTATACTAAAATTTAGTAAGGAGTATAAAAATCACCAAAACCCAGAGATACTGCTGTTAGCCCTTGGGTCCCAGCCTTCCGGGTCTCTCTGTCCAGAAACCCCTTTAACATTTCTGGCTGAAATGCCGTGTCCACTGCAGCTTCCCGGAGGAAATGGGCTTCCAGGGTCGCTCCTCCCAGGCAGGAAGCACAGGGCCGGTGGCCAAGCCAGAGGACGCGGGTGTGAGTGGACGCTGCAGAGGCCCTGCCCTCCGGAAGCCTTGTCCTGCTAACATGCTGACGCCTTGGACGGACGAGCCTCTGAGGCCGTCCCACGTGATCCTCGGCCAGGCACTTGGGACCAGCCGACCCTCAAGGGGTCACAGTGCCGCCTCTCCTGAACGTGGGACGGGCTGCAGGGCCCGGCCGTTCCCCGGGTGGGACACAGGTCTCCAGCCACCACGGCGGCAGCAGTCGGCATGCGAGGCCGCAGAAGGGCCTGGGACATCCCCGCCATCTGCCCCGGGAGTCACTGTCCTGCGAGACCCAGAGCCCCTGCTGTGGTGGCCGCAGAAGCTGGTGGTCCACAGGGGTCGGCCTCAGGACACAGCCAAGTTCCTGTTCTCCAGGAGAAGGCGTCAGGACAGGCCTGAGAGGGCGGTTCCAGGGGCTCCGGGCAGCTCAGGGTAGAATCTTCTAGTCTGGGGAGGTTGGGGCTCCAGGGCGTCCTGCTTTGAGTATTAGGAAAGGGAGACTCGGTTTGTATAGCAGGCTGGTGACCTACGTGGCTATAGATATAAATATCCAAAATACAATCTCATCATGCCACTCCCCCGCTTAAAATTCCAGTGGCTCCCTTCCAGCTCCTTCCTCGGGGCCCAGCCTTCCCGCACGCTCCTGCTTCCATCTGGAACACTCCCTATTCCACACGTCCCTAGAGAGTCCACCTCCCCCGGAGGCCTTCCTGCACTTCCCTCTGCCCCCATTAGACTCAGTCTGCAGGCCTGATGCTCTTGTGATCGTAGCGTTTATTACACTTCGTTGTATTTTTCAGTCAGACCAGGATTCTGTCCTACTCGCTATCGTGTTCCCACTGTTCAGCACAGCTCCTGGTGTGTAGTCAGCACATGTTAAGTATCTGCTGTGTATCTGAGTATTGAAATACCTTGTTTTACACAAAGGGATCAGTTTCTGTAATCTCCCTTGTTCCATTCAACAGTGCCCTTAGACTGCTCCCTTAACTTTTTTTTTTAATTCAATTTTATTGAGATATGGTCATATACCATACAGTCATCCAAAGTGTACAATCAGTGGTTCATAGTGTCATCATATAGTTGTGCATTCATCACCACAGTCAATTTTTGAACATTTTCATTACTTCAAAAAAAATAATAAAATAAAAATAAAAATGAAAAATCCCATACCCCTTATCCCCTGCTATTATTTATTTATTTTTGTCTTTGTTTTCTTACTCATCTGTCCATATACAAGGTTTTCACAATCACATGGTCACACAGTGGAAGCTACATAGTTACACAATCATCTTCAAGAATCAAGGCTACTGGATTACAGTTCAACCATTTCACGTATTTCCTTCTAGCTATTCCAATACACTAAAAACTAAAAAGGGATATCTATATAATGCATAAGAATAACCTCCAGAGTGACCTCTCGACTCCATTTGAAATCCCTCAGACCCTGAAACTTCATTTTGTTTCATTTTGCTTCCCCCTTTTTGGTCAAGAAGATTTTCTCAGTCCCATGATGCCGGGTCCATGCTCATCCCTGGGAGTCATGCCCCACGGTGCCAGGGAGATTTACATCAGGTCCCATGTAGGGGGAGGGCAGTGAGTTCACCTGCCCAGTTGGCCTAGCTAGAGAGAGAGGCCACATCTGAGAAGCAAAGAGGCATCGGGGAGACTCCTAGACACAATTATAAGCAGGTTTAGCCTCTCCTTTGCAGTAACAAGCTTCATAAGGGCAAGCCCCAAGATCAAGGGCTTGGCCTACTAAACTGGTAGTCCCCAATGCTTGCGAGAATATGAGGAATTCCCCAGGTGGGGAAGTTTAATATTTCCACATTTTCCCCCAGTTCTTCAAGGGGCCTTTGCCCAAATTACTCTGGGATGAATCGGAGCAAGGGTCATTCCCCATCAGGTTCCTCTATAAGTAGTGAGATATAATAAACTTTTGCTTCCCAACAAAATAATGATGGCTCCCTAAAATTGTACAGCACTTTATAGTTTTCAGAGTCCTGTAAAACACCTGTGGGCTTGCTATTTGTGTTTAACTGACTTGCCAAGATCATTCAGCTCTGAACTTATGGGTCCAGGCGAGCACTCAAGTTTCCTGGCTCCCAGTCCAGTAACTCTCTAGGATGTATCTGCCTCCAGCATCACAACAAACAGTGGTTAAATATTGATTCAAGACTCACTCACGGGAAAACACTATCATTTCTAATCAATATTATCACTTCCTTCTTCTAAGAACTTTTAGACAAAGACATAGACCAGACTTGTCAAACTTTTGCAGAAGAGAGCTGATAAGATCTAAGTTAGTCTACCAGCAGGGACCAGAATGTCTGTGTGAGTAAGTGTGTGTGTGTGTGTGTGTGTGTGTGTGTGTGGTACGTCAGTGACTATACTTAAGGAGTAACTGGTGCTTTCTTTAGGCACTGAAAAGTGTGAGTGTGAAAAAAATAAATCCCCAATGCACAGTGCTCTACATAGAGTATGAACTTAATAAATATTTGACAACAAATTACTATACCCTATGCTAAAAATTCTCATAGTTGTTTCTCATTTAAACACAGAATGATTTTTAGGAATTTAAATGCATTTTCCAGAGAACTGAATCTATTCATTCATGCTTTTATTCAATAAAGCATGTTTGCCTAGTTCACCCATAATGCAGCAGTGACCAGAGCAGAAAACACCTCTTCCCTCATGGAGTTTAAACTCTTTTGGGGTGGGATAGATGGGTAATAACAAAAATTCTAGCCCTATATTATATTAAATATTAATTGGTATGATGAAAAATTAAGAAATAAGGGGAGTTAGGGAGTGCCATTAAAGTGGGGGTTGCAATTTGAATCAAGGTGATCAGGGAGGTGACACCTCAGACTAGAAAAGAGCAGCGAGCTGTGAGGATATCTTGGTGGGACGTTGAACAAAAATGTATAATTTTTAAAATAAAATCTTCCCAAATAGCTAACACTCACTTCTCCACTTCTGGGAGAGGACATGGCAGTTGGTTGAACGTTTACTCGATGATTCAGGAGTTTCTGTGAAGGCCCCGAGTGGCTGGGGTGCAGAGGGCTCTGCCTCGCCACCCAGGGCTCCGCACCTGTGTCTACTGTGCGTTGATTCTGAGCCACCGCATCAGTGTTCGTGTCCTGCCAGCTTGCGTAGTTTCCCTCTGCCACTTCCCCGCACTTCCCGTCTGATCTTTCTAATGTGTCATTAGCTTGTTAGGATTGGGTCCAGAATAAAAAGACTTGGGCAAAAGGCTAAAATGTAATGCATGGGATTTATGACATCTATTCTGCTGATGCAGTGACCTTTTGTGTTTATTCTCTTACTCTCTATTTTCTTTCTGTCTGAATGCCAAATAATTGAACCTCTAATTGAGGAAATATTGCTAATGAACACCACCATTTTCTTTCTTTTTAGAGCCCAGAATCAGTTTTTTAATGCTTATCCTTATAAGAGGCAAGTTAATGAACAGGCTCCTCCTCTGAGGCTGAGCAGATTCAAGAAGGAGCAGTGCGTGGGGTGGGTGTCCCCGGGTATGAGCCCAGAGGCCCCCTGGGGAGGGGGAGGGGTCGAGAAGCACAGAGCTGAACTCATTTAAAAAAAAACACTATGTCGCGAGTAAATGGCTCAATACTGGCACAGAGAGGCACCAACAAATGACAGCTACTGTCATACATCATTGTCAGAGACAGCAGGACGGAAGGGACTTTCACAGCAGTTGATGAAAAGTGCTGTGAGAACGGAGAGCAATGAGTAATAAATGCTTACAGTGAAATTTGGGGAGGGTCCCCAGAGGGGTTATGTTTGAGTGGAGCTTTGAGAGTTTTCCAGACTTGGAGAACAGCACAAGCAAAGCCTGGAGTTGGGAAAATAATTGTATGTTGATTTTTAAAAGTGAAGGAATAATTCGTATAATCATTATCACTGCTTTTGACTGTAAACCCAGCACCCTCCAGGTTTATATTTTCGCAACAATAACAAAAAAACCATCAACTATCAATTAATGACTCACTGAGACTGGAATTTGGGCTGAGTAGAGGAGCAGGGAGGAGACTGAGGCAAGCCTGCCCTCAGTCCTAGCAAGCTTGGATTCTAACTTGTAGAACACTGTTTCCCAAGTCTATTTTGTTTGGAATTGTAGCTCTGAAGGACGTCACTTGAAGTTACCGGAGAAGAAGGTTTTTGGTTGGAACATTCTGGAAATATGCTCTGTTCAGTGGGAGGGGACAGGTGTCTTCTCTGCGGGACTGAGCCCTGGGAGGCCGAGCAGACGGCCTTGCCCAGCTCGAGTGGCTGCAGCAGTTCCTGAGGAAGTCCCTCTGTACACTTCTGGGGACACACTGCTGTCCCCCAACAAGGGGGCACCACTTACATTTTTGAGGTGGAGAATGTTGTGAGCCGCAGACGAGCATTTTGGAATGGCAGCTGTGTGTGCGGGCCGGGTGAGGCACCGTGAGAGGTGGTGGGCTCTGTCCCCAGCAGTGGCCGCGCCATGGCCACCAGCTCCCTGGCAGGCTCGCGCCACAGCCTTTTCCTCTCCGGCCAAAGCCGGACACGGCCGCAAAGCGGAGCAGCTGCCTCAGCAACCCTGCTCCCCGGAGCTCTGTGGGCCGCAGGGGCAGAGGCCGAGTGAGGGGCCCTCTGGTGCCCCCGGGGAGCAGCTCTTGTCAGGGTGAGGACCCGGCAGGGCCGGGAAGGCTCCTCCGTTGACATCCGGAGCAGCCCACACGGCTGGCCGCACTTGCCAGATAATTCCGTGTGTCTTACAGTAGTTTTGCATTATCGTTCTTACAGTAAACTTTCGTAGGTTTTTCAACTTTTGACTTGACTCCTAGGATCTCTTATGGTAATATTCTTCCTCAAGACCTGTTTTTGTGCGTGCGTTTTTTTTTAATTTTCTGGGTTTACATTTTTGCAATAAGTTTAAAATTCATTTCCTTTTAATTGTCTTGCTTTGGCTTTGCTGCAAACTAACAGATTTTAAAATAAAAGTAGGATAATACTTGTGCCGGTTTGAATGTATTGTGTCCCCCAAATGCCATTATCTTTGTGGTCTTGTGGGACAGACGTTTTTGTGTTGGTTGGATTTGCTTGGACTGTGCCCCACCCAGCTGTGGGAGATGATTCTGATGAGATGTTCCCATGGAGGCATGGCCCCGCCCATTCAGGGTGGGCCTTGATCAGTGGAGCTATATAAATGAGCTGACTCAGAGAGGAAACTGAATGCAGCTGGGAGTGATGTTTCGAAGAGGAGCAAGCTTGCTAGAGAGGAACGTCCTGGGAGAAAGCCATTTTGAGGCCGGAGCTTTGGAGCAGACGCCGGCTGCCTTCCCAGCTAACAGAGGTTTTCTGGACGCCATTGGTCATCCTCCGGTGAAGGTGCCCGGTTGCTGATGTGTTGTTTTGGACACTTTGTGGCCTTAAGACTGTAACTGTGTAGCGAAATAAACCCGTTTTGTAAAAGCCTATCCATCTCTGGTGTTTTGCATTCTGCAGCATTAGCAAAGTAGGACAATACTAGAAACAAGTCCCTTGCCAAACTTTGAACAGTGCCCAAAATATCCCTTACCAAATGGTTTCTCACCTAATAAATGTTCCCCAGTCCCTCAGCTGATAAGTGATCTTCAAGGAAAGGAACTGTAAAAAAGGAGAAGGCAGCTGCCATCAGGAGACGAAGAAAGAGACTGTGGTGGGAATTAAGTGGGTTGAGCAGAGGAATCTAGAAGCCTAGTTTTCCATTGGCTTCTGGGGCCTTGAGGAAGTCAGAATCCCTCCTTGGAACCTTGGTTCTTTGGCCTGGTGTCCCCCCAGGCCAGGTCCTCAGACTTTTCCCCTAGTGTCCAGGGGTAGCCTCTGTTCCAGCCAGATGTCCATTCTCGGCCAGCAGAATTGATGGCTCTCACCCCACCGCAACCCCCTTTGGCCTTTGCTCCTTTGGAACAGCTTTCTGCCATTCTACTTATTATTATATTCTTGAAGTTCTGCTTCTTCCCTGAGGCCTCCCCATCACCTCCAATTCTAATTGTCCCATTTCTCTTACATAGTACTTGATGGATGTCCAGGCTGGATGGGCCCTTATAGGTGATTAACTCCAATTCTGCTATTTTATAGAGAAGGAAACAGAGATACAGAATGGGGAAGTAATTGGTCAAAGGTCACACAATTATCAAATGGAAAACTTGGGACTCTGTTTTCCTCATTCTAGATCCGTGCACATTTTATGATACCAAGTTGGTGATTCTACTGTGGTAGTTTGGAGCCGTACATATCCCAGAAAAACATGTTCTTAAACCTAATCTATTCCTGTGGGTGGGAACCCATCGTAAGTAGGACCTTTTGATGAGGCTACTTCAGTTGAGGTGTGACCCAGCTCAGTCAGGATGGGTCTTAATCCTATTTCTGGAGTCTTTTATAAACAGAATGAATTCAGACACAAGGAGAAAGCCATGGAAACAAGAATCTGAAAGCAATGAAACCTGGAAGAGAAGGGAGAGAACAGCAGACGCCGCCATGTGCTTGGCCATGTGGCAGAGGAGCTGAGGATCACTGGCAGCCAGTCTTGGGAAGAAAGCTGCCTTGATGATGCCTTGATTTGGACACTTTTCTCAGCCTCAAAATAGTAAGCTACAAGGAGAGGCTAACCTGGCTTATAATTGTGCCTAAGAGTCTCCCCCTGAGTGCCTCTTTGTTGCTCAGATGTGGCCTCTCTAACTAAGCCACCTTGGCAGGTGAACTCACTGCCCTCCCCCCTACATGGGACCTGACTCCCAGGGGTGTAAATCTCCCTGGCAACACAGGATATGACTCCTGGGGATGAATCTGGACCCGGCATCGTGCGATGGAGAACATCTTCTTGACCAAAAGGGGGATGTGAAATGAAATGAAATAACGCTTCAGTGGCTGAGAGATTTCAAATGGAGTCAAGAGGTCACTCTGGTGGACATTCTTACGCACGCTATATAGATAACACTTTCTAGGTTTTAATATATTGGAATAGCTAGAAGTAAATATGTGAAACTACCAAACTCCAACCCACTAGCCTTGACTCTTGAAGACGATTGTATAACAATGTAGCTTACAAGGGGTGACAGTAAGTGTGATTGTGAAAACCCTGTGGATCGCACTCCCTTTATCCAGTATATGGATGGATGAGTGGAAAAATGGGGTCAAAACCTAAATGAAAAATAGGGTGGGATGGGGGTGGTGATCTGGGTGTTTTTTTTTTTAATTCTGATTCTGATTCTTTCTGGTGTAAGGAAAATGTTCAAAAATAGATTGGGGTGATGAATGCACAACTATACGATGGTGCTGTGAACAGCTGATTGTGCACCATGGATGACCGTATGGTATGTGAATATTTCTCAATAAAACTGAATAAAAACAAAACAAAACAAAACAGTAAGCTAATAAATTCCCATTGTTAAGCCAACCCATTTCATGGCATCCGCGTTAAGCAGCCTAGGAAACTAAACAACTGCCTATTACATTCATTTGCCTCTTAATAAGAACCAAGATAACGAATACTTTCATGCATTTCATTAGTCTTCATACACATTCATTCGTTCATTCCCTCGAGCAGCCAGCATTTACTGATGGCCAAGGTTCCAGGCACTGTGCCAGATACTAAGTACTATTATTTCCATTTAGTAGTTGAGGAAACTGAGAGGTTCTGCAACTTGCTCTAGTTACTGAATTCGTTGGTCTCAGCAGGAAACAGAATTGACCCGTGTGGTTTTCATGAAACAATTCTTTCCATAGTTCCTTCAGAGGAAGACAGAGACTGCTGGGGCACCCCAACAGCAGCAGAAAGAAGTTTTACCACCTCTAGAGCCAAAAAGGCAAGGGGAAGACACGGGTGTCCCTGGAGACCAGTGAGGACCGGGACGCAGCCTGTCGGGAGCCATAGGTGGAGAGTTAACAGCCAGAGGCAAGCCAGGAACAGAAGGAAGGAAACCCCGTCCTCTTTCCATGGTGTTTTCAAGGTATTCCTTTTTCTGAGCCCAAGCAGAAGGCAACTGGCTAGGGAGCCCCAAAGAGGCCGTGGTGGAGGTCAGCCCTGGGTTCTGGCTGGAAAGCGGACTGCAAACCCTGACTGTCTTCCCTACTGTGCAGGTTACTTTTATTTATGTCTTTAAGTTCACCCGTCAGTCCGTCCACAATCAGGTGATAAATGAGCTGACTGCTTACTCCTCGCCAGGCCCCACCTGTATGTCTCATTTCCCTTCCCAAATCCTGAGGTCGGCAACCTTGCCTGATTGTCTCCAAGTTCCCCTCAGTGCCAGCCAGGGTCCCTGATGCACAGTGAACGTTTGCTCCATTTTGTGGGTTAACTAAGAGCTCCACTCTGAGTTGCACTAAAGGGTGCTGCAGCCACTGAGATTGTCATCTGAAGCTCTGGAAGGGATTGCGGATGCACTGACCCCCAAGTCACTGTGATGTTGTCTTGGGAGGATAGTGCGGATTGTGTTTGACCGCTGATGCCTCTGAAGCGCTGGGAATTCACACTGCTTCCAAGAACATTATGCAAACAGGTGCTAATGGCCTGATGCAGGTGTCTGTTCTGCTGAGCTCCTTTCAGCTCCGGGTTGCAAAGTCCCAGCACTATTTCCCTAAAGGTTGTGAAGGGCCTGGTGAGAGCCGACTTCCCCCTTTTCCCTCAAACTGTGGCTCATACTTTCTCTGCAATAGAGGTGGTAAACATTGAGGTTTCAATGGTCTTCTCTTATGGGTCCTGTTGGGCTACAGCAAATAATGACATGTGTAAGGTCGGCCCCTGTTTAAGCATTGTCAATGAGACTGTTAATAAGAAATGGAAAGACTTGAAGACTGAAGCTCTAACTGAGCTGCAGAGTAGATGCCACAATATATTTCTTTCTTCTTTTTCCTGGAAAAGGGCCAAAGAATTTCAAAGGTCTATCTTACCACTTGCTTCTGGTTTTTTAACCCATCCATTTTTATAAATCTTCCCACATATAGATGCAGTAATCAGTCTTTGCAACTTCATTGATGAAGCCCAGTGAGAACTGGGGGTCATCCTTGGTACCTTCTGTTCTCTCCTCTTCCTTGCCCAGAACCCGAGCAGGGGACTAGAGCAGGTTGTAAAAGATGGTGCCAGCAGACTTACACTGTCCTGGTTTAATACTGAGTCAATGCTGAGGCACGGCTTCCACGGACGAGGAGGTGGAGTTCAGGAAGTCTACGCACCCGTCCAGGTCGTGTGGCTGAGAGATGGGGGTGCTGAGCGTGCACCGGGTCCCTGCGGCCAAGCTCTCTTTTCCTCGTTGTCTCTGCTGCTTCAGGTGATGGAGGGAGATGGGCCCTCTTCCCAGTGGTGATCAGAAGAAGTGTCTGTGTGGCCAGGTGCTTTTAGGGGCTGCTTCCAAGAATTCTTACCAAAAAAAAAAAAAAAAAAAAAAAAAAAATTAGAAAAGTGGCTGCAAAGGACCCTGCAAATATTAAGTGCTGTGGCAAGGTAGAATTAGGCTGAATTGCAGAGCTCTGGAAGAACAAGGCTCACTCCCCACCAGTTGCGGGCCTCGCTGCTAACAGATCGCAGTGCAAGTGGCTTGAATACAAGCCTGCCTGTTAAGAAATGCCCTTATTTGTTAAAATAAAAATAAAAATAAAGAGACTTTCTCATTAACCTTGGCCTGGGTTCCTCCCTTCTTCTCAGGCCCGTTTTGCCCAGTTCTTATTCATCCTTTCAGATCTCATCAGAACTGTCACCTTTTCATGAACTTTGCCTGATCTCTAGTCTAGACTAGGCCCTAGTTATTTTTTTTTTCTTTTTATCTTTTTAATTCAATTTTATTGAGATATATTCACATACCATAGAATCATCCCCAGTGCACAATCAGTTGTTCATAGCACCATTATATAGTTGTGCATTCATCACATTTAATTTTTGAACATTTTCATCACCACATAGAAAAGAATAAGAATAAAAGTTAAAGTGGAAAAGAACACCCAAAACATCCCACCCCCCATCCCTCCCTATTATTCATTTACTTTTTGTCCTCATTTTTCTATTTATCTGTCCATACACTGTATAAAGGTAATGGGAACCACAAAGTTTTCATAATCACACAATCATACAGTGTAAGCTATATAGTTATACAATCATCTTTAAGAGTCAAGGCTACTGTGTTGCAGTTCAACAGTTTCAGGTATTTCCTTCTAGCTATTCCAATACACTAAAAACTAAAAAGGGATATCTATATAATGCATAAGAATAACCTCCAGAATGGCCTCATGACTCCATTTGGAATCTCTCAGCCACTGAAACTTTATTTTGTTTCATTTTGCTTCCCCCTTGTCCAAAAACATGTTCTCAATCCCTCAATGCCAGGGCCAAGCTCATCACTGCAAGTCATGTCCCATGTTGCCAGCGAGTTCCACACCCCTGGGAGTCATGTCCCATGTAGGGGGGAGGGCAGTGAGTTCACCTGCAGAATTGGCTTAGAGAGAGAGGCCATATCTGAACAACAAAAGGTTCTCTGGGGGTGACTCTTAGGCACCATTTTAAGTAGACTTATAGGCCCTAGTTTTAAACTCTTGGCACCTTGTGTTTTTCCTTTACAGCTCTTGCCACAATTGTAATTATTTATTTGTAGGATTATTTGTTCACTATCTTTCCCTGCCATTAGATCATAAGCTTCAGAAGGGCTCACAGGAGTCGTTTCTCTTGTGTTCCCTGGTGCATTGCAGCACACACACATCCTTGTCGAATGAATGAAAGAGATGTTGACTGGAGCCCTGTCAGCTTCCTACAAGGGGAGGAGGCAGCTGGAGTTTTTAGAGCACCTCTCTGCAGCATGCAGAATGCCACGGGAATCTCTGAGAACCCTAAAAGAGAAGCTGCTGCTCCAGGAGGTGAGTTAATTGCCTGAGGCCCCCGAGATGGAAGGGGCACTGTCAGGACCGCCTGAGGGCTCAGGCTCTGCAGCAGGTGGGCTCACTCCCTCTGGGGGTGCCCCACGAAGCCCTGACTCCCTTTAGAGGACAAAGCAGCAAAAGGAATATTATAGGGGCAACCTCAGCTGTCAAAATGCCACCCAAAGCCAGGTTGTGTAAAGTGGGTCCTCATTTCACAACTAAGTGGGCTTTTATGGAAACTAAATGTTGTTCCTGTGTACCTGATGACCAACCACCTTAACTATGGTTTTCCTCTTTGTATGCTTTATAAGTTTATAAATAATCATGACAAAAACTACTAATGACAAACGGTGCCCAATGGATTATCAAAATAGCCTCCAAACTGGCCTTCCTCTGCTTTGTCATGCTCCTGCCGGGGACCCTTTCTCAAGTCCCACCCCCACGCTGCCCCAAATTGCTTAGAGCTTCTCTATGGCCTACCCAGTGGGGTGACAAGAGTCAGACCTGGATGGGACCCTGAGCTGATCTCTGCGAGGACAGTGAGTGCAGAAGGGTGGCAGTGGCTCTCCCCTCATCAAACGGCACATTAGCAGATTGGTGCAGTCGCAGGCTCCGTGACCAGCTGCAGCTCACCGTCCCCACTCGCTTTCCGACCACTCCAGCACCTCATTCTCTGGTGATCACTTATCATCTCATTCTTCCCTGCTCCTGAGCATCTTTTGCCTGGAGAACTGTTCCCCTGTTCATTTCCACACCCTGTTGCATCCTAAGGGCCCAGCTCAGATGGCTCCTGATATCCTGATCCCTTTGCTGGAAGACATCTCTTGCTCCAGGGTGCTCTAAGCACTCACAACTTGCATGTGTAACTCTCTTGGGCACTTATAATATTTCCTGAATTACAATTATTCGTGTTTTTTCATTTATGTATTCATTCAGTCATTCAGCCACTAAACAAACACCAAATGTCTATTCAATCAACAATTCTTGATTGCAACTTCTATACAGAAGGTTCCCTTTGCACCCAAAGAACTAACACAACACTCACTTGAGTCCAGGAGGAAAACAGGATGTAGAGCCTTGGACTGGAAGGAGATGCCCAGGGTGGGCCAGTGGTGGGAGGACTGGGGGAAGGGGATGTGGCAGGTAGAATGACACCAGAAAAGACTGGAAGTGGGAATGGCAAGGCCTGCTTCAAAAACAACGCATCCTGCACTGTTTATAGTTTGCGGAACCAAAATGTTTAGTAGGAAAGTACTTTTCATATGGTAGATGATAAATAGTGGGAAATCAACTAATTTACTTGGGACTCATAACAGACACTTTGGATGCCAAGAACATTGAAAAAAATAAAAGTACTGCTCTTCTCATGTGTGTGAGGCAAACACTTTACTGACCACCTCACTGAAATCTACAGGGATTCAGAACTCAGTGAGGATCAAGGAGCAGACGGCCGGCAGGAGCTTGTCAGGTGGAGAAGGGACGGGGATGGCATTCCCCCCGCGTGGAAACTGGCTCAACTAAGGGACAAAGGGAAGAGCCAAACAGGTAGTTTGAGAAAGAGTGAAGAGGAGCAGTGAAGTATGGACACGTGGTAGGGAGCCCTGGGTTCTGGGGTGAGGGTTTTATGCTTAATCACAGAGGACACTGAGGGTTTTTGTGTGGAGAAATAATATAAGAGTTCTGGGGCCATTTCTCTCACTAATGGGGAAAATGAGACTGCTGGGTATGACAGCAAGGTCCTCTGCCAAACTTGCAGAACCAGAAGCAAAAGTCAGCTTTCCAGGCCCTGAATGTTTCTTAGGACCACTGTGCGTGCACACATAGACACAAAATTTCTTTTTAGTGGCTTTTCATTTCCTTCTAAATACACTGATTTGTGACCAGATCTTTCTCCTCTGAGAATCTTTCATAGTATACTGGTGAATAATCTGTTTTGGATAGATAGTGTCTTTCCTCTGGAGATCTTAAAGAGCCTTAATGACAACCAAGCTTCATGATTTCTATTTTGTTATGAGGAAAATGACTCACAGAGGGGCTCAGTGATTTTATTATTCACACTGAGAGTTATTACCAGAACCATTGGGATGAAACTTTATTTCATAAACCATTAGATGCTGTATCCTTTATAATAGCAGAGTTGATAAAAAATGATGACACCTTTGTATTGAGGGTTCATTTCTTTATTCTGTTATTAAGTCCTGGTTTATGTGGGGCAGAAGCATCTCACTGAAGGCTCAGCCTGAGTTACTCTTCAGTGTGAAGCAAAGATGGGAAAAGTTCTGTGTCTTATTGGTGATTCCCAAACCATTCAGAGTCCATTGCTTTCATCCATACATCCATCCATTCACATATTTCTGAGTCCCTATTAACATCATTTGTAAAATGGGCATAGTGACATAACCACTAGCCAAAAAACTGCTTTGAGAGGATAATTTCCATAAAGCACACTGCCTGGCACCCAGTAAGTCCTTAGTCCTTATAAATAATTATTATTATCATTAGACAAGACTGCACCAGAAGGGGGAGTTAGTTTCTGGGGAAAAAAGCAGCAGATCCCTCAAAGTAAAAATTGGAACTGAGGAGATGGGCCTCAGGACAGAAGACAGGGAGCCTTTTCCTCAGTTTGGACTACAAAGTCCTGGACAGTGAGGAAAGTATTGCTGGGTGGTGGATGTTAAATTGATATCAATCACTTAAAAATGGGCTGAGAATGAAGGGACACAGAAAAGAAACACAGGCAGTCCATATGAAATGGGTTGAAGCTTTCAAGTCTGGCATGCAAGCTCGTTAGGATAGAATCAAAGCCTTAACCACTGATGGACTAGCCTGTTTAAATGCCCTCTGTTTATGTCCCCACAGTTCTGCCTTTCCGTCGAACAGTGTGGTTGTCCAAGTGTCTAAAAGGAAACAGCCAGCCTGGGGCTCAGTCAAAGGGCAGCAGGACCAGAGCAAGAGGCACCTGGCAAGCAGTCAGCTCAGGAGGCTCTTTCTACAGCCAATCTGGGATGAACCAAGTTTGGTGTTATTAGGGAACTGCCATTTCCTTACTGTCAGTTGCAATTTCAGTCCTCTGTGATCTAAAAATGGGTTTAAAATCTTTCCAAGCCAGTACAAACCCCAGACTCTGTAGGAAAAATATCAACAGATTTGACTTCAGAAAGGGTAAAAACTTCTGTGTAACCAAACATACCAAAAACAAACCTAAATGACAGGTAACAGACTGGAATAAAATATTTGCGAACTTTAACATATATTTTAACACTATTTTAAAATAAGGAGAAATATCCATAATATATACAGAGCTCCTAAAAAAACATAAGAAAAAGGCAAATCCAATGGATAAAATATATAAACATGTAACTTCAGAAGATATGCACACACAAAAATACAATTAAGGGAATACAAATCAAAACAAGAAGCTATTTTGTTTGCCCAACAAATTGGCAAAAATTAGAAAGATTTATAATATTTAATATTGGCAAAGGTGACAGAAAATGGTGAGAATATAAACTGGTGTAGTCTTTTTAAATGACAGTTTCGCAATATCTGTAACTATTTAAAATATACCTACCCTTTGGTAAAACAATTCCACTTTTAGGAATCTATAGTATTCAAATGTTTCCACATGAAGCCAAAAAGAAATGAGGATACCAAGTGCAACCTTATTTGTGATAGTGAGAAAATAGAAAATATTAATAATATCTAACATTTATTGAGCGTCAGCATCGTTCTAAGCTCTCCATAACAAACGTTATAAGGAAATTGAGACACAGAGAAGTTAGGTAACTTGCTCAAGGTCACACGGTTAGTGTGTAGTAGAGGCAGGATTTCAGCCTAGACAATTTGTCTGCAGAGTCTCTTTTTGACTACTATGTTCTCTAAGATTAAGTAAATTGTACATCCATGCAATGGATTACAGCAGTTAAAAAGAATATGTATAGACATAGACACATCTTCAAGACATATTATTAATCAAGGGGAAAATCAAGCTGCAGAACACTATGATATGGTGTAATTCCATATATGTGAGAAAAAGACATGTGTCTGCATACAAGTATGTGTATGAAAATGGATGAAGGGCTTGCATAAGAGAATGTATGAGTAGGGAAAGTTGGAAAAGCAACTTTTCAGGTTGTGTTCTATATATTTCTGGCTTGCTTGAACTTTTACAAGAATGCATTTGTGCATTGTGCATTATTTTGTAAAGCTAGAACAGTTGTACTGACATAAATTAAAAAGAAAGTTTTAAATCATATCAAGAGATTAGTCTTCTCTTCTTCCAGATGGACAATGGTGTAGGTCTTGGACAAAAATCTTCCACACTATGGCTTTTTCTAGCCTGTGTAAATGATGATGTGTAGAAGGTGCCCAGGGAACATGGCTTTCTTTTTAGCCCACCAAGCTCCATAAAAATATACAACCAGTCATTGCAAAATTAATCTGTAACTTGAGACCCACATGGTGTTCCTTTTGTTTTGCATATTATATTGTCATCAGGAAAAAGAATCTGTGTTCAGGGATTATCTCATTATTTTGCTCCAATGCATAAGCAGGACAAGTGTCTAGCTCACTCTTCTCTCTAGCAGTCTGGGGAAGTTTGAATGCGTCACTCAACACATACAAACAGACTTAAAGGACTTACCTTTTTGTCAGAAGTCAGTGTTCTTATCTGACATGAAAAAGTTGTACTGGATCATCCAGGGCCTCTTCTTGCTTAAGTCCAGAGAGGGTGGCTTTAACACAGAACCAAAGAAGGGATTCCCAGCACACTTACTGAATAAAATGTGACTTTCACAAGGCTATGGCTTTAGAACTAAATTGCAGATCTGTCGGCTTACCTCTGACAAGACGGTGAGAAAGGTTCTTAAGAACCTTAACCACCTAATTGATATCAGAGTGTAGGCTTCTTTGGAGTGGCCCATCTACATTCGTACAATTTAACTTTTGAAATATTATAGTATATTTAGTCTCGTCTTTAGAGAGAAAAAATCCCATCAACTTAAAAGCAACTGCATTCTGTATTCCCCCATTCTTATGGATCTCCATTTTAACATAGTTGTAATTAGGATGCACAGACTATTTAGTATTTTCTGTTTCACTTATTTCCAATACACCTTTTCATGCACTTGCCAAAATTTTACGTGTTTGACACGGTCTGCCTATCTGCCAGGATTGTTTTCTGTTAATGCGACAGAGCTTCTTTGGATTATTCCCCAATTTTGGACCTTTGGGCCCATTCCCAGGTTTTGGTCAATGGGAACATAAACATACGGAATAGCCCTGTTATTGCATCTTCATGCCAGTCCTCCCGCCCCCATCATTTCCTTAGAAATGTACTTCCTTAAATGGGTCAAAGGGATTCTTTCAACAGTTTTACAGTTCTTGGTACATATTTTTCAGATTGCGTCCTGGGCGGATCCGACCAATGGGCACGGGCCACGGCGGGGTAGGAATATGGGGGAGCCCATTCCGTCTCCCAAAAGGCAAGGACCCCGTGAAGGGCTGGAGAGGGAAAACATCTTTCTGTGGCTCTCCTGTTCTCTTCGTGGTCAATGTTTAGGCTCGAGCTGGGCGACCGACTGTCAGAGACGGGCCCTGTTGCTCCGGGTGCGGAAGCAACCCTTCCAGGCCCCTCCGCACCTCCGGGGCTGTCCCAAGACCCGGCGCCCCCGCCCCTCCCAGCCCTGCGGTCCCCTCCCGGTGGCCCGGCAGGCCCGGAGCGCTGCGTGGCTCGCGCGGAGCCCACCCCGGCCCGTCGCCAATGGCCTCGGGGGCTCCAGGGGTGGGCGACGGGTGCGGCCGCAGCGGGGCGGCGGGAGGGGACCTGAGGGGAGGAGACAGCCCGGGCCCGGCTACTTGACCTGGAGCCCAAGAAAGGAGGAGGAGGAAGCGGGGGACGAAGAAGGTGCAAGAAATGACGAAAACGGAGCATAGCAGAAGAGAGAAAAAGTGAAAAAGGATAGGAAGCGTGGACCGCAGCAACGGACCGAGCACCGCGGGGCGTCCGAGGCGCGCGCGGAGTGCGGGGAGGCGGGGCGGGCGTCCAGGCGCGCGCGGAGTGCTGGGAGGCCGGGCGTCCGGGCGCGCGCGGAGCGCTGGGAGGCCGGGCGTCCGGGCGCGCGCGGAGTGCGGGGAGGCGGGGCGTCCGGGCGCGCGCGGAGCGCCGGAAGGCTGGAGGAGCGGAAGCCTCGGTCGCGAGCCCAGCCGGCGAGGGCGGGACAGGGCGCGCGCGCGGAGGGGCTTGTGGGTAGCGGCTGCGCGCGGCGGGAGAGTGGCAGCGTCGCGGGCGAGTGTGTGAGGCGAGCCGGCCTGTGGAAGTCGGAGGCGGCTCACGGCGCCCATGGGGCCGGGGCGGGGGCGCCTGTAGCCGCGCAAGCCTGGGCCTCAGCCTCCCGGGGCCCCGCGGGTGGCGGCGCCCCTCGCCCGCTGCTCCACTCCGCCCTGAGGAAGTTCGCCGAGAACGAGCGGACCCGGCGGCGCGAATCTGACCGAGGGGCGGGGACGCGGCCGCCGCCTCCGCGCTCCCGGGCGGCCCGGCGCTCGGAGCAGCCCCCAAGCCCCGAGCGGCACTAGGCCCGGAGGCGGCCGGACCCGAGCGCGAGCGGGCGGCCGTGTGGCGCGGGCGGCGGCATGAGCCGGCCCCCGGCGCTGGGGAGAATGCCAGGCGCCCCCGAGGCCGTGCCGGGGGACGGGGCTGGCGCGGGCCGCCAGAGGAAGCTGGAGGCGCTCATCCGAGACCCCCGCTCACCCATCAACGTGGAGAGCCTGCTGGTAGGTACCCGGGCGCCGGGGACCTCGCCGCCCTCGCCCCGCTTCCGGCGGCCGGGCCGGGCCGCGGGGCCGAGTGCGAGCCTCCTGGGGCTGATGTCATCTCCCGTTACCCCTGGCTTGGCGCCCGGCGGGACGCGTCCCCCTTCCCGCGCACCCTGCGGATGCGGGGCACCACACCTGCGAGCCCGGCGTGTCCGCGGAGCGGGGGCGAAGGCGATGTGATCTCCGGGGAGGACCCCCCGGGCAAATGACAAAGAGTGGCCTCGCGCTCTCCACTTGGTCTCGGATCTTTAAACGCATAGGCCAAGGGCTCCTGTTGTCAGTGGCAAGTCGGTGCATTTACTTTCTGTAAATTTCATTTCCCTAGGTTGTCGCACCAGAGGTGAGGTTAAGAATCCTCCTGAATTGTAGAGTGGAATAAATTTCTCCCTTCACTGTATCTTTCTCACAAGACGGCCTTTGAAACCCGAATTAATAACCACTAAAGGGTGCTAGTTGACTCTTGATTAAAAAAGAAACCTGCTTTACAAATTAGAAATACACCGTGGAATGCTTGCTTAGTTCTTACTTTTGTTAGGGTGGACGGTTGTATTTCACAGGCAATTTGATTAGTGTGCAGTAGAGATGCATTTCTGGGGGAAAGGGTGGAGTTTTACCTTGCGGAGGAAGAGAAAGCAAAAAAGATAGTCTGGCTAGTAAATCAACTCGGGAGGGCTAGAGTTGGGGTGGGTAATCCTTGGATTCTTGAGCTGTTTTGCGCTAGAACCCAAGTGTGCAGGTCTCCTCCCTGCTGGGAGAAACTAGTGACTGTGATGAGAGATCCGTCTCCTCCCTTTCCAGTGTCCGACTTGGCTTGTCTTCAGAGGCAGTCGGTTATCCTTCGAGGTGTCTGGAGTCGTTTGCAGAGTGACTCAGTCCTGTTCCGCAAGGCGCAGGACCTGAGTGTGAGCCTTTCTGGGCCATGGAGAAAGTAATGGTGCACCCTGTTGTGTCCGAGGCGTTGGGGCAGCCTTTCCCGGTTTTTCACCTCGGCTGGTATTGGGGTGTCCCGGGGTACAGTCCCCTGCCCAGGAGATTCTTGGCTGGGGGCAGAGGGACGCATGGAGGGCACAGCCCCTGTCCGGGAGAGTCTTGGCTGGGGGCAGAGGGCCGCATGGAGGGCACAGCCCCTGTCCGGGAGAGTCTTGGTTGGGGGCAGAGGGTTGCATGGAGGGCACGGCTACCCTAGGCCAGAGCAGGGACTGGGCCTCCAGCCCAGCATGTACACTTTGGTATTTTGCTAGCGTAACTTTGACCTAAGGCCAGAAAGTTCAGCTAAAAATAGTTCAGCAAATCTCAAGTATTCATCAGGTTCATACTCAATCCTGATAGAAATTTTTTTACACTTCAGTTTTGTCTCTTGGGTCTTTAGAGATGTTAATCATAACTGTTAGGGTTATTCTGAATTTGAACCTAAGCTATTTATACACAGAATGTGATCATGGGTCTGTTTCATTCAAGTATTTTATAAATTGTTAAGATGAAGTTAAGGTGACATGTTACTCTGGTATGAGAGTTGACGTCAGATGCTGCTGACATGACAGAATCTGTTATTGCTGTTTTTAGTTGATTAAATACTATGGTTCTGAGGTGCAGTAAATTTTACGAAGGCAAAAATTGTCCCTTTTCCTTTGGAGTGAGGTTCTTGGTGTTTGTTGCAAATTGATGAGTGAAAGTTTGCTTTTTTTTAAAAACCGTATCATAAGTTAGTTTTAAATTATTTATATTTCACTGTATGAAACATTAGAATGAATTAACCTTTAAAAGATATTATAAAGATGTGTATTTCCTGAAATACTGATGAATAATGGCTGGTGTCATTTTTAAAATTTGAAACCATATGTTTAGGCTGTATTTCACACTTGATCATTGGTTTACTGCATATGGCTGTTTTTTGGTTTTACTGTAGAAAATAATTTTATCTTTAACAGAGAAAACATAGAGTAATATAGTAATACAGTCTAATAAAAACAGCCATAAAGTTCAGTTACTTCACCAAGAGCTCAAAAGGTACCATTGAAAATTACATACGACCTAAGATGACGAAAGTAAGTTGATGATATATACTGTACTCTACAGAATTAATGATTTAGTGGTCTAGGCCTAGAAGGTAAAACTCTATTTGTAGGAAAAAATGTAATGTGAGATAACATGTAAAGGGTGCTTGGTTCCTAGTAGTGCTTGTTAAATTTAGTTCACTTATCCTTTGTGCACTTAGGGTATTTTTAGTTTATTCCTTTACATTTCCTTTTAAAAGGAAAATTGTTTTATTGGCAACTATTTCTTGCTACATAATTTTGAATGAATAGCATTATCATTTGAATTTGCTTGAAAAAAGTGCTAGTAATCATTAAACATAGATAAACTAGATTTTAAAGGGTTCTAGATCTATATCAGTGTAGAGACGAAATTATCTTGTTTCTCTGGAGAGGATAGATGTTTTATGTGGGTCCTTAATTTGAAGAGAATATATCCCTTTTGTTGTTGCAGATTGGGAGACCCTTTTGTTGTTGCAGATTGGGAGATGCTTGGGCTTATTTAAAAATAGAATTTTGAGAGAGGTTTGCTTCTGTAATAATTGTATTTGGGGGAGGGGTGTCTTCAGTGGTATGCTTTTGCAGTGTTTGAAACTTTGGGGTGAAAACCTATATTTTGTTGTTAATACTCAGCTCCTCATACTGTTTATCCAAATATTATGGTAAGAAGAATTTTGTTTTAGTGTTATGCTGGAAAGATGTTTTCTAAAGATCTGTGCTTTGGGGTTTTGATTTGTCTTACTGTTTCAAAGGCCAAATAATTTTTTCCCTCTCAAATTGTTATAATAACCTATGATATTCAGGCTTGAGTAAGCTGTTACTTAAGACTGATGTTGATGGGAAAGTTGATTAAAAATTTATTTACAGTTTTCACTAAGAATATAATACACTTTATTTAGTTGATTTCCTTACACTGTAAACTATATGAAAATATTTCTTATTGCAGTGCTTAGAGACTTTAGTTTGCTGCTGTTTATTTGCCTAATTAAAATAATTGTGTATTTTTCCTACAATATAGTAAGTGTGAATCCTGTGAAGGTATAATAAAAATGAAATAGAGTAAAAATTGGAAACAGGTATATAATTTGATGTTTTATACATGATTTTTGTGTGTGTGTGTGAAATAAGACACTGGGTTGGGCATTTATAGCATAAATGGATTAGTTTACTGTAAAACTTGAATTTTGATGGTCAGGAAATCTCATAAGAAATGAATTAGGTAGGGAGGATTTAAAAAAAAGAATATTTGGAATTTGCTATATTTAAATTGAATCTTTGCAAGTACAGTTACACAATTCTGATAAATGAAAAGCTCAGAAAATCAAGTTTTTGCTATAACTTATTTATGGTAACATCTGACCTGGTTTGGTGTTAGAATATTTGTAGTCTGTTTATCCCTCTTGGTGTGAATAGTAATAGCTTTCATTGTTACTCGTGTGTTTAATTTCAGGATCTGCCCTAGATCCCCCATAGGGTTTTAGGTAGTATACAGTATAGGTACCATATTACCATTTTAAACTGCAAATTCTGAATTCAAAACATCTGGCCCCAAGGTGAGGCCAGTATAGACTAAATAAAAAAATGTATACTTATACGTACCTGAATAGTTGTAAAGCAGATTTTTTTTTTCTGCTGAAACCTGATCAGATAGTCCTCTTCCTATTTTGAATTATGAGGTATTTTAAACATCAAAAGAATATGGCATGCAAACATGTTATGAAGCATAAAAAAATCATGAAATCACTACTCAAGTTAATAAATGGAACACTAGCTTTTTGAAGTTAAGTTGCATGCTGCTGGTGCATCCTTCCATCTGCTACCTTGAAACATTTTTTAATTCTCTTAATTTATTTTATAGATTACCATATTTGCAAGTATTCCTAAACATTAAGTTTTACTTGTTTCTTAAACTTCATAAAATGCTAACGTATGAATGAATTTCTTTTTGTGACTTGCTTCTTTCCCTTAAAATTGTGTTTGTAAGATTGAGCCATATTTTTCATTTCTACCACTACCATAAACCACAGTATATTGCTCCAATTTACTTGATGGATATATAGGTTGTTGCTCTTTTCTCTCTCTTTGTTATTTTGGAAAGTGTAAACATTCTTGTGTATGTTTCCTGGAGTACATATATAAGAATTTCTCTAGGCAATGGTATGTTTCTGGGAGTGGACTTGTTAGGTTTTTATGATATGCTGTGCTCAGCTTAACAAGGTAATGGGTAAAGTTTAAAGTATTACCCAACATTTTATTATGGAAAATTTCAAACTATAGTAAAGTTGAAAAAGTTGAGAGTGAACATCCATAAAATTACCACTTCATCCATCCATCTATCAACACATCTTTTATTTTTTATTTCAGATATTAATATACTTCACATTTAAACACCTCAGCATGCTTTTCATCAGAGTTCAATATTTGTTTAGGGTTTTTGCTTTTTTTAGGTTAAATTTATATATAATGAAATGCACAAATCTTAAGTGTGTCATTGACCAATGCTGACAAATGCACATACCTGTGTAACGCAAATCCTTATCAAGGTATAAAACATTGTGAACCTGAGAATCCCTCATGTGCCTTTCCAGCCAGTTCCACATCCCAATTCCCCAGACGCAACCTGTCCTGATTTTTTGCACTAAAAGTTACTTTTGCCTCTTCTAGAATTTCCTATAAATGGAAACATATAGTATGTACCTTTTTTGTGTGTATCTGACTTCTAAACTCAGCATAGTTTTTGAGATTCATTCATGTTACTGTATGCATCAGCAGTTTGTTCCTGTTGTATTGCTGAATAGTGTACCGTTATATGAATTCACCACAGTTTGGCTCTTCTGTTGATGGACACTTGGGCTTTTTCCAGCTTTTGGCAATTCTGTATTAAACACTTTGGCTGATTATGAACAAACTTGTGTAAGTCTTTGTGAGAACGTGTTTTCATTTCTCTAGTAGTGGAATTGCTAGGTCATGGGGTAGATGTATGTTGAGTTTTTAAGAAATTGCCAGATCAGTTTCCAAAGTAGTTAAACTGTTTTACATTCCCACCGGCAATGTATGAGAGTTTCAGTTGCTCCACATCCTCCCCAATATTCAATCTGTTAAATTTTAGCAATTCTGTGAGTGGGTAGTAGAATCTCATCCTGATTTTAATTTGCATTTTCCTGATGACTAATGATTTTAAGTACTTTTCCATGCGCTTACTGACCATGTTGCCGACACACACAGGTGGCATTGGATATTGATTTATGGGATTATATTATGTGCAGTTTTTTTTTATCTTATCCAAGACATAGTGTTATGTTCATATGTAAAAGTAGAAATTTTTGCACTCCATATCATGGTGTGACCCTACTGTTTTGTCTTGTATTTAAGTATGGTTCTTCTAGATGTCTTACTCAAAATAGACTTTTTGAAATTGAAGTTTCCTTTACCTTTAGTTCAGGTGATTGTATTTTTTATTAAAGATAAACATATGTGGAACTTTTTCATTTTGAACAATGAAGGAAAGATTTAGAAAAGAGTATTAAGATTGTTAAGTTTTTCGACCAGGAAGATATGAGACCAAAACTTGATTGGAGAAAAGTATTATTGTGTGGACGTGAGCATGTGGGCTGAAGCCCCCAAAAATGGTGACTGCCCCAAACAAAGGCGGGTGTACAATTTTATAGTTTTTGGGAGGGGAGTTGGGGGAATAATTGTTGGCAGGTAAAATAGAGAAGTAAGGAATTGACATCAGGGGATTGGTTTGCTCAGGGTAAGATAGGGAAGTAAGTAGTTGACGTTAGGGGATTGGTTTGCTCACGGGGGTAAGATAAGGAGTTGACGTTAGGAGACTGGTTTGTTCAAAGTCTGGATTTTAAGCAGGGAGGTTATTACATTATGGAAAATTTTTGTTCTTGCTCAGACCATCACATCAGCCAGGGTGGGCTCCATGCAAACAGTCATGTTCGTTGTGGGCGTGGGGAGCTTCTTGGAATGTTGGC
Source organism: Choloepus didactylus (assembly GCF_015220235.1). Taxonomy (NCBI): domain Eukaryota; kingdom Metazoa; phylum Chordata; class Mammalia; order Pilosa; family Megalonychidae; genus Choloepus; species Choloepus didactylus. The sequence continues at coordinate 247,813 of NC_051326.1, read as the reverse complement.
TAGAGGTGGGTTGTGTGTGTTTTGGGGGGTAGGGAGTTTTGCTTAACAAAGATGTTTCTCTAACGTTTTAAAGTGAACTCAAAACAAATTTTTGGTTGTAGTGATATTTCTTTTTTTAACATTAATATTAGCATTTGTTCTAGTTTGCTAAAGCAAAATACCGGAAAAGGATTGGCTTCTATAAAGGTGGTTTATTAAGTTACAATTTTACAGTTCTAAGGCCATAAAAGTGTCCAAACTAAGGTATCAACAAAAGGATACCTTCACTGAGGAAAGACCAATAGCATCCGGAACACCTCTGTCAGCTGGGAAGGCATGTGGCCGGGTGTGTGCTAGTCCTTTGCTCCCAGGTTGTATTTGAAAATGGCTTTCTTCAAAATGTCTCTGGGCTTCTCTCTCTCTTAACTTCTCTTAGCTCTCTGCTTGGTTCTCCTGGGGCATTTCTGTCTAAGCATCTGGGAGTCCTCTCTTAGCTTCTGCAGTACAAACTCTGGGCTTCATCTCTTAGCTTAGCATTTCCAAACATTCTTCAATCTGCATCTCCAAGTGTCTGGGTCTGTGCCGGCTCTTCAATTCTCCTGGGGGCATATCTTAGCTTCTCTCCAAAATGTCTCTCTCAGCTTCTCTGAGCTCCTTGTTTCCTTGAGCTTTCTTAAGGGACTCCAGTGATCTCCACCTGGAATGGGCTCAGGCTCGGTTGCATCTCCATGGAAACAGTCAAAATGTCCACCCTAATCAGAAGACTAATAAGTCTGCCCCCACAAGATTGCATTAAAGAACATGGCTTTTGTGGAGAACGTAATAGATTCAAACCAGCACAGCGTAGTTCCATGAATTTTGATGCCTTCAAGATTTAGTGAAAATGTGTTTTTGTATGTTGAAACCCCTGAAAAAGTATTTAAAACAGTAAGTGTACAAATATTAGTATGATTTTGAAATCTGCTTCACCCTTTTGGGATGACTTTATTTTATTATTATAGAGTTATACTTTGTAGCACTTTGGGTTCTTATACACTTAAACATGTATGACCATATTTTATTGAGTTGCATAGTACATAAAGTTGAAGTTGATATTGAGGGTTGAAAACAATGTGTTATGGTTAACTAGTTTGCCCTTCTTGGAAAAAATCAAGATTTCATGAATCATTAGTTTCAGGAAGTCCTGAAGCCATACTGTCAGCTTCTAGGGAAATTAGCAAGTATTAGAAGCATATATGTTAAAATCTTGATTTTCTTTCAGAAAAATGAGATACCAAGTCAGAAACTGGGGGAAGATATAAAAATATTGATAGCAATATTGCAACTATTTTAACTTTAGAATAAAATTAGTTTGGAGTTAACAGAATATTTGGAGTTGTTTTTAAATATATAAAACATGAATTTTGGATTTTTGTGTTGATTACTTGATGATTTTTCAAAACTGAAATGAATATGAAAATGATATTAATTTTTCTCTGTACTGTAGGTACACAGTATGTTCATATTCCTTGCATTCAATGTGAAACAGTTTTTTTTAGTTTCATATTCTGACTTTCAAGAAATGCAAATTTTAAGAAGCTCTAAATAAATGCATTGAAAGAATTTTCCTTTAATAGATTTTTTAAAAAAGGAAATAAATACATGTCTGGAAATTTCAAAACTTAATTTAGTACCAATATAAATTATATTTCTGGGCTCTTACAGGTTATTTTAAGTTAAGATTTTTCTAATGTGTATAACCAGCCAATAGGTAAGGCAGTTGTTTCCACAGTATTATACATAGGAATCACCCAGGATCTTTAAAAGTATTGATGCCTGTCTTCCATCCCTAGACATTCTAATGTTGTATATAACCTGGGCATTGGGATTTTTAAAAGCCCCACATGATTCTAATATGCAGAAAAGTGTGGCACCACTGAGCTAAGGGGTGCAATATTGTAATTCAAAGATTGGCACCTCCTTTGAAGGCAGAGGTAGCCATTGAGTCCAGAATGTAGCTGAGGAAAGGAGATACGGAGATCCCCCCCACCTTCAATTTTATGGCTCACTGAGGCTTGAATTAGGCCAGAAAGTGGGAATTATCTGATGGAAGCCAGAATCATTGCCTAGGGTACTTGATGAAAATGGGCTCTGGTTCCATTCACAGATCTTCTGATTTAGATGGTCTATGGTGGGGCCAAGAATTTGCATTTAAACAAGCATCCCAGGTGATTCTGATACAGGTAATCTGCGGGACAAAATTGGTTACTTACTGTAGTGACTAACTGAAAATATATAACCCGAAACAAATGCTACAGATCTCTTTGACACGCATAGAATTGTTTATTTGGAAAATGCTGGCATAAGAGGACGTGCCAGATTTCCTGAAATATCAATATGTCTTCTTTTAGGGATCCACAGGAATCAGATTGAGGCTTTTCTTTTTCTTATGTTAGAAGAAAACTTCATCTGTGAGCTTTTCTGGAAGAAGAATCAGACAAGATACATCAGCAGAAAATTTTCATTACATCTTACCCTTCTTTGAGAAATATAGTAGCTATGGGCATAAAATATATAATTTTGATGTTTCACATTTCATAAACAATGACAGGAGATAAAGTGACTGTGTGTTTAGTTCTGAACTGTTTTAATTCAGGAGGAATACTCACTAGCAATAAAATTAGAATGTATGGTCCTTTGGAGTATATTGTCTAAAGTAGGATGGTGTATGTAGACCCTGTGAATGTGCCTGTTTGAAAAATAGAATCATTCAAAAATTAATTTGTTGTCTCTGTAAAAAGTAACATAATATAAAATGTTATAAAATATGCAAAGTTCCTTTTTTAAAACCTATTTTGAAATTTTATATTCAAAGCTGCCTTCCATTCATTTATTGGCTCTCTGAGGTGCATTAAATAATAGTTATCTCATGAGTATGTTACTGTTTAGATTTTTTTAAATGCACATTTTTTGCACAGTTTCTCTTCACTGGCAAGACATTTAAAATGAGAGAAAACCAGGCAACTCATAGGCAGTGGTTATGGTGTCTGTATTTTTTCATTCTTTAATGGTACTTGTATATCAGATTTCCAGCTGTTCATCCATTTTATTTTTGGTGATTAAGGTTTATGTACGTATTTCAGAAATTTGAAAATTAAATTTTGCATTGCATTGATTCTTGAGATAATTATAGCTCTTATAGGAATGGCAGTTATGATTTTTTATTTTTTGGAATTTGAAGTCTTAAGCAACTCAGTCTTTTTAGATTTTATTTTCTCTTGTGGCTAATGAGACTACACACACTTGTGGCCAAGGAACACTTATTTAATATTTATGAGGCTCTAGGATGACATATAGTAAATGTATCTTTATGGCAGTTTATTTTTAAAATGTATCCATCCTTTTCAAAGTATTGCTAAATTGAAAGATAACTAAAAATGAGAAACAAATCTGAAACTGGGTTACTCTTCCTTTACTAACTTAATACATTTCTACAGTTTTCATTAGAAGTTTTTTACATGTGATGTGTGGGCATTTTCATTGGAAGTGTTTTTCCACATTTGAAGCAGGTTACAATCTGGTGATCAGAATCCCTAATTCTATAATACCTTAGTGCTGTAGGAGATGTTCCAGCATTTCTAAATATTTGACAAAATAAAATTAATTTGAGACTATGATATAGTTATGACATGCCCATGCTTTGAAAAAGTTCTAAGGCATAATTTTGGGCTATAGCTTAAATGTAATATATAACTCATGATTACAACATTTAAAATTAGAGCATGAATGTGTTGTTAATGTCGTTATATTTTCAGGTGGAAGAAATTAGTCACAAAAACAAATGTGTTATATTGTAAAAGGGTGAGAAAACCCACCAAAAGAATTTTGCTGGTAGTCTTGAAAACAATTTCTGCTTCAAAAATATATGTATGTATATATATTTTAAAACAACAAACAAAAAAATGAAGGGGAGAGGGCCTAAGTTGTAAATTTTAAAGGCATACTGAAAAGAGATTTCTTTTTCATATTTAAGACATTTCCGTAATAGGAAAACAGTGGATGATATAAATAAAACTAAATTTAGAATTAATAAAAGGAAACCAGTACAAAATTGGCTTATGAGATTTTCTTCTGGTGGAAGTCATAAAACAAAACACTGAATTTTTAAGGAATTACTGATATTTTTTGTGAGATGGGGAGCGAGGTCATTATTGTAAGTTTTAGTATAGAGAAGTTTTCTCTTTCAAGATGATAGAGACTGTTGGTTCCTGGCATAGTAGTACCCTCCCCCCCCAGGTGTTTTTTTTTTTTTTTTTTAATCTTCATTTTATTGAGATATATTCACATACCACGCAGTCATACAAAACAAATCATACATTCGATTGTTCACAGTACCATTACATAGTTGTACATTCATCACCTAAATCAATCCCTGACACCTTCATTAGCACACACACAAAAATAACAAGAATAATAATTAAAGTGAAAAAGAGCAATTGAAGTAAAAAAGAACACTGGGTACCTTTGTCTGTTTGTTTGTTTCCTTCCCCTATTTTTCTACTCATCCATCCATAAACTAGACAAAGGGGAGTGTGGTCCTTATGGCTTTCCCAATCCCATTGTCACCCCTCGTAAGCTACATTTTTATACAGTTGTCTTCGAGATTCATGGGTTCTGGGTTGTAGTTTGATAGTTTCAGGTATCCACCACCAGCTACCCCAATTCTTTAGAACCTAAAAAGAGTTGTCTAAAGTGTGCATAAGAGTGCCCACCAGAGTGACCTCTCGGCTCCTTTTGGAATCTCTCTGCCACTGAAGCTTATTTCATTTCCTTTCACATCCCCCTTTTGGTCAAGAAGATGGTCTCCGTCCCACGATGCCAGGTCTACATTCCTCCCCGGGAGTTATATTCCACGTTGCCAGGGAGATTTACTCCCCGGGGTGTCTGATCCCACGTAGAGGGGAGGGCAGTGATTTCACCTTTCAAGTTGGCTTAGCTAGAGAGAGAGGGCCACATCTGAGCAACAAAGAGGTATTCGGGAGGAGGCTCCTAGGCACAATTATAGGGAGGCCTAGCCTCTCCTTTACAGCAACCGTCTTCCCAAGGGTAAAACCTATGGTAGAGGGCTCAACCCATCAAACCACCAGTCCCCTATGTCTGTGGTCATGTTAGCAACCATCGAGGTGGGGTAGGCCAATACCCCTGCATTTTCCACAGGCTCCTCAAGGGGGCACTACATATTTTTTTCCTTTTTTTTTTTTTAAACTTTTTTTTTCTTTTTTAAGCCAACTGTATGAAAAAAAAAAATAAAAAAAAAAACATACAATAAAAGAACATTTCAAAGAGACCATAACAAGGGAGTAAGAAAAAGACAACTAACCTAAGATAACTGCTTTACTTCCAACCTGTTCCTACTTTACCCCAAGAAAGTTACATAATATAGCAACATTTCTGTGAACTTGTTCCTACTATATCCATCAGAAATTAACAAACCATAGTCATTCCTGGGCATCCCCAGAACATTAAATAGCTTATCTGTTCTTCTTGGATTATTGTTCCCCCTTCCTTAATTGCTCTCTGTTGCTAGTTCCCCTACATTCTACATTATAAACCATTTGTTTTACATTTTTCAAAGTTCACATTAGTGGTAGCATATAATATTTCTCTTTTTGTGCCTGGCTTATTTCGCTCAGCATTATGTCTTCAAGGTTCATCCATGTTGTCATATGTTTCACGAGATCGTTCCTTCTTACTGCCGCATAGTATTCCATAGTGTGTATATACCACATTTTATTTATCCACTCATCTGTTGAAGGACATTTGGGTTGTTTCCATCTCTTGGCAATTGTGAATAATGCTGCTATGAACATTGGCGTGCAGATATCTGTTCATGTCACTGCTTTCCGATCTTCCGGGTATATACCGAGAAGTGCAATCGCTGGATCGAATGGTAACTCTATATCTAGTTTTCTAAGGAACTGCCAGACTGACTTCCAGAGTGGCTGAACCATTATACAGTCCCACCAACAATGAATAAGAGTTCCAATTTCTCCACATCCCCTCCAGCATTTGTAGTTTCCTGTTTGTTTAATGGCAGCCATTCTAATTGGTGTGAGATGGTATCTCATTGTGGTCGTAATTTTCATCTCTCTAATAGCTAGTGAAGCTGAACATTTTTTCATGTGTTTCTTGGCCATTTGTATTTCCTCTTCAGAGAACTGTCTTTTCATATCTTTTGCCCATTTTATAATTGGGCTGTGTGTACTATTGTCATTGAGTTGTAGGATTTTTTTATATATGCAAGATATCAGTCTTTTGTCAGATACGTGGTTTCCAAAAATTTTTTCCCATTGAGTTGGCTGCCTCTTTACCTTTTTGAGAAATTCCTTTGAGGCGCAGAAACTTCTAAGCTTGTGGAGTTCCCATTTATCTATTTTTTCTTTTGTTGCTTGTGCTTTGGGTGTAAAGTCTAGGAAGTGGCTGCCTAATACAAGGTCTTGAAGATGTTTTCCTACATTATCTTCTAGGAGTTTTATGGTACTTTCTTTTATATTGAGATCTTTCATCCATTTTGAGTTAAGTTTTGTGTAGGGTGTGAGGTAGGGGTCCTCTTTCATTCTTTTGGATATGGATATCCAACTCTCCCAGCCCCGTTTGTTGAAAAGACCATTATGACTCAGTTCAGTGACTTTTGGGGCCTTATCAAAGTTCAGTCGGCCGTAGATCTGAGGGTCTATCTCTGAATTCTCAGTTCGATTCCATTGATCTATATGTCTATCTTTGTGCCAGTACCATGCTGTTTTGACAACTGTGGCTTTATAATAAGCTTCAAAGTCAGGGAGTGTAAGTCCTCCCACTTCGTTTTTCTTTTTTAGAGTGTCTTTAGCAATTCGAGGCATCTTCCGTTTCGAAATAAATTTGATAACTAGCTTTTCCAAGTCTGCAAAGTAGGTTGTTGGAATTTTGATTGGGATTGCATTGAATCTGTAGATGAGTTTGGGTAGAATTGACATCTTAATGACATTTAGCCTTCCTATCCATGAACATGGAATATTTTTTTATCTTTTAAGGTCCCCTTCTATTTCTTTTAGTAGAGTTATGTAGTTTTCTTTGTATAGGTCTTTTACATCTTTGGTTAAGTTGATTCCTAGGTACTTGATTTTTTTAGTTGCTATTGAAAATGGTATCTTTTTCTTGAGTGTCTCTTCAGTTTGTTCATTTCTAGCATATAGAAACATTACTGACTTATGTGCATTAATCTTGTATCCCGCTACTTTGCTAAATTTGTTTATTAGCTCTAGTAGCTGTATCGTCGATTTCTCAGGGTTTTCCAGATATAAGATCATATCATCTGCAAACAATGGCAGTTTTACTTCCTCGTTTCCAATTTGGATGCCTTTTATTTCTTTGTCTTGCCGGATTGCCCTGGCTAGCACTTCCAGCACAATGTTGAATAACAGTGGTGACAGCAGGCATCCTTGTCTCGTTCCTGATCTTAGAGGGAAGGCTTTCAGTCTCTCATCATTGAGTACTATGCTGGCTATGGGTTTTTCATATATGCTCTTTATCATGTTGAGGAAGTTTCCTTCAATTCCTACCTTTTGAAGTGTTTTTATCAAAAACGGATGTTGGATTTTGTCAAATGCTTTTTCAGCATCTATTGAGATGATCATTTGATTTTTCCCTTTCGAATTTTTAATGTGTTGTAATACATTGATTGATTTTCTTATGTTGAACCATCCTTGCATGCCTGGAATGAACCCCACTTGGTCATGGTGTATGATGTTTTAAATGTGTCTTTGGATTCGATTTGCAAGTATTTTGTTGAGGATTTTTGCATCTATATTCATTAGGTAGATTGGCCGGTAGTTTTCCTTTTTCGTAGCATCTTTGCCTGGTTTTGGTATTAGATTGATGTTAGCTTCGTAAAATGAGTTAGGTAGTGTTCCATTTTCTTCAATGTTTTGAAAGAGTTTGAGTAAGATTGGTGTCAGTTCTTTCTGGAAAGTTTGGTAGAATTCCCCTGTGAAGCCATCTGGGCCTGGGCATTTATTTGTGGGAAGATTTTTGATGACTGATTGGATCTCTTTGCTTGTGATGGGTTGGTTGAGGTCTTCTATTTCTTCTCTGGTCAGTCTAGGTTGTTCATATGTTTCCAGGAAATTGTCCATCCAGGTGTTTTTATATGCTTTTTTTTCCCTTTGGAATAAAGTTATTCAGTTTGATTCCGGTTTCAATAAATGTCTGAAATAAAAGTTTAAAAATTTGATCAGTGGTCTTCTTGCTTATTTCAAATAATTTTCCATCAGTAAAATCTGCTAATGTAAGCTCATCAAATGGACAGTGCTTTGGAATTTATTGAAGCAAGATATGTTTATATGTTTGTTACTGGATCCCTGTTAACCTGGTTTAACAGGTAGGAAAATAAAAATGAAATTTTTTCTCTTAGAAAACATTTTTCTAAGGAAGTGGAGATGGAGAAAATGAGGGGAAATTACTTGATTCTTTATTTTCAAATATATTTTCTTAAATACAGGAAGAGCAGTTTAGTGGAAAGAACACTGTCAGGAGAGTTAGAATTGGTATTAATGTTTATTGATTATCTTCCTGACCCTGAGTAGTTTATAAGAGTATACATGCATACCTCAAGGAGCTGTGAAGATTAAATCCAGTGAGAAACTATATACCTGGTATTGCTCTGTAAATTGTTCAGAACTCTAGCTTTTTTACAAACAAGTTGAATAACCTGGTGTAAAAAAAAATCCTACATTGTCACATAAGTGTCTTCCAAAAGGTATGTGCATACAAAACCAGTCTCCTGATACCAATCTGTTTTTTCCAAAAGGAACTCATTACTTGACACATATTATGTTCTTTAAAGTACTAAAATATCAATGAATGAAAATTAATTGTATTTTTGTTTTTTGATTCACTGAAGATTAAATTAAATGCAATATAGTTGCATTGGGTGAACTTTGGCTTATATTCATTTTTAAGATTGTTTTATTGGACTCCCTGTGTTACTTTTTCCCACCTACAAAATTTTATACTTTTTGAGTAGGTATAATATTTACTATCAAAACAGTCTTGTGTCCTTATCTAATGTGAAATTTCAGAAATCCTGAATAAATAAATATGTGAGAAGGTAATGACCAAGAATTTTTAAACCTCTGCTTTATTTACGTGCAACGTTGTTAATTTTGTATAAGGTTTAGTGCTTTGTATAAGGTTTAAAAGAGGGTTGGGTTGCACCGACATTTCTTATCCGTGGCTTGAATTTAGCATCTTTGGTCTAGCTTTTGGTAACAATGTAAGTTTAGAAACAACAAGTTTAGAACATGTAAAACTTCAGATGTTACATAGTATCACCTTCTGCTGCAAATTCTGGTCATTAGGCACCTAGAGAAATTTTAACTTTATCATGTAAAATATAAATATGTACGTATACAAGTAGCATGATAGTATATGGTATGATCATTCTGTACTGATGGCCACTGTAATCAGTAGCTGTTTAATATTCTTGGATCATGTCAAAATAAAATGTGTATATTTCATCCCAAAATAATTTGGGCAGATAATAAAAATATATATGCAGGGCCCCCCTGGTGAGCTGGGGGAAAATGTGGAAGTGTTGGACTTACTCACCTGGATTGTTGCTGATGTTCTCACAAACGCTGAGGACTGGCGGTTTGATGTGCAGAGCCCTCAATCTTGGGGCTTGCCCTGATGAAGCTTGTTACTGCAAAGGAGAGGCTAAACCTGCTTATAATTGTGCCTAAGAGTCTCCCCCCGAGTACCTCTTTGTTGCTCAGATGTGGCCCTCTCTCTCTAGCTAAGCCAACTCGGCAAGTGAACTCACTGCCCTCCCCCCTACATGGGATCTGACTCCCAGGGGTGTAAGTCTCCCTGGCAAGACAGGATATGACGCCTGGGAATGAGCCTGGACCCAGCATCGTGGTATTGAGAACATCTTCTTGACCAAAAAGGGGATGCAAAATGAAACAAAATAAAGTTTCGTTGGCTGAGATATTTCAAATGTAGTTGAGAGGTCACTCTGGTGGACATTCTTATGCACTATCTAGATAACCCTTTTTGGGTTTTAATGTATTGGAATAGGCCAGAAGTAAATAACTGAAACTATCAAACTGCAACCCAGTAGCCTTGACTCTTGAAGACGATTGTATAACAGTGTAGTTTACAAGGGGTTACAGTGTGATTGTGAAAGCCTTGTGGATCGCACTCCCTTTATCCAGTGTATGGATGGATGAGTAGAAAAATGGGGATAAAAACGAAATGAAAAATAGGATGGGGGGGTTGATTTGGGTGCTCTTCTTTACTTTTATTTTTTATTCTTATTCTTGTTCTTTCTGGTGTAAAGAAAATGTTCAAAAATAGATTGGGATGGTGAATACACAACTATATGATGGTGCTATGAACAGTTGATTGTACACCATGGATGATTGGTGTGTGAATATATCTCAGTAAAACTGAATTTAATTAAAACAAATAAATGAATGTGTGTATTTATGGTATAACCTCCCACCCCTATCATCATATTACAGGGTCATTTAGGATTTAAGTAGGGAGAAATAAAGATCTGATTTTTTTTTTTTTTTGTAGTGCTTTAGTACAATCTTATAACTTGTGTTTAAGTATTGGAGTTTGCTTGAAAGTTAATATTGATACGTTAAATTATATTCTGTTAGCTTCAATTTTACTTTGATGCAGCTTTGTTTAAAGGATTTTAAAAAACAATGGTGCGAGTTACTAACTTATTGAAATATAAATATTGTTGCTTAATGACCAGCAGTAGTGAAATACTTAGGGTTGTTTGGAATATAAGCATGGAATTTCCCTATTATATATCGAATCTTAAATTTTAAACTGTCATGATGTATCATCGAAATGCACAATTTGTCACGGACCCTTTTCCTAGTATTTATTATGAACATTTCTTTTATTAGCACTTAATTCGTAAAAGTAAATCTCATTTAACAAAGGTAGTATGAAAGTGGTAAGGGGCTCAGGCTCTGGAGTCATATTTGGGTTAATTTCCAGTTTTCGTTATGTCACCTTGTGAATTGATGTCTGATTTTATGAGTTTTCTGTCAATAAAATGGAGATAATAATAATATTTCCTTTATAAAGTTAAGTTTAAATGAAGTCGTCTGTAACACATAATGACAGACACATATTAAGCCTTCAACAAATGCTGGTTTTTTTGTGTGTATTTTTTTTTTAAATTTTATTGAGATATATTCATACACCATACCAACCATCTGAAGTATACAGTCAATGGCTCACATCACATAGTTGTGCATAAATCCCTGTGAACAATTTTAGAACATTTTCATTACTCCAGAGAAGAAATAAAAAAGAAAACCCAAATCCTCCCATACCCTTTATCACCCCCTATTATTTATTCATTTTTTGTCTTTATTTTCTTACTCATCTGTCATACACTGGGTAATATCAGTCACAAGGTTTTCACAGTTACACAGTCACACCATGAAAGCTATATAGTTATACAGTCATCTTCAAGAACCAAGGCTATTGGATTGCAATCCAACTGTTTCAGGTATTTCCTTCTGGCTATTCTAATACACTAAAAACTAAAAAGGGATATCTGTATAATGCATAAGAATAACCTCCAGAGTGACCTCTTGACTCTGTCTGAAATGTCTCAGCCACTGAAACTTTATTTCATTTCAATTCTCTTCCCCCTTTTGGTCCAAGAAGGCTTTCTCAATCCCATGATCAAATGCTAAGTTTGAATAATAGTAATTATCATTATTATAGACCTACTTCTAATAATGAAAAATAGAATTCCTGAATTTATACAAATTTGTGAAATAGCTTGATTCTGACAAAATACTAAGTATATGTTATTTAGTATTTAGTCATATGGCAGGCATGTATGTTATTTTAATACCTACAGTTGCAAAGGAGAATTAAGACATTTTGTTTAGACTCATAATTAAGGCATTATTTCAAGAAAAATGTTTCTTTAGAAGAAATCTTTGCATACTATTAATTTCAAATTCTGTCTCTATAGTTCCTTGGAATTTACAAAAGATTTACATATCTGCTCTCAATGAATCAGCAAAATTGTCCAGTGAGTCCTATGGTGTTGGTTTTCTTGTCTGTAAAATGAGAATTATTACCACTCAGATTCATTGGTACGGGATAAATCCATATATCTAGTGAATGACAGAATCAACCTTTAAACTTGGCTCTCTGAACTTCCAAGTGCAGTGCTTTCTCCAACATATAACAACTGTTAACTCCCTCTTTTCCTTCCTCCCTTGATATATTTCAAGTATGTCTTGAAAGACCACTTTGATATGTGATGGTTTTAAAACATGGTCACAAATGCTTTGACGCCATTCTCACTGAGAGGTGGGAGGTTGTTTTTTCTCTCCTTGTATCTAGGCTGGCTTTTGTGATTGCATTGACCAGTAGAATATAGTGAAGTGATGTTCTGTGACTTTGAAGATATGCCAGTTTGGCTGTATTATGTCCCTGAAAATGCCATGTTCTTTGATGCAGTCTTGTGGGGGCAGATGTATTAGTGTTGATTAGATTGGATTCCTTTGATTGAGTGTTTCCATGGAGATGTGACTTAATCAACTGTGAGTGAAATGTTTAATTGGATAATTTCCATGGAGGTGTTAACCTGTCCATTCAGGGTGGGTGTTAATTGGATCACTGGAGTGGTATAAAGGAATTCATAGAAAGAAGGACCTCAGAGCAACTGAGAGTGACATTTTGAAGAGGAGCTGCAGCCTAGAGGGGAACATCCTGGGAGAAAGCCTTTTTGAAACCAGAACTCCAGAGCAGACGCCAGCCATGAGGCTTCCCAGCTAACAGAGGTTTTCTGGATGCCATTGGCCATCCTTCAGTGAAGGTACTCGATTGTTGATGCCTTACCTTGGACACTTTATGGCTTAAGACGATAACGTCTTAAGTGTAACCAAATAACCCCCCTTTATAAAAGCCAATCAATTTCTGGTATTTTGCAAAATGGCAGCATTAGCAAACCAGAACACAAGGCTAGGTCATAAAAGGCCATGCAACTTGTGCCTCATTTGAATACTTGGCGCTTGAGCCCTGAGCTGCTATCTTGAATATATGTTTCTATAATAGAAAAGCAAATACTGGAACAATAGATAATATTTGAACTGTGATTTGTGCCTTTTCCACTTAGGTTAAACTAAAGATAGTTGGCATTTCTCTATAGTTTTATAATTTTAAATTGAAATAGAATCTGTAAAGGTCTCTAGGTGTGATTATTCAGAATAATACTTAAAGTTTTATTAAATATGCTTTAATAGTAGTTTATATTCAAACCTTAGAGCCATAGAATATTACTGAGGTTTTAAATTTGTATCGATCTATATAAATTTAAAATTTACCTGTTTTATTCCTCTCTAATTATATCATTTAATTCCAGAAGCAAAGACTTCTTTCTTTCCCTACTTCTTTGTAGTAAATGGAGAGGTAATTTTAAGATAGAAAACATTGCTAAATTTAGAGATATGAAAAAATGTTTTCCCTTAGTATTTTCATTCATAGAATACCCCACTTAATTTCTTCTTGTGAAATGGCATGCTGCTTTAGTTTCATAGTTGCTAAACCAAGTACATACAATGGGTTGGTTTAACGACAGAAATTTATTGGCTCAGAGTTTAGAAGACTTGCTTCCCTCCATTGTCTGTATCGCCTGACTGGCCGGCAGTCTTTGGAGTTCCTTGGCTTTTCCATCACATGGCACTGCATATGGCTGCATCTTCTCCTTTCTCTTCAAGGTTCCTATGACTTCTAGCTTCTGGCTGCTCCTGGTGGCTTCTCTTCCCAATTTCCTTTGCTTATAAGGATGTCAGCTATATTGGATTAAGGCCCACCTTCATTCAAGTTCTGGACACACCTTAACTAATTAATATTCAAAGGTTGTACTTACAAATGGATTTACACACACAGGATCAGGGTTTGGGACCTGAATATGCTTTTTATGGGGCACATGATTCAATCCCCCAATACATGCTGAGCCAGTTTGAAGCTGGACCCCAAAGAGCCATGCTCCTTTAATCCAATCTTGTTGGGTGGAACTTCTGATTGAATTTTTCCATGGAGATGTGACCCCTCTCATTTAGGGTGGGTCTTAATTAGATCACTGGAGTCCTTTAAGAGAGCTCATGGACAGAAGGAGCTCAGAGAAGCTGAGAGAGACATTTTGGAGAGAAGCTAAGATATGTAATCCAGAATCTGCCCCCGGGAGAAGCAAAGAACCAACATAGACCCAGATGATTGGAAGTACAGACAGAAAGATGTTTGGAAATGCTAAGCTAAGAGATGAAGCCCACAATTTGCCTCAGAGAAGCTAAGGGAGACAGAAGCCCAAAGACATTTTGGAAAAAGTCATTTTGAAACCAGAACCTGGGAGCAAAGAACCAGCAGATGCCTTCCTAGCTAACAGAGGTGTTCTTGATGCCATCGGCCTTTCTTCAGTAAAGGTGTCCTCTTGTTGATGCCTTGATTTGGACACTCTTATGGCCTTAGAACTGTAAAAATTGTAACCTAATAAATCCCCTTTATAAAAGCCAATCCATTTCTGGTGTTTTTGCATAACAACAGCATTAGCAAACCAGAAAAAATTTTGGTACCAGAGAAGTGGGGTAATGCTGAGTTTGCAAATACCAAACATGTTGGAATGGCTTTTAACATGGATAAGGGGAAGATTCTGGAAAAATTGTGAGGAGCTTGATAGAAGAGGTCTAGATTGTTTTGAAGAGATTTGGTAGAAATATGGACTCTAAAGATACTTCTGATGAGGCCTTAAATAGAAATGATGAATGCGTCATTGCCACCTGAAAGAAAGGCAATCTTTGCTTTAAAGTGGCAGAGAATTTAGCAAAATTGAGTCCTGGTGTCGGATGGAAGGCAGACTTTGAAAGTGACGAGCTGAGATACTTGGCTGAGAGCTCTCCAGACTAAATGTGGAAAATGCAGTCTGGCTTCTCCTTGCAGCTTATAGTAAAATGTGAGAGGAAAGAGATAAGCTGAGATTTGAACTCTTGTTTACAAAGAAACCAGAAATTGATGGTCCGGAAAATTCTGGGCTTCCAGAAAGTGAGACCCAAGAGGATAGTGCGGTATGTGAGGCTTTAATGAAACCTGGAACCAGCCAGCCATTTCAGTACAAGCTAGGGTTGGAGATGGAGTTATCCAGGAAGGATTTGTGAAAAGTCCTGTTGTCTGATGGTTTTGACCCCTGTATGCTGCAATGCGAGCCAACAGATTTTTTGTGAGATCTGTGTAATGAAACCACTGCCATTATGGACTGGAGGGGACAGAAAAGGGACAAATTGAGGGAAGGATGACTTCATGGGCAGAACCATGGAAGCTGAGATCTGGAGCCAAGAAATCTTGGGCCAGGAGAGCCGACCCATGCATGCATGTGGAAAAGGTGAGTTTGCCCTGGAAGAGTGCTGCTGCCCCAAGTCTCAGAGAGAGTGGAGTACCATCCCTGGAGATTGGGGAGATCCTGGTCACCACCCCACTGATTGGAGAGGGGAGAGCCTTTGCCTTCGAGATGCAGAGTCCAGGTGGCATCCTGATGCTTGAGGAGGGTGGGGCCGAGAACAAGGTGGTCTCCCCAATGTGTGAGTATATTGGAATGATCACCTCAGTGTTTGGAGAGAACGGGGCCACTGTGAAGACCCTTGGAAAGGGTAGGACTCCTGCTCTCTCAGGCCCTGAGGATAAAACGTCATTCTATAAATGACTCTTAGACTTTGGAATCTAATGGAGTTTGCCCTGTGGGTTTTCAGAACTGTTTAGGTCTGGTGATGGCTGTTTTCCTTTCAAGTTCTGCCCATGGCAATGGGAATGTTTATCCTATGACATCTCTTCCTTATATAGTGGAAGCAGATAACTTGTTCTAAGTTTCACAGCCAGAGGAGAATGTGGCCTTAAGACAAACCACACCTGTCACTGATTTTGATAAGATTTTATACTTATCTGTATTGTGATGAAATGAATATATTTTTGCATTTGGAAAGAACATGTCTTTCTGGGGTATAAAGATTATATAATCTTCTCTATACAGACTTCTTTTATACAATATTCCAGGGGGTGGAATGTGCTGGTTTGAAACTGTTATGGACCCCAGAAGAACCATGATCTTTTAATCCAATCTTGTTGGGTGGAACTTTTGATTGAATGTTTCCATGGAGATGTGACCCACCCAACTGTGGGTGAGACCTTTGATTAAATTATTTCCATGGAGATGTGACTCTGCCCATTCATGGTGGGTCTTAATTAGATCACTGGAGCCCTTTAAGAGAGCTCACAGACAGAAGGAGCTCAAAGAAGCTGAGAGAGACATTTTGGAGAGAAGCTAAGGTATGTAATCCAGAGTCTGCCCCCAGGAGAGGCGAAGAGCCGACACAGACCCAGTCCTTGGAAGTGCAGACAGAAAGACGTTTGGAGATGCTAAGCTAAGAGAAGAATCCCAGAGTTTGCTTCAGAGAAGCTAAGAGAGACAGAAGCCCAGAGACATTTTGGAAAAAGCCATTTTGAAACCAGAACCCAGGAGCATAGGACCAGCTAATGCCAGCCACATGCCTTCCCAGCTAACAGAGGTATCTTGAAACCATTGGCCTTTCTTCAGTGAAGGTGTCCTCTTATTGATGCCTTAGTTTGGACACTCTTATGGCCTTAGAACTGTATATTGGTAACCCAATAAATCCTCTTTATAAAAGCCAATCCGTTTCTGTTATTTTGCGTAATGACAGCTTTAGCAAACCAGAACACATGCCTTGAGGTAATTTTGAAGAAGTAGGGAAAAAAAATCCTCAAATTGCAAAATTACTATGTCTTGACTTGGTTGAGCTACTTAAAATTTGTGATTTTTATTTTGCAACAAATATGGGGAATCTTGGATTCTTATTTCTTCAAATATTTTTTCTGTTCCCTTTTCCCCTCTCTTTTGGTGACTCCGATTACATGTATGTTAGGCTGCTTCAGGTTGTACCATGACCTACGAAAGTCTGTTCATTTATTTCCCAGTCTTTTTTCTTCTCTGTGTTTCATTTTGGACAATTCCTATTGCCGTGTTTTCATAGTCCCTTATCTCATACAGTATCTAGTTTTCCGTTAATCACATATATTTTTCATCTCAAATGTGGCATATTTTAAATCTGTAGATTTTCATTTTCTGTCCTATTTATATATTACATGTCTTTTCTTAATATTTTCAGTGTTTCCTGCAGTTTTTGAGCATATGGAATACAGTTGTCTTACCTGTTTTAATGCTCTTGCTTATTTATATCATCTGTGTCATTTCCTGGATCAGTTTTAATTGATATTTTTTTCTTCTCATTATGTGTTGAATTTTTCTGCTCCTGGACTTACATGGTAATTTTTTATTGGTTGTCAGACATGGCTAATTTTTTAAATTTGCTTTTTTATTGTGGTAAAAATATATAACAAAATTTGCAATTTTAACTATTTTACATGTACAACTCATTGACATTAATCATATTTACAATGTTGTGCTACTAATACTCTCTATTACCAAAACTTTTGATCACCCAAAGCAGAAGCTCTATACCTTTTAAGTAATAACTTCTCATTTCCCTTACCCCTAGTTCCTGGTAACCTCTTATCTCTTATGTCTCTATGAACTTACTTATTCTAGATATTTCATTTAAGGGGAACCTTTCCATATTTGTCCTTTTGTGTCTGCCTTATTTCACTCAGCATGTTTTCACGGTTCATCCAGGTTGTAGCATGTATCAGAATTTCATTTCTTTTTATGTTGGAATTATATTCTATTATTTTATATACCACATTCTGCTTATTCATTCTTCAGTTGATGGACACTTGGGTTGCTTTCACTATTTGGCTATTTTGAATAATGCTGCTGTGACAGTAGTTTATAAGAATTTGAGTCCCTGTTTCCAATTCTTTGGGATATATAACTAAGAGCAGAATTCTAATATCATAATTTTGAGTTTAGTTTTTTGAGGAACTGCCAAACTGTTTTCTTCAGCAGCTATGCCATTTTATGTTCCTACCAGCAGTGTACAAGAATTCCAATTTCTCCATATCCTTGCCAACACTTTTTATTTACAGTGTTTAAGATTGCCTTTCTAGTAGGTATGCAATTGTGGTTTTTATTTGCATTATCCTAATGGCTAATGCATAACCCTAATGTTGATCATCTTTTCATGTGTTTATTGCTCATTTGTTTATGTTCTTTGGAGAAATATCTGTTCAGTTTCCTTTGCCTATTTTTAAATTGTGTTGTCTTTTTGTTGTTGGTAGTAGAAGTTCTTTATATATTCTGAGCATTAAACCTTTATCAGATATATGATTTCTAAATACTTCCTCTCATTCTTTAGGTTGCCTTTACACTTTCTTGATAATGTCCTTTGAATCACAAAAGTTTTTAATTTTGATGAGGTCCAGTTTATTCAATTTTTACTTTTATTGCTCATGCTTTTGATGTCATATCTAAGATCCCATTGGAAAACAGAAGTATCTAAAGGTTTTCTCTGATGTTTTCTTCTAAGAGTTTTACAGTTTTACCTCTTATATTTAGATTGTTGATCCATTTTTAGTTTATTTTTATATATGATATGAAGTGGGGGACCAACAGATATTGTTAAGTTTGACTTGTCTGGCAATAGATTTTTTTTTAATAACTTTAAACAGTATTGGACTTCTTTCCAGGATGTAGTTATGTTTCTTGGAAACAGTTGATCCTTTTGTGTTTTGCTTGTTATGCAGTTAGAGAACAGTGGTTAATCTAGGGTTAATTTGTTCATGCTACTCAGGCAAAAAAAAAAACTTTTGATTACCATACCTCAAGCCTCATGAATTATATCTGGCTAGCATGGCAGGAACTATTCTTGACCCTCTGTCGGCTTCAGTGATTGTCTTTAATTCTTTTGTGTGTTTTTTCCCTTGGCCTTGGGAAATCTCACATATATACACTGATCAGCGCTCAGCTGAAGAATCTAGAGGAATCTTCTGCACATCTCCTGTGTGATTTCTCTATCCACCTCTCTCTTCACTGGTACTCTGCCCTCTGGCCACCTTGGCCTCCCTGCGTTCCAACTGTTGTCTCCTCAATCCAGGAAGATTAAGTTCTGCCTGGGTTCCCTCTCCAGGCATGGTCACTTGGAAGCTATCTCCAGGTGGTAAGCTGCAGCCATCTTAGAGCATATTTTTTTTCTTACTCCTGTCCAATTTCTTTGAAAATCATTGTTACATTTATTTTTTTCTGGTTATTTCTGGTTATTGTTCTGGTTGGGATTGGGTAAGTGGGTTATTCTGGCCACTGTTACTCCATTTTTGTTGTAAGTGGATGTTTCAGATACTTTCACTTAATTCCCTACGTATTAAATAAAAACTCATTAAAAGACTAGAGTAAGACTTGTAAGAAATAATTTCATTATAAGCCATAATTTATGTAAAGTGCTTATCACATTGCTGGCAAATGGCAGATCATATGGTGTTCTAGTTTGCTAATGCTGCCAGGATACAAAATACCAGAAATGGATTGGCTTTTATAAAAGGGGGTTTATTTGGTTATGCAGTTACAGTCTTAAGGCCATAAATGTCCAACGTTAACACGTCAACAATTGGGTGCCTTCACTGGAGGATGGCCAGTGGTGTCTAGAAAACCTCTGTTAGCTGCTCCGGAGTTCTGGTTTCAAAATGGCTTTCTCCCAGGATGTTCCTGTCTAGGCTTCAGCTTCTCTCCACAGTGTCACTCTCAGTTGCTCTTGGGGCATTTGTCCTCTCTTAGCTTCTCTGGAGCAAAAGTCTGCTTTCAAAGGCCATCTCCAAAATGTCTCTGTAAGCTGAACCTCCTCTCTCAGTTCCAGTGTGTTCTTCAGTGTCCCTCTTGGCTGTGGCAAGCTCGCTCCTTCTGTCTGAACTTACATAGTGCTCCAGTAAACTAATCAAGGCCCATGCTGAATGGGTGGGGCCACACCTCCATGGAAATTATCCAGTGAAAGATCTCACTCACCTTTGAGTGATCACATCTCCACGGAAACATCCAATCGAAAGTCTCCAACCCAATCAGCACCAGTATGTTTCCTGCCCACACAAGACTGCATCAAAGATAATGGCGTTTTGGGGACATAATACATCCAAACCAATACATATGGTTTGCTATTCTTGTTATCCTTATTGCCTTATCAAAGGACCTAAAGTTGGTGCTTTCCTTAAATTTAAATGTTAACTAATTTAAGATAAGATGTAACCCACCCAGTTGCAACTGCACCATGAGATAGTGCTGGTGAAGGAATCTGGCAGTGATAAAAAATATTGAAAAAGTGGATACATACACACATTATGGCGGAGACTCTACATCTGCTTCTGTACCCTTGGGCTTTAGTTTAGCCTGGGCTGAATGGAATAAAGACTACATTTCTAGCATTTTTTTGTTGCTGTATGTGATCAGCCACTTGAATATGATGTGGCCAAAGGAGTATGAACGCAGGGGGTTTGGTGGAGCTTTAAGGAAGAGTCCTTATAGAGAACACTGTATACTTCTCTTGCCCTTTTCTTTTTAGTACGATTGCAATGCAGAAGTAATGACTGGTGTTGGTGCTTGCTGTCCTCATGGGGTGGAAGCATTGTGTTCATGTTGACAGTAACCAAGCTGAGAAGCCTTGGTTACCCATCAGAAGCCTGGGTTCCTAATAATCATTGGAGATACTGTGTTGACCCCTTTTTTGAAAAAGACAGATATGAACGCACTAGTGTGGGGGGTTTTCTGTCACTTGGAACGGAGCCATATCTTTAATACTGCTAAGAGAATAATAAGGTGTTTAGAAATGTTTAGAAAAGGGCAGCTTGTTTGTTTTTTATAGCTTTTTAAAATGAATATTAGTTATCCTTTATAGATTTCCTTTTATGTATGTGCCCGGTGTTTCACAGACATCATTTTATTTCCTTTGTTTTTCACAACAGTCCTGCAAAGTTGTATTGTTATCTCTGTTTTACTTACGCTCTTGAGGTTTAAAGAAGTTATGTAACTTGGTAGTATTCCAAGTATTCATATTTCATTTCAAGTCTGTCTGACTCTAAAACATATTCCTTTCCAATAATCCATGCCTTTCTAAAGCCTTTGTTTTAAATCTTTATTTCTCAGAGAACTTCTGGTTGGTAAATTAATCTATTTAGGGAGTGTCCTAAATTTAGTACAAGTGACTAAATACATTATTTCAGACCACATCTTTTGTTTATGAAGATATTGACATAAGTTCTTGTCTTTCATGAAATTTTTTTTGTATTTTTTTAGTGTGCATCATTCCTCTGGTACTTGATTTCTGGGAGAATTTAAAACAAACTTTCCATAATCTGCAGTTGAAAGCCATCATAATCCTTAAGGTACATACCATAGCCAAGGGTTACTCTGAAAAAGGCCTCAAACTAGCCTTTGCTTAAGTCTTTTAACTATGCTAGTATCCTTTATCAATTGAATGTTTGTTTGTTTGTTTATTTTTATATGGTTAGCTTTAAATTACGGTACTTAGGACCTAAGGAAAACCTCTTCTCTCTCAGTTCATCGAGACATTTTTATGCATTTTTGGTTTTCATTTTCTTGTAATTTTGTTTTAACCCACTCCCGCTATAGTTTTAGAATGACATAATAGCAGTCATGGGACAAACATCACATCCTAGGAGCCTAACTGTACCAAGAATTACTTAAACTACATGGCAAAATATTTTTAAGTCCAGGTGTTCCAGAACCTGTTTTACCTGTTATCCCTTAAGTGAGATATGAAGACTGGTTTCATACCTGAAAGAAATTCACTGGTAGAAAAGACAGATGCCAGAACCATTGAAAGTAAGTCCTTGTTTGTGTAACCTTTTAGTTTGTTGAGTCTTTCTTTCTTTAAAGTATAGGAAATTAAATACTATAGAAGAATTTGCCCATTCCCAGCTGTTCATGTGTTCCTGACGCTGTAGAATTTCTTAATGTTACCCTTTTTATTTTGTAAATCTGGCCTGTTTTTTTCTTTAGGAAGTGACAAAGTATAGATATAAATTTAACTGGGAAAATTTAAAATTTGTAATATTATGTATACATATACAAATGTTACATAAATTCTGAGTTTTCTGTGGCTCAAAAGCCTATCCATTACCTCCTTTCCACCAACCACTGATATTTGATATATGCATTTCTTTTTCCTTTGTTGTGATTACAATATTTATCTAATTTTCCAGCTTCCCTAGTTTGAGTTCTAACTGTTGAGGGTAGTTTTATTGGGTAGTTCTTTTCAAGAGAGCTGTCTTAGGTTATATCCAGTTGTACCTTTGTTCAATATGGTAGCCATTAGCCAAAAGTGCCTTTTTAAAGTAAAATTAATAAAATAAAATAAATTCATTTCCTTCGGTCCTCTACCCATATCCCAAGTAAACTAATCAAGGCCCATGCTGAATGGGTGGGGCCACACCTCCATGGAAATTATCCAGTGAAAGATCTCACTCACCTTTGAGTGATCACATCTCCACGGAAACATCCAATCGAAAGTCTCCAACCCAATCAGCACCAATATGTTTCCTGCCCACACAAGACTGCATCAAAGATAATGGCGTTTTGGGGACATAATACATCCAAACCAATACATATGGTTTGCTATTCTTGTTATCCTTTTTGCCTTATCAAAGGACCTAAAGTTGGTGCTTTCCTTAAATTTAAATGTTAACTAATTTAGGATAAGATGTAACCCACCCAGTTGCAACTGCACCATGAGATAGTGCTGGTGAAGGAATCTGGCAGTGATAAAAAAATATTGAAAAAGTAGATACATACACACATTATGGCGGAGACTCTACATCTGCTTCTGTACCCTTGGGCTTTAGTCTAGCCTGGGCTGAATGGAATAAAGACTACATTTCTAGCACTTTTTGGTGGTGTATGTGATCAGCCACTTGAATATGATGTGGCCAAAGGAGTATGAACACAAGGGGTTTGGTGGAGCTTTAAGGAAGAGTCCTTATAGAGAACACTGTATACTTCTCTTGCCGCATGTAGCCGCATGTAGCCAGTGACTACCATGTAGGACATAGCACATGTAAAACATTTCCAGTGTTCTGTTGAGTATCTGAAGTGTTTTCATGCAGAATTTCATCTGAAAAAAATTCCTGGTGCAACTCTTATTATTTTAGACATGTCATTTAATAATGTACTTGCTAACATTAACTTTTGACCAAGATTGTTTAGAAAAATGAGGTCTTTCACTTTGTCAAGCCTACCTTCCTTACCAGTCTTTTTTTTTTTTTTTTTTTTTTTTAGAGAAATTGTGGGTTTACAGAACAATCATACATAAAATACAGGATTGTTAAAATAGTGCTATTAACTATTGTCCATAGTTTACATTAGGTGTATTTTTTCCACATATCACACTATTATTAACACCTTGTATTAGTGTTGTATATTTGTTACAATCCATAAAAAAACATTTTTATACTTGTACTATTAACTACATAGTCCATTGTCTGTAATAGGGTTCACTGTTATACATTCCTATGTTGTATATTTAATTTTTACTCTAATGACATAAATTTCCCCCTATTCACCTATATAATTTGGTGCTGTTAATTACACTTAAAGAATCGTGCTGCCATCACCACCATCCATTTCCAAACCTTTACAATCAACTTAAATGGAAATTCTATACAAATAAAGCAGCAACTCCCCATTCTCTAAATATAGTCTATCTGCTGGTAAGTTAGAATCAAGATTCTAACTCTGTGAATTTGCTTATTATAATAAGTTCATATTAGGGAGATTGTACAATATTTGTCCTTTTGTGTCTGGCTTATTTCACTCAGCATTATGTCTTCAAGGTTCATTGATGTCATATGTTTCAAGACCTCATTCCTTCTTACTGCTGCATAATATTCCCTCACGTGTATACCACATTTGGTTTATCCACTCATCTGTTGAAGGATGCTTGAATTGTCTCCATCTCTTGGTAATTGTGAACAGTGCCGTTATGAACATCGGTGTGCAAAATGTCTGTTTGTGTCACTGCTTTCAGATCTTCTGGGTATATACTGAGAAGTGAAATTGCTGGGTGATACGGGTACTTGATACCTAGTTTTCTGAGGAACGGGCAGACTATCTTCCACAGCAGCTGTACCATTATAGATTCTCACCAGCAATGAATAAGAGTTCCAGTTTCTCCACATCCTTTATAGCATTTGTAGTTTCCTGTTTGTTTAATGGCAGCCATTCTAATTGGTATCTCATATGGTCTTGATTTGCATCTCCCTAATAGCTAGTGAAGATGAACATTTTTTCATGTGTTTTTTAGCCGTTTGTATTTCTTCTTCAAAGAAATGTCTTTTCGTATTTTTTGTCCATTTTATAATTGGGCTGTTTGTACTATTGGCATTGAGTTATATATGCATGTTCTAGTTTGCTAATGCTGCCATTATGCAAAACACCAGAAATGGATTGGCTTTTATAAAGGAGGTTTATTTGGTTACAAAGTTATAGTCTGAGGGCCATGAAAATGTCCAAATGAAGGCATCAACACAAGTATGCCTTCACTGAAGGAAAGCCAGTGGCATCTGGAAACATCTGTTAGCTGGGAAGGCACATGGCTGGTGTCTGCTGATCCCAGGTTGTGTTCCAGCTTGACTCTCAGCCCCTGTGCATTCTTCAAAGTGTCTCTCTTGGCTGTAGCACCTCCATGGAAGTTATCCAATCAGAAGTCTTGCCCACGGTTGATTGAGTCACATCTCCATGGAAACACCCAGTCAAAGTATTACAACCTAATAAACACTAACACATCTGCCCCCACAAGATTGCATCAAAGAACATAACATTTTGGGGGACATAATATGTCCAAACTGGCACATTCCACCCCCTGGACCCCAAAATGACATGGTCTTTTTGTATACAATATACAATTCATCCCCACACAATATCAAAAAAGCTGAAATCATTTCAATAACAATAGGTAAGTAAAAAAGCCCATCAGAATCAGTTACAGGCATGGTCTTTCCTAAAGCAAAATTCCCCTCTGGCTGTGGACCTGTGAAACTCAGAACAAGTTATGTACTTCCAATATACAAAGGAGGGACAGTCATAGGATAAAAATTCCCATTGCCATAAGGAGAAACTGAAAGGAAAACAGGGTTAACAGGACCAAAACAGTTCCTAAAACCTGCAGGGCAAACTTCAGGAGTTTTCAAAGTCTTGAGAGTCATTTATAGAATGACGTTTTATCCTTGGGGCTTGAGAGAGCGGCAGTCTCACACTTTCCAAAGGCTTATGCAGCAGCCCTTTTCTCTCCAAACACTGGGGTGAGTGCTCCAACATATCCACACATTGGGGAGACCAACTTCTTGGTCCCAGCCTCCTTAAACAGGGTCAGCACCTGGACTCTTCCATTTCTGGGACACAGCTCAACCCCTTCAGAACAGTGAGGTGGTGGCCAGGCTCTCCCCAGTCCCCGGGGAATGTGCTCCACCCTCTCTGAGGCCTGGGGTGGCAGCACTCTTCCTGAACATTGAGGCGAAAGGCCCGCCCTCTGCCTCTGGGGCAAACTCATCCTTTCCACATGCATGGGTTGCTCTGCTCTGCTTGCCTGAGATTTCTTGACTCCAGACCTCAACCTCCGTGGTTCTGTCTTTGAAGAAATTTTTCCTTCAGTTTGCTCTTTCTCCGTTCCCTCCAGTCCAGACTGACAGTGGCTCCTTCTATATAGATCTTGCCAAAATCTTGTTGGCTTGGCATGAAGCACACAGGGGTCAAAACAATAGGACTTTCCACAATCCCTTCTGGATAACTCCATCTCCAAACCTGGCTTGTACTGAAATGGCAGTTGGGTTCCATGTTTGGTTAAATCCTTATGTAGGGCTTTAGCTTCTGGGGTCTCACTTTTTGGAAGCCCAGAATTTTCCAAACTATCAGTTTTTGGTTTCTTTGAACCTAAGAGTTCATTTCTCAGCTTATTCCTTTTGTCTCGCATTCTACTGTAAGCTGCAAAGAGAAGCCAGGCTGCTTCCTCCACATGTAGTCTGGAGATCTCTTCAGCTAAGTATCCCAGCTCGTCGCTTTCAAATTCTGCCTTTCATCCAACACCAGGACACAATTTTGCCAATTTTTTTGCCACTTTAAAACAAGGATCACCTTTCTTCCAGTTGGCAATGACACATTCATCATGTCTGATCAAGCCCTCATCAGAGGTGTCTTTAGAGTCCATATTTCCACAAACAGTCTCTTCAAAGTAATGTAGACCTTTTCTATCAAGCTTCTCACAGTTCTTCTGAATCTTCCCATTATCCATTTAAAATGCCGTTCCAACACGTTTGGTATTTGCAAACACAGCAGCACTGCACTTTTCTGGTACCAAAATCTGTTCTGGTTTGCTAATGCTGTCATTATGCAAAACACCAGAAATGGATTGGCTTTTATAAAGGGGGTTTATTTGGTTACAAAGTTACAGTCTGAGGGCCATGAAAATGTCCAAATAAAGGCATCAACACAAGTATACCAAAGGAAGACCAATGTGTCTGGAAAACCTGTGTTAGCTGGGAAGGCACTTGACTAGCATCTGCTGATCCCAGCCCCTGTGCGTTCTTCAAAGTGTCTCTCTTGGCTGAAGCACCTCCTTCTGACTATGAACACTTATATGACTCCAGTGATTCAGTTAAGACCCACTCTGAATGGGTGGGTTAACACCTCCATGGACATTATCCAATCAAAGGTCTCACCCACAGTTAATTGAGTCTCATCTCTATGGAAACACTCAATCGAAGGATTCCAACCTAATCAACACTAGTATGTCTGCCCCCACAAGACTGCATCAAAGAGCATGGCATTTTGGGGGACATAATACATCCAAACTGGCACAATGCAAGATATCAGTCTCTTATCAGATACATGGTTTCCAAATATTTTCTCCCATTGAGTTGGTTGCCTCTTTACCTTTTGACAAATTCCTTTGAGATACAGAAGCTTTTGATTTTGAGGAATTCCCATTTGTCTATGTTTTCTTTTATTGTTTGTGGTTTGGGTGTTAGGTTTAAGAAGCTACCTTCTAATACTAGATCTTGAAGTTGTTTCCCTACATTATCTTCTAGGGGTTTTATGGTACTGTCTCTTATGTTGAGGTCTTTGATCCACATTGAGTTAATTTTTGTGTATGGTGAGAGGTAGGGGTCTTCTTTCATTCTTTTGGATATGGATATCCAGTTCTCCCACCCCATTTGTTGAAGAGACTGTTCTGTCCCTGTTTATTGGATTTGGGGACCTTAACAAAGATCAGTCAGCTGTAGATCTGGGGGTCTATTTGTGAACTCTCAATTCGATTCCATTGATCAGTATGTCTGTCTTTGTGCTAATACCATGCTGTTTTGACTACAGTGACTTTATAGTAGACTTCAAAGTCAGGAAGTGTAAGTCCTCCCACTTTTTTCTTTTTTAGAACGTTTTAGAATGTATACTTCTTTGATTAATTGTTTCAAGTTCTGTGTCTCCTCTGGCTTTTTAATTTGGTTGTTTGAATTGCCCATATCTTCTGGTTTCTTCATATGCTTTACGATTTTCTGTTGTTTCTGGCCTCATGGCCTTTGCTTATGTTCATAAGGTTATTTTAGGATGTGCAGGATTATTTGAACATTTACCTATAATTTGGCAGAGCTAGAGCTTGGTGGAGAACTCACCCTAACCCTGTCCTACCAGCAGATTGTGCTTTTGGACCACCTCTTACCCTCAAGCCAGCTCTCTCCCTACCTCATCTGTGTGCTGGATGGGGTCCAAACTGGGTGGAAATCCAATCAGTGCACCAATTTTCTGTGTGCACTGGGGATTGCCCACCCTGTGGAAGGGGAGCAGGTTCTTCGCATTTCGGCACGGAGTCCGCTCTAGGGCACAGTGGTCCTGGCAATTCCCAGGGCTGCGAGTGGACCACTCTGGGACTGTGGAGCTGTACGTCTCACCTATCAGCTCAAACGCACCACAGTCCCTGTGGTTGGGCAGGGGCTCCTTTGGCACTTCCGTGCCATGCCCTTGCCTCTCAGCTGTTCACACTGTGGGTTTCTGTGGAGGAAGATTGGTTACAGTCACAAGTCCGCCGAATCTTGAGTTCCCTCATGGGATCTCGGCCAGGGGCTGTGAAGTGTTATTTCCCCAGCCAACTGCTGTGATGGGTGCATGGGGCTTAGAAAGCTTCTTGCTCCACACTCAGCAGCCATCTCTAGCTGCCAGTTCCTGACATGGGAATTCTCGGCCAACGGGCTGTGAAGGGTTATCACCCCAGCCAACTGCTGAGAAAGGCACACAGGGCATGGAAGACTGCTCTCTTCTGCGCTCGTCAGCCAGGTCCCACTGCCTTTCCCGGCAGCGTTCTGGGCCAAACACTCAACTGTCCTAACTGCAATATGTCTGCCTCTCCAGCTGCGTCCTCACTATGTGGTGTAGAAGTCCCTTCCTGGCTGGTGGAACCCAAGAACTGCTGTTCTGGAGCGCTTTCTTTCCTTTATCTAGTGTTTTTCATGGAGGAGAATTTTCCTCTGCCTCTCCTAATCTGCCGTCTTCCTGTAAGTTCCACCTTTTTTTTCTATTTGTTACAAATTATATCTTTGTACATTGTATGTCTAATCCATAGATTTATCATTACTCTACTCGTTTGCTTGTTAGCACCTGTAAAAAGCACTAATAAAACCAAAGAAATCAAGGGGAAAAAAAAACTTTCACAGTCTTTCCAAGTTGGCTTTGTATTGACTGGTGCTTTCCTTCAGAGTTCAGCTCTCCCATCAAGAAGGTCTGCCCAAGGTGAATGCAAAGTGCAGGGTCAGCCCTATCTTTTTTGAAAATGCAATTTTATTGTGATATATTCACACACCATACAATCCATTCAGAATCAGTGGTTCACAGTATCATCACATAGTGCATTCATCACCATGATCAGTTTTAGAGCATTTTCATTATTCCAGAATAAGAAATAAACATAAAAAAGAAAACCCAAAACATCCTATATCCCTTAACCACCCCTATTATTGACCCCCTAGTATTGGTGTGGTACAGTTGTTACTGTTTGAAAGAATATTAAGGTATCAGTGTTAACTATGGTCCATAGTTTGCAGTAGGTACCTTTTTTCCCATATACCCCTGTTATTAACTCCTAGTGTTAGTGTTGTTCATTTGTTCTATTTCATGAAAGAACTTTTTATTTTTATACAATTACAGTCATCGTCTACCACAAGAATCTCTGTGTTATACATTCCCATGTTTTAACCTCCAGCTTTCCTTCTGGTGACATACATTACTCTAAACTTCCCCTTTTCACCCCCCCCCCAATTCAGCACTATTCATTATACTCACAATAATTGCTATCATCACCTCTATCCATTTCCAAACATTTATGTTCAACCTAGTTAAAAATTCTTCACATTTTAAGCAACCACTCCCCCCCATTCTCTAGCCTCATTCTGTCTCCTGGTAACCTTTTTTGGCTTTTATGGCTGTGAGTTTACATATTATAATTAGTTCATATTAGCGAGATCATACAATATTTGTCCTTTTGTGTCTGACTTTTTCATGTAACATAATATTCTCAAGGTTCATCTATTTTGTCACATGCTTCAGGACTTCATTCCTTCTTACTGCTAAATAATATTCCTTTTTATGTATATTACTGCATTTTGTTTATCCATTCATCTGTTGATGGGCACTTAGGTTGTTTCCGTCTTTTGGCAATTGTGAATAATGCTGCTGTGAACATTGGTAAGCAAATACCTGTTCAAGTCTCTCCTTCCAATACTTCTTGGTAATACCTAGTAGTGCGATCAGGTTGTATGTCTTTTTATTGTAGAATTGTAGGGTTTCCTTATATATTTTGGATATCAAACCCTTATCAAGTATGTGGTTTCCAAATGTTTTCTCCCATTGAGTCAGCTGCCTTTTCACCCTTTTGACAAAGTCCTTTGAAACACAAAAGTATTCAGTTTTGAGGAGGTCCCATTTATCTTTTCTTTCATTGCTTGTTCTTTAGGTATAAAGTCTAAGAAAATCCCACCTGTCACTAGATCTTGAAGATATTCCCATATATTTTCTTCTAGGAGTTTTATGGTAATAGTTCTTATGTTTAGGTCTTTGATCCATTTTGAGTTAATTTTTTTGTGTAGGGTGTATGGTAGGGGTCCTGTTTCATTCTTTTGGATGTGGATATCCAGTTCTCTCAACACCTTTTATTGAAGAGACTGTTCTGTCCTAGTTCAGTATGCTTGGGAGCCTTGTCAAAAATCACTTGACCATAGATCTGAGGGTCTGTTTCTGAACTCTCAGTTCAATTTCATTGATCAGTATGCCTATCTTTATCCCGATACGATGTTGTTTTTGACCACTGTGGCTTTATACTTCAGCCAGAAAACGTGAGGCTTCCTACTTCATTCTTTTTTTTAAGATGTTTTTGGCTATTCAAGGCCCCTTACCTTCCAACTAAATTTGATAATTTGCTTTTCTATTTCTGCAAAGTAAGCTGTTGGAATTTAGGTTGGTATTGCATTGAATCTGTAGATCTGTTTGAATAGAATTCACATCTTAATGACATTTAGCCTTCCAATCCATGAACATGGAAAGTCTTTCCATTTATTTAGGTCTTCTTTTATTTCTTTTAACAGTGTTTTGTAGTTTTCTGTGTACATGTTCTTTACATCCTTGGTTAAGTTTATTCCTAGGTATTTGATTCTTTTAGTTGCTATTGTAAATAGAATTTTTTCCTTGATTACTTCCTCTGATAGCTCATTACTAGTTTATAGGTTTATAGAAATACCACCAATTTTTGCTTGTCAATCTTGTATCCTGCCACTTTGGTGAACTCATTTATTAGCTCAAGTAGCTTTTTTGTGATTTGTTTTGAGAAACTCTAGATATAGGATCTTGTCATCTGCAAATAGTGAAAGTTTTACTTCTTCCTTTCCAATTTGGATGCCTTTTACTTCTTTTTCTTGCCTCATTTCTCCAGCTAGAACTATTGCACAATGTTGAATAACAGTGGTGACAGTGGGCATCCTTGTCTTGTTCCTGATCTTAGAAGGAAAGCTTTCATTCTCTCATCATTGAGTCTGATGTTAGCAGTGGGTTTTTCAAATATGCCCTTTATTATGTCTAGGAAGTTTCCTTCAGTTCCTACCTTTTGAAGTGTTGGAGATGTCAAGAAATAGGAACCTTTGTTTGCTGTTATTGGGAATATAGAATGGTATACCTGCTATGCAAGACAGTTTGGCTATTCCTCAGGATGTTAATTATATAGAACTGTCATATTATCTGGCAATTCTGCTACTAGGTTTATACTCAGAAGAACTGATAGCAGGGATGCTGTTTCAGTTTTCTAAATCTGAAAGAATGTAATATACCATAAATGGGTTGGTTTTTACAATGGGTATTTATTAGTTTACAAATTTACAGTTCTAATGCCATGAAAATGTCCAAATTAAGCCATCAAGAGGGAGATACCTTCTCTGAGGAAAGGCTGCTGGCATCTGGGGTTCTTCTGTCACATGTCAAGGCACATGGTGACGTCTGCTGGTTCTTCTCTCCTGGGTTCTGATTTCAGTGGCTCTCTCCAAAATGTCTCTGAGTGTTTCCTTCTGAGTGTCTGTGGATCCTCTCTTATCTTCTCTTGGGCAAACTCTGGATTTCATCTCTTAGCTTTGTTGAGCTCTCTGTGTTTCTGCCTTTTATCCTCTCATAAAGGGCTCCAGTAAAGGATTAAGACCCAAATTGAATTGGGTAGGTGTTCTGGTTTGCTAATACCAGAAATGGATTGGCTTTTATAAAGGTGGTTTATTTGGTTACAAAGTTACAGTCTGAAGGCCATGAAAATGTCCAAATGAAGGCATCAGCATTAGTATACCTTCACCAAAGGAAGGCCAATGGCATCTGGAAAACCTCTGTTAGCTGGGAAGGCATGTGGCTGGTGTCTGCTGATGCCAGGTTGTTCCAGCTTCACTCTCAGCTCCTGTGCATTCTTCCAAGTGTCTCTCTTGGCCACAGCACCTCCTTCTGTCTGTGAACTTTTTTATAGGACTCCAGTGATTCAGTTAAGACCCATCCTGAATGGATGGGGTAAAACCTCCATGGAAATTATCCAATCAAAGGTCTCGCCCATAGTTGATTGAGTCACAGCTCCATGGAAACAATCAAAGGATTCCAAGCTAGTCAACACTAATATATCTGCCCCCACAAGATTGCATCAAAGAGCATGGCATTTTGGGGGACACAATAACATCCAAACCGGCACAGTAGGTTACATTCCAATTGAAACAACCTAACCAAACGTCCCACTCACAGTTGGTCTGCACACAAGGATGGATTAAAAGAACATGGTGTTTTCTGGGGTACATAACAGTTACAAACCAGCACAGATGCGAATAGACATTTGCACACCGATGTTCACAGTGGCATTATTTACAAAAGATGGAAGCTACTCAGGTGTCCATCAAATGATGAATGGATAAATAAAATGTGGTATATGTAAATGATGGAAATATGCAAATTCATCTGTAAGAAGAAGTGAAGTCTTGACGCATGTGACAACATGAATGAACCTTGAGAACATTATGTTGAGTGAAATAAGCCAGACACAAAAGGACAAATATTGTATATCCTCATGTATGAACTAAATATAACTAACAAACTCATGGTATCGTATTAATCTCTAGAATAGAGGTCACCAGAAGATAGAATAAGGGCAGAGAATGGGGAGCTGATGCTTAATTTGTTCAGTTTGTAATAAGGTTGATTTTAAATGTTTGGAAATTGATAGAGGTGATGGTAGCCCATTATAGTGAGTGTAATTAACAGTGATGATATGTGGGTGCAATTTTGTTTGAAAGGAAAAGTTTAGAGTTGTGTTTGACACTAGAAGGAAAGCCAGAGGATGAAACATGGGACTGTATAACATAGTGAACCCTCTTGTGGGTGATGAGTGTGGTAATAGTACAAATATAAAAATATTTTTCCATGCATTAGAACAAATAATGAAATATTATAAGGCGTTAATAGTAGGGTGGTATATGGGTAAAAATACACCTAAAGCAAACTATGGACTATAGTGAATAGTAATAAGTGAATATTTTTCCTTCAGTTGCGGAAAAAACAAAGGACATTATACTCAGTGAAAGAAACCAGACACAAAGTACTACATACTGTTTTACTCCATTTATATAAAATGTAAATATAAATACATTTATAGAGACAAAAAAAAATGTTCTAACAGAAATAGAGTAGTGGTTATGTCGGGCTAGAGAAGGATAGAAGGATTGAGAGGTGACTACTGAGGGATATAGGGTTTTCTTTTTGGAGTGGCAAAAATGTTCTAGAATTGATTGTGGTGATGAATGCACAACTCAATGAATATACTAGAAGACATTGATTGTACACTTTACATGGATTGTATGGTGTTCTAGTTTGCTATTGCAGCCAGAATGCAAAACACCAGAAATGGATTGGCTTTTATAAAAGGGGGTTTATTTAGTTACACAGTTAGAGTCTTAAGGCCATAAAGTGTCCAAGGTAACGCATCAACAATTGGGTACCTTCACTGGAGGATGGCCAGTGGTGTCCGGAAAACCTATTAGCTGGGAAGGCACGTGGCTGGCATCTGCTTTAAAGTTCTGGTTTCACAATGGCTTTCTCCTAGGACATCTCTCTCTAGGCTGTAGTTCCTCAAACATGTCACTCTTAGTTGCTCTTGGGGTGTTTGTCCTCTCTCAGCTTCTCCGGAGCAAGAGTCTGCTTTCAACGGCCATCTTCAAACTGTCTCTCATCAGCAGCTCCTCTCTCAGCTTCTGTGCATTCTTCAAAGTGTCCCTCTTGGCTGTAGCAAGCTTGCTTCTTCTGTCTGAGCTTATACAGTGCTCCAGTAATTTAATTCAGACCCACCCTGAGTGGGTGGGGCAACACCTCCATGGAAATTATCCAGCCAAAGGTGTTGTCCACAGTTGATTGAATCACATCTCCATGGAAACACCCAAAGGATTCCAAAATATAATCAACACTAATATGTCTGCCCACACAAGATTCCATCAAAGATAATGGGATTTTGGGGGACATAATACATCAAACTGGCACATATGGTATGTGAATATATCTCAATAAAACTGCTTTCAAAATAAATTTAAACTGAAAAAGTTTCAAGTAGAAAAAAATATATACTCTGAACACTGTGAATCTGATTCCCTTTCCAGGAGTTGCTCACCATCCTTTATTTCTATGGGAGAGTACAACATAGGGATATTTAATTTAAAAGATTTTTTACATATTTTTCTAAATCTTAAAGGTGCTTAAAAAATTCCCTCAGATGTGTAGAAGAAATGTTATTGCTTCCTGGGTATGGATGAGTACATCTTGCTTCTGTGGTTTCTGTTGAAGAAGATATTTTTCTTTTTTCATTAAAGTTATGTGGAGCACTGAGTTTTCATATGTAGTTAGAAGGAGAAAATACATGTGCTTTAAAAACAACAACAACAACAGTATTTCTTCCAAGTATTCTCTCCTGGTTTCCAGCTAGTCCTATGGCTAGCAGAAAGAGCTGCTGCTTTCTGTAGATTTAGTCTGGCTGTAAGTGCTATGTCTGTGTTGTGCCTCAATGGCTGTGCCTAAAACACTTCTCCATTTTCTACAGAATTTTTGCAGTGAAGTTTTTATGAGAATTAAACGAGAAAGTGTGTTTCTTTGGCACGTAGTGGATGCTCACTAAATGTTATGTGCTCTGAGTACTCATATTTTTGCCCTGTGATATTCATGTGAACTTGGTTGTTAAAGTACTTGACTATGCCTCAAGAAACTCATTGATTAGATTTGATTCGTATTTGACTGGAAAACTGAGGATTATGTCTGTTCACTTAATGAGGTGATGTTGGAATATTTCCAGTGATTGTTTTCACATGAAATGAATTAGAAGTGAAATGAAGTCAAAGATTTCCATCTCTTTAGTTTAAAAAGTATATTAATAACTAGTGATATGTAAAGTTCTAATAGAAAGTGATAGTTTCTTTTTGAAATTCCTTTAATTCTGTCTGTGATTCAGCCAGAAGTACAGGTGTCCACTTTTCATTCACAATTGCTGAATTAGTTTTAAGGGTTGTAAGAAACATTTTTTTTCTGTACATGGACAGTGGGATACAGGGTATGAAGTTGTATGAGTCCACATTACCTCCTCCCTCCCAACACTTTGAACATAAATAAGGATTTAAAGATATTAGTGGGTAATTCTCTATAACAGAAAGTCTTCATTGAAATTTAGGAACATGAAGAATTTCTTACTCATTATCTTCTCATTGTTTTAAGGAGACAGTATGTTAGATTTGTGAGGATGCCTAACACAATGATGGCATCCAGTTTTAAAATCTGTTACTATTCATGTGCCCATGTGATGTTTCTATCTTGTCAGTTAGTTCATTGTTATTTAATCCATCTATTTTTAAAGACATTTTTATTGATTTATTATATGTTCACCAATAATATATATTATAGCTATATATATGATGAATTTTCACAGTCTAAACACACTCATGTAATCAGCTCCTCGATCAAGAAACAGAACCTTACCTGGGGAACTCCATCCTTCCTGAAACCGCCACCCACTCAAGGGGTATCTGGTTTTTATGAAGTTTATATTATTCTTCTGTATATGGTTTTTTTTTTTTTTTTTTTTGCCTTTGTTTCATTTAATGGGAGCATATTACAATGTCACTATTAACCATAGGCTCCAGTTTGCTTTGATTATGTTTTTTCCCAAATACCATCCCTTTTTCAACACTCTGCATGGTTGACATTCATTTGTTCTCCCACATGTAAAAACATTTTTATAGTTGTACGTTTAGTAACAGTCATTGGCCACTCCAGTTTTTGCCAAGTTATACAGTCCCAGTCTTTTATCATCTATCTTTACCTCTGGTGTCATACATTCCCCTATCCCACCTCTTTCAGCTTTACTCACAGACATCTTTGTTTAGTGTACTTGCAGTATTGTGCTACCACCACACAGTATTATGCTGTCTATTTCTGGATCTATGCAATCAATCCTGTTGAACATTCTATAGTCCTTCAGCATCAAATGCCCGATCTCTACCCCCTTTCTATCTCCTGGTAGCCTGTGTTATCAGCTTTTAACTCTCAGAGTTTGCTCATTAAGGTTAGTTGATGTTAGTGAGAAAATACAGTATTTGTCCTTTTGTTTCTGGCTAACTTCACTCAACATAATGTCCTCAAGGTTCATCCACATTATTTTATGTTCCATGTCTTTGTTCTGTCTTACAGCTGCATAATATTCCATCATGTGTATATGCCACAGTTTGTTTATCTACTTATCCGCTGATGAACATTTGGGCTGTTTCTGTCTCTTGGCAATAGTGAATAATGCCGCAATAAACGTCGGTTTACAAATGTGTTTGTGTCTTAACTTTCAGTTCCTCTTAGTATATACCTAGCAATGGAATAGCTGGGTCATATGGCAAATCTGTTCTTAACTTCCTGAGGAACCTCCATACTGTCTTCCAGAGTGGTTCCACCGTTTTGCATTCCCACAAACAGTGAATAAGTGTGCCTCTTTCTCCATATCCTCTCCAGCACTTGTAATTTTCTGATTTTTGGATAATGGCCTTTCTGGTAGGTGTGAGATGATATCTCATTGTGGTTTTGATTTGCACTTCCCTAATAGCCAGTGAAGTTGAGCATTTTTTTCATATGTTCTTGAACCATTTGTATTTCCTCTTCAAAAAAGTATCTGTCAATGTCTTTTGCCCATTTTTTAATTGGATTGTCTGTCTTTCTGTTGTTGAATTGAAGGATTCCTTTATATATTCGGGATGTTAAACCCTTATCTGATACGTGGTTTCCAAATATCATCTCCCATTGCGTAGGCTGCCTTTTTACTTTTCTGACAAAGTTCTTTGATGTACAAAAGTGTTTAATTTTGAGGAGATTCTATTTGTCTATTCTGTTGTTGCTCATGCCTTGGGTGTGAGGTCTAGGAAACCACCTCCTATTACAAAATCTTTAAGATATTGCCCTACATTTTGTTCTAAGAGTCTTATGGTCTTAGGGCTAATGTTTAGGTCTTTGATCCATTTCGAGTTAATTTTTGTAAAAGATGTGAGATAGGAGTCCTCTTCCATTCTTTTGGAAATGGATATGCAGTTTTCCAAACACCATTTATTGAAGAGGCTGCTCTGTCCCAGTTACTTTGGCTTTACTGCCTTATTGAAGATAATTGTCTGTAGGTGCAAGGGTGTAGTTCTGAACACCCAGTTTGATTCCATTGGTCAGTATCTCTGTCCTTATGCCGGTACCATGCTGTTTTGACCACTGTAGCTTTGTAATCTGTTTCAAAGTCAGGTAGTGTGAGAACTCCCACTTCGTTCCTCTTTCTCAAGATATTTTTGGATATTTGGGGCACCTTGCCCTTCCAAATAAGTTTGTTTATTTGTTTTCTTATTTCTGCAAAGTAAGTTGTTGGGATTTGAGTTGGTATTGCCTTGTATCTATAAATCAGTTTATGTAAAATTTCCATCTTAACTATAGTTTTCCAATTCATGAACATGGTATGTTCTTCCATTTTTTTTTAGGTCCTGTTTGATTTCTTTTAGCAGTTTCTTGTAGTTTTCTGTGTAAAGGTCTTTTGTGGCCTTGGTTAAGTTTATTCCTAAATACTTGACTCTTTTGGTTGCTATTATAAATGGAATTTTTTTCTTGATTTCCCCCTCTTGTTGCACATTGCTTGTGCATAGGAACACTACAGATTTTTGCATGTTGCTCTTGTAGTCTGCCACTTTGCTGTATTCATTGACTAGTTCTAGTAGCTTTGCTGTAAATTTTTCTGGATTTTCTACTTATAGAATCATGTCATCTGCAAATAGTACAAGTTTTACTTCTTCCTCTCCAATTTGGATGCCTGTTATTTCTTTTTCTTGCCTAATTGCTCTAGCTAGAACTTTCAGCACAATGTTGAATAACAGTGGTGACAGTAGGCATCCCTGTCTTCTTCCAGCTCGTAGAGAGAAAGCTTTCAGTCTTTCCCCATTGAGTATGATGTTAGCTGTGGGTTTTTCATATATTGCCTTTATCATGTTGAGAAAGTTCCCTTCTATTCCTATCCTTTGAAGTGTTTCCATCAAGAAAAGATGAATTTTGTCAAATGCCTTTTCTGCATTGATTGAGATTATCATGTGGTTCTTCCGCTTTGATTATTGATGTGGTGTATTACATTAGTTGATTTTCTTGTGTTGAAGCAGCCTTGCATACCTGGAATAAATCCCACCTGGTCATGGTGTATAGTTCTTTTAATGTGCTGTTGGATTTGATTTGTGAGTATTTTGTTGAGGATTTTTGCATCTATATTCATTAAAGAGATTGGTCTATAATTTTCTTTTTTTGTTGTATCTTTATCTTTTTTTTTTTTTTTTTAATTCAAAAAAGCTTCATGTATTTTTATTTGGCTTCCTGACTTGGTACTTGTGCTTTCAACACTTTCACAACAATTTTCTGCACTTCAATGAGGAAAGCATGCTTGATCCTGTCACGGACGCATTTAGCACACATGGAACCACCATACGCTCTGCTAACATGTTTTTTTGTTTTAGATAACCTCATAAGAACTTTAGGCCTCACAGCACGAACACCCTGAAGTCGGCTTGGGCACACGCCACATGCAGATTTTGGTGCCTTCCCTACCTCCTTGGTATAAAGGTAAACAATTCTTTTACCAGGGTTCAGGACAGCATAGTTTTGTTGGAGGCAGTATTGTAGGATAGCCTATGGTGGTATGTTAAATGCTGGACCATTCTGAATGCCTCTAAGTACTGTCCTCGGAAGAGGAAAAGGAAGCAGTTGCCAATGCAAAGGTCAAATATTACTCTGTCTGGTTTTGGTATTAGTGTGATGTTGTCTTCATAGAATGAGTTAGGTAGCTTTCTCTCTTCTTGAATTTTTTTTTTTGAAGAGTTTGAGCAGGATTGGTACTAATTCTTTCTTTAATATTTGGTAGAATTCACATGTGAAGCCATCTGGTCCTGGGCTTTTCTTTTTAGGGAGCTTTTTGATGACTGACGTAATCTCTTTACTTGTGATTGGTTTGTTGAGGTCACCTTTTTCTTCTTGAGTCAGTATTGGCTGTTTTATGCTTGTCTAGGAAGTTGTCCATTTCGTCTAAGTTGTCTAGTTCATTAGCATATAGTTGCTCATAGTATCTTCTCATTATCTCCTTTATTTCTGCAAGGTCAGTAGTTATGTCTTGTTTCCCATTTCTGATTGCATTTATTTGTATCTGCTCTCTCTCTTTCTTTCTTTCTTTCTCTCTTTCTCTCTTTTTCATCAGCCTAGTTTGGAGTCTGTCAATTTTATTGATTTTTCTCAAAGAACCAACTTCTGGTTTTGTTGATTTTCTAATTGTTTTCCTGCTTTCAGTTTCATTTATTTCTGCTCTAATCTTTGTTATTTCTTCCCTTCTGTTTGCTTTCAGGTTGGTTTGCTGTGCTTTGTCTAGTTCTTCCAGGTGAACAGTTAATTCGTCGATTTTTTCTCTCTCTTCTCTTTTAATATAGGCGTTTAGGGCAATAAATTTCCCTCTGAGCCTGCCTTTGCTGCATCTCATAAGTTTCGATACGTTGTGTTTTCATTGTCATTTGTCTCGAGATATTTATTAATTTGTCTTGTAATTTCTTGCTTTACCCACTGGTTTTCTAAGAGGGTGTTGTTTAGCCTCCATATATTTGTGAATTTCACGACCTTCTGCCTGTTATTTATTTCCAGCTTCATTCCATTATGGTTCGAGAAAGTGTTTTGTATAATATCAATATTTTTAAATTTGTTGAGACTTGCTTTGTGGCCCAACATGTGGTCTATCCTAGAGAATGTTCCATGAACACTTGAGAAAAAAGTGTATCCTGCTGTTGTGGGGTGTAGTGTTCTATAAATGTCTGTCAAATCTAGTTCATTGATTGTACATTTCAACATCTCAATTTCTTTATTGTTCCTCTGTCTAGATGTTTTATCCATTGATGAGAGCAGTGTATTGAAGTCTCCAACTGTTATGTTGAAGTATCTACTTCTCCTTTCAGTGTTCTTGGTGTTTGCCTCATGAATTTTGGCATTCTGGCTTGGTGCATAAATATTTATGATTGTTATGTTTTCTTGATGAATTGACCCTTTTGTTAATATATAGTGTCCTTCTTTGTCTCTTTTAATTGTTTTACTTTTGAAGTCTACTTTGTCTGGTATTAATATAGCTACTCCTGCTTTTTTCTGGTTGTTGTTTGTGTGAAATATCTTTTCCAACCTTTCACTTTCAGTCTATTTTTGTTCTTATGTCTAAAATGAGTTTCTTGTAGATGGCATATAGATGGGTCCTGTTTTTAAATCCATTCTGCCAGTCTGTGTCTTTTTATTGGGGTGTTTAATCCATTAATATTTAGTGTTATTACTATAAGGGTAGTACTTTCTTCTACCATTTTTTCTTTTGGATTTTATATGTCAAGTCTTATTTTTTCCTCTTTCTTTTTACCCTTCCTGATAATTTTCATTTCTACACTCTTCTCCAACCCTCTCTCCCCTGTCTTTTTCCTATCAGCCTATAGCACTCCCTTTAGTATTTCTTGTAGCACTGGTCTCTTATTCACAAGCTCTCAATGTCTTTTTGTCTGAAAATAATTTAATCTTTCCCTCATTTTTGAAGGACGGTTTTGCCGAATATAGAATTCTTGGTTGGCAGTTTTTCTCTTTCAGTATCTTAAGTATATGATGCCACTGTCTTCTTGCCTCCATGGTTTCTGCAGAGAAATCTGTACATAGTCTTATTCCATCTTCCCTTGTATGTGATGGATTGTTTTTCTCTTGCTTTCAGAATTCTCTTTTCAGAATCCTCTCTTTGTTTTTGACATGGGACAATCTGATCACTAAGTGTCTTGGAGTAGGCCTATTGGAATCTGTTCTGTTTGGGGTATGCTGTACTTCTTGAATCTGCAATTTTCTGTCTTTCATAAGAGTTGGGAAATTTTCAGTCAATGTTTCTTGTATTATTCTTTTTGCCCCTTTTTCCCTCTCTTCTCCTTCTGGGATACCCATAACTTGTATATTTGTGTGCTTCATGTTGTCACTGAGTTCCCTAAGACCCTGCTCATAGTTTTCCATTTTTTTCGCCATCTGTTCTTTTGTGTGTATGAATTAAAATATCTTGTCTTCCAGTTCACTGATCCTTTCTTCTGCCTGTTCATATCTACTGTTGAGTTCCTCCGTTACGTTTTTCATCTCCATTGTGCCTTTCATTCCCATATGTTCTGCCATTTGTTTTTTCAAGCTTACAAATTCTTCCTTACGGTCATCCAGTGTCTTTATATCCTTCATGTTTCTTGCCATATCTTCCCTCAGCTCATTGATTTGATTTAGCATTAGTTGCCTCAACTCCTGTATCTCGGTTGAACTATTAGTTTCTTCCTTTGGCTGATCCATATTTCATATTTCCTAGTATGGCTTGTTATCTTAAATTGTCTAGGCATCTGATTTTCTTGATTAGTTTATTATGGAGCTCGTTTTCACTCTTTTACCTAGGGGTTTCTTGTTGGTTGGCTTTGTTCCCTAACCTTTATTGTTCATTTCAACTTATTCTAGACCTCTAACTTAGGTTCTATTTAGTTGATCAGAAATTTTCACCTCTTGTTTTTCTGTTTCTTGCCCTGCCTCTGTAGCCTTTTTGTGAGAGGGTCTCCTCAGACATGGTCAACTCCAGTCAGGTTTTCCCAGTTTAGAGAGGCCCAGGTCTCATGAGGAGTTTATGGAATTTCCCTGAGAATGAGACCCTCCTGTGAGGCCCCTAGACTTGGTGTTTTTCCTGTCTTGTCCAGCAGGTGGCACTTACCAGCCCACAGTTCCCCCACCAGTGTGAGGAGGTGAAGTGCCTTTAACTCTCTGAAGACTGAGCCTGTCAGGGGCATGGCTGACTGAAGCTGGAATCTGCATTTCAGCCTCTGGGGTCTGAGTTCCCAGAAGGAGGGGCCAATTGAGCTGACCCTCCCTCTACTCTCCCAATCCTAGGAACTCCAGCTGTCTCCCAGGGGCACTGTTACCTTCTCCCCTCTCCTCTTTGGGACAACTCCAGCTTAATTCCTTGGTCAGCCTGAATTGCCAATTAAAGACTGGGGTGGAGACCTTCTTCAGAAGTGAATCTGAAATTACCCCCAGGACTAGCCTAGACCTTCAACTTGAGCTATCTAATAGAAAATAACCACATTTGTTACTTTCAAATTTTTAAAAAAAGAAAAAAGAGAGAAAAAAAGAAGTCCCTTTTAAAAGCCTTTCCCCAGCCTGGAAGTTTTGTCATTGTCAAAGTAGAGTATTTAAAGATGCTCTTTGGGCTATTATCTGGATAATTGCTCTCCAACAGCTTTTATTCTGCCCTTGCTGGGGACAATTGAAATGTAAAAAGATAAGGAGTCAGTGAGAAAGGAGAAGGGACAAAATGTAAGGGGAAAAAAAAGGCAGTTTTGGAGTAAGGGAATGGGTGCCTGCTTTTATGTACACCCCCTTCTCAGAGCCCAGTCCTTCTCTAGTACCCCCAGCTCCAAAAATTAGCTAATTAATTTGTTAATTCTACAGTTGAGGCTGGTTGAACCCCCCTTCTTGCCCTCAGCAGATTGTTGTGTTTTTGTTTTTCCTTTCAGGGATCCAGCTGCAAGACAGTTCATGGGGTCTGGGCCGGGAGGGGCGCCAGACCCCTGCTCGGGGAACTTACAAAATTTGCTGCAATATCAGCTTTTCCACCGGTTTCTGACTTGTACACAATGTGTGTCTGGTCACTGGAGACCCCCAAAACACTGTTTCATACAGTTCCTGGGTAATTACCAGCTACTCTAGAGGAGAAACTAAATTCCACGCCTCACCACTCTGCCATCTTGCCCTGCCCTCTCCCAGGTAGCTTTTTGAGTTAGGAATCAATCATATTCTACAAGAAGAGTAGCAATCTTATAGCACTTCTTTCCTCACCTAAATGTCTTTTCCAGTATATATTTTTAACAGTTTTAAGGATATCAAACTCATGTCCATGCACCTAGTCTGTGTTTGAACATCATTAATTAGTAAGAAATGGAATATATCACACATGCTTCTGTCAAGAACTTTAAAATTTTGTTCTTAAAGTAGCTCAGAAAGCTCTGTGTCCTCCACGTTTCCAAACAAATATAATGTGATAATAGCCAAAAAATGTAAAGGACCTAGCAGTAGACTGAGCAAGAAATATGTAAAATATATATGAAAAACACTTTACTGAGGGAAATAGAAAATTTAAATAAATAGAGTGTGCCAGTTTGAATATATTATGTCCCTTGATGTAATCTTGTGTGGGCAGATGTATCAGTGTTGATTAGATTGTAATTCTTTGAGTGTTTCCATGGAGATGCGCCCCACGCAACTGTGGGTGATGACTCTGATTGGATAGCTTCCGTGGAGGTGTGGCCCTGCCATTTAGCATGGGCCTTGATGAGTTTATTGGAGCACTATATAAGCTCAGACAGGAGTGAACTTGCTACAGCCAAGAGGGACACTTTGAAGAATGCACAGGAGCTGAGAGAGGAGCTACAGATAAGAGAGAGTTTGAAGATGGCCATTGAAAGCAGATTTTTGCTCTGGAGAAGCTAAGAGAGGACAAACACCCCAGGAGCAACTAAGAGTGACATTTTTTGAGGAACTGCAGCCTAGAGAGGAATGTCCTGGGAGAAAGCCATTTTGAAACCAGAACTTTGGAGCAGACGCCAGCCACGTGCCTTCCCAGCTAACAAGTTTTGTGGATGCCACTGGCCATCCTCCAGTGAAGGTACCTGATTGGTGATGCCTTACCTTGGACACTTTATAGCTTTAAGACTGTAACTCAGTAACCAAATAAACCCCCTTTTATAAAAGCCAGTCCATTTCTGGTGTTTTGCATTCCGGCAGCATTAGCAAACTAGAACATAGACATTCCTTGTTCTTGGATGGGAAGAGGTTACAAAAGATTGGTTCTTCCCAAATTAATATATTAATCTCTGTGTATGTATTTCAAGTATTGGACAGAATTTAACATGTATTGAAATCCAGAGAAGAGATAAAAAGAACATACAAATTGTAGAAGGCAGAAAAGGGTGAAATTTATTGTTATTTAAAATGTTTCAGACATGATATAGAGAACTATAGAGAATAAATGACTAAATTTTTTAAACAGTCCAAACTTTTGAGGGTGTATTCTGTAATACTTTAGAAGATACCTTGTTCACTTAGATTTTACTATATTTTGTGTTACAAAATTGCACCACAAAAAATGTTAGAAAAGAAGGAGAGAAGGGAATAAAACATGTAATTCCATCATGTTGTCGTAGTTACTATATTCATTTTGCTGTATTTCCATCCAAATATTTTCATGTGCGTGTCTCCCTTAAGTAGAATTATCATGTATTCAATGTTATATTCTGCACTTTTCGTTTAACATTATAACACTAATACTTTTCTGTGTTCCTTTCAACATGGTTGAAATAGTTTTTAATGATTTCCTTAATATTGCTCTATCAAACTTTAACAAAATTAATTTTTCAATTGAAGAATTTTAGATTGTTACAAATTTCTTGCTATTATAAATGTTGCTCCAGGCATTGAATCTTCCAGATTTTAATTGGTTGAAATAAAATTTCAAGCCAAGGTTGAAATAAGATTAAAAACTATTTAAGAGTGAAAATGTTCTTTACATTGATTAAAATATAAGTGCATTCATAACTAAAGGAATGATATGTGTACTTTTTAGTACTTTAATACTTTTTTTCCTAGTACTTTGTTTCATTTGGCTTCGAAAAAACACTTGCGTCATCAGACTGTTTAGAGGTTGTATTTGCATGCATGTTGAACAAGAAATACAGTGAAGTAAAATGGTTTTCTTCATGGAACACATTACATTACTG
Source organism: Choloepus didactylus (assembly GCF_015220235.1). Lineage (NCBI taxonomy): Eukaryota > Metazoa > Chordata > Mammalia > Pilosa > Megalonychidae > Choloepus > Choloepus didactylus. The sequence continues at coordinate 202,891 of NC_051326.1, read as the reverse complement.
ATGGAATTGTTTTTGGTACCATCTGTTAGTATCAGAGGCATGCTAATAAGTTTAAATGTTAAGTTCAAATTTGGTCACTGTTCAGTGGCAAAGAACAGTCCTCAAAACCTGTTTCTGATCAACTGTGTAGCCAATTAAATCAACAGAACATTCTCTTTCATTTTATAACAAGAAGTTTGCCCATATGGTTTCCATGCCCCAGGAACCTAAATATAGAAAATTATTTTTCTGCAGTTTTGAAGTTAAATTCTAGCTTCATTTCCCTATACATAAGATCAGTCACTCAATAAATGTTAGCTATTATCATTATTTTCATTATCACTTAAATGCCTGCTTTCCGTGGAATACCTCTCTGATAGAGCATTACATAACAGACCCTACCACCAGGGTACTTGTAGTATTGCTTTTTAACCTCTGGGTTTAAGGAAAAGATGCTGCTGAACTATGTTATTACTGTAGTATCAAAGTATTTAAGCCATAAAATTTTTTTTTGACTGTATAAAAGTTTCACTCGCTAAGTTTATTTTTTTAATATTCATTTTATTGAGATATATTCACATACCATGCAGTCATACAAAACAAATCGTACATTCGATTGTTCACAGTACCATTACATAGTTGTACATTCCTCACCAAAATCAATCCCTGATACCTTCATTACCACACACACAAAAATAATAAGAATAATAATTAAAGTGAAAAAGAGCAATTAAAGTAAAAAAAAACACTGGATGCCTTTGTTTGTTTGTTTGTTTCCTTCCCCTATTTTTCTACTCATCCATCCATAAACTAGACAAAAGGGAGTGTGGTCCTTATGGCTTTCCCAGTCCCATTGTCACCCCTCATAAGCTACATTTTTATACAATTGTCTTCAAGATTCATGGGTTCTGGGTTATAGTTTGATAGTTTCAGGTATCTACCACCAGCTACCCCCATTCATTAGAACCTAAAAAGGGTTGTCTATATTGTGCGCAGAGTGACTTCTCGGCTCCTTTTGGAATCTCTCTGCCACTGAAGTTTATTTCATTTCCATTTACATCCCCCTTTTGGTCAAGAAGATGTTCTCCATCCCACGATGCCAGGTCTTCGTTCCTCCCCGGGATTCATATTCCATGTTGCCAGGGAGATTCACTCCCCTGGGTGTCTGATCCCACATAGGGGGGAGGGCAGTGATTTCATCTGCCAAGTTTTAAGCCATAAAATTTTATTAATTCATTTTTCTTCTGTACCATTAGCACAGAATAGGAAAACTAATAAAACCAGCAGCATTTTTTGGGGTGGGTGGGAGGTGGCTAATTTCCTTGTATATATTTGTTGTATCCTGAATGAACACCGTTTTGTTTTTTTTTTTTAACCTCACGGTCTATGTATGATATATAATTTTGTTAATTATAAATTTGTTAATTACAAATTTAAAAATTTCTTTAAAAAATTTTGATTTGTGTACCATCAGGATTAGAATAACAATTGTAATTTTATCTAGCCAGTGGTTTCTTAATTGAACATTAATGTTAAAATAAGAATAGGAATTCAGACAGTTGATGTATTAATTTTTCTGATATTGTATAATGAGGTGTTTTAGTCATTGTTTTTTTTGTTTTTCTAAAGGGAGTTTGGGGTAAAGTGGTATATATTCCTTGAGGAGGAAAGCATCTTTTTGGTTATAGAGGAGAGGATATAATTGCTGATTTATAAATCATAGCTGTCCAGTAATGCAAATGTGCCAGTTTGTATATTTATGTCCCCCAGAAAAAGCCATATTCTTTAATGCATTCTTGTGGGGGCAGACATATTAGTGTGGAATGGGTTGGAACGTATTTGTTCAGGGTCCATGGAGATGCGACCCACCCAACTGTAGGTGGTAACTCTGATTGGATAATTTCCATGGAGGTGTGGCCCTGCCCATTCGGAGTGGGCCTTGTTTGGTTTACTGAAGCACTATATAAGTTCAGACAGAAGGAGCTCACAGTGAGCTGGAGCTGAGACAGACATTTTGGAGAATGCCATTTTGAAACACAACCTAGGAGCAAGCAGACGCCAGCCACATGCCTTCCCAGCTAACAGAAGTTTTCCGGATGCCAGAGGCTTTTCTCCAGTGAAGGTACGATGGACACTTTATGGCCTTAAGACTGTAACTGTGTAACCAAATAAACCCCTTTATAAAAGCCAGTCCATTTCTGGTTTTTTGCATTTCCGCAGCATTAGCAAACTAGAACACAAATATAGCTTGATCTAATTTTATTTGTGTACTTCTAAACAATATACTGCAATATGAATAGTACTTTGATTCATATCTTCCCATTGACTTAATAGTTTGAGGCAAAAAAAAATTAGAACTTCATTAATTAAAATATTAAAAATACTATGGATTACTTGAAGCAACCCCAACCCTGCTATTTCCTAGCTGAGCAACTCTGGAAAATTAAGTTCTCCAAGCTTAATGCCTCAATTGAAAAATGATGATCATAACGCCTACTTCTGCAGTCTGCTAGGAAAATTAAATGATGTAATATTATATAAAATGTTTGGCATGGTGTCTGGTATCCAAGCACTTTGTCAATAGCATCTCCTTTAGTATTACCATCTTAGTAGCAGCACTACCACCATTAGTACTATTACTGGCTTTATATTTAATTTTTCTATTCAATATTGGGAAGTATGACAGAATCTAAAACTTTGCTGACTTGATAATGTGATTCTTTTTAAATTAAAAAATCCTGTAACTAATGACTGTTTTATTGCAGAGGTTTCAGTCTCTGCTTAGGGCCAGAGCTGGGGCTACAGTGAGAGGCAGGGGCATGAGGCCAATGAGACACTGGACTTGGACACAAAACTTAGGGACCATTAAAAAACTCAGCAAGCAGGATAAATAATGAAGACAATCACTAAAATAAAAACAAAATTAATGGAAAAATCCACAAAGAATAAAATATCATAATCCAAATTTTAGATAAAGGCAAGATCAGGAACAGAGGTGGGCTGCACCATATTGGAGCAAAGATAACCAGATCCTGCCTTGCTCTGTGAGCCATTTCGCATGTTGGAGTCTAAGGCAAAAGGAAGTTAGCAAGCTGCTTGTCTTTTGCACCTGAGGAAAGTGCCTCTTGCTTCTCTTGCTTCACCCTAGTCAACTTTATAAGAAAGAGAAGCTCACCAGAATGATTTTATAGTCTGTTACCTGTTTTACAAATGAGAACACTAGAAATCAGGTGAAATTACTTGTCTAGGGCCACTTAGTCGAGTAAGTGGCAGAACCATGGTCATAACCCAGTTTTCTTGATTATTAGACTTATTTTACTTTATTATTCCCCTATAGAACATGTGTATGTATTTATTTACCCATTTTTACATTTATCATTTGACTTTTGATGCCTACCATGTGCTAGGCAGTGTTTAAATTAATGATGCAAAAACGTAAATACTTATCTGAGGTAGTTTAGAAAAAAAGGCATTTAATCTAAGCAGGAGAGAATTAAGAAGGCTCTTCAAGGGTTGTTTAAGAATGAGAAATAATTAGCTTGACAAAGGAGAGGAACATGTTCGAATATACAGATGCTCTAGAAAGGCTTGATTAAGATCAGGAGGTGCTGTATTCTGTCAAGGAGCATGCCCCCCCCCCCCCATTCAGAATACAGGTTTTAAGCAAGTTTTTGGTACAATTATCCCTTTAAATATTAGTTCTAAATATAAATAGGTGTCTAAATATATAATAGATGTCTGAATTGCTTCAATAATATAACAACTATATTGTTTTGAGGCAGTTGGGGCCTTAAGGGCTGATATTACTACAGCTGTAGGTAGCTCAAGAATTATATAAGCTAACAGGAAAACTTTTTATCCTTCATTAAATCAGCGATACAATACAAAGTATGTGAGACACTTTCACCTTTTATTTCTTCTATTTTTAAGATTTCTTATTTTCAATTTTTATGTATTATTTTCCTTGTTAACTTTTCTTCAAAGATTTTAGATAATAAAGGTTCTTTTATGTTAGGCAACAGAATCAATTTAGTTTGTCATTTAATTTGGCTGGCAGATTGTAGACTAACATACTTTAAAGCCATATTACAAAATAAGCATTAAAGATTTTATTAAATTGATCTTGATAACTGATAGCAGATCAGTTAATATGACTTAGACTTTTCAAGATGAAGTAGAAAGTATTCTACAAAAGAATAATATGGAGTATATTTCTTTAAATTTAGAAGTCTGTGTATGTGCGTATATATGTGGTGGCTTAGAAATTCTTATTGTATTTGCTAATGATGGATTTGTTAGGTCCCACTATTTTTTAGTTTTGTAGGGTTGGTATTGGAGTTGTAATAACAGAAGGAAGAAGTGTATTACAAAATTCGTTTAAATAACATTTCCTGGTCACTTGTATGTACAGCAGTTATGCAGAAATGTTTCCTATGCTTTACGGCTAGCTGCATGTTTTTCTTTTGTTGTCTTAACTTTGAAATCGGGATAGTGTGTAGAATTCTGTTAGAGGGATGATTTTATTAAATGTTAAGTTCAATAATATTTAAAGTATAAAAACATCTTAGAACCTTGTGGATCACACCCCCTTTATCTAGTGTATGGATGAGTAGAGGAATGGGGATAAAAACTAAAGGACAAATGGGGTGGGATGGGGGGATGATTTGGGTGTTCTTTTTTCACTTTTATTTTTTATTCTTGTTCTGGTTCTTTCTGATGTAAGGAAAATGTTCAGAGATAGATTGTGGTGATGAACGCATAACTATGTTATCATACTGTGGACAGTGGATTGTATATCATGGATGATTGTATGGTGTGTGAATGTATTTCAATAAAACTGAATTTAATTAAAAAAAAAAAAGAAATGCAAAAAAAAAAACAAACAAAAAAACATCTTAGAATTCTAATTCTGCCAGTTTTAAATTGTGTTGGTTGAGTCTAAGTGTGTTTTCACCTTTCTAAGCTTCAGTTTCTGGGCCTACTGAGGTGGGGATAATAGTACATGATTTATATGTTGTTATGAGGAGTAAAATGTTGAGGGTATGTAAAGCGCTTTGTAAAGTACATGGCATAAAGTAGTCAAGAAAAGTTCCTTTTATTATTAATACATGCCAAATTGAACTGTATAATTTAGTTACAGTTTTTGTTTGGTAGACTGTAAAGTACAAGATAATTTATGGCCATATTGAATGCTAGGTATTATTTAGGGTATATGAATGTGAACTCACAGTTAACATCTTAAATGAAGGAGGTATTTTTAATAAAAGTACAGCAATTAAAGTAAAACAAATACTAACAAGTAGGTTAGCAGTGATTTGGAAATAACAAATATATGATCTGAACAGCCTTTTTAAAAGTCACTGATCACCTTCAGGTTGCTAATAAGCGGATGACCCATATGTTGATGACTCATAAATTTATAAAATTTTCAAATAAAGGGCAATTTGTGCCACATTTAACAATTAAAATTCCTATGAGAAGGTATCTCCATCATTTTGCTTAGCCCTTTATACCATTCCTGTTTTCTGGTTTCCCTCCTTTTATTTTATTTGTTCTTGAGACATTTATTTGGATATTTAAAAATAATTAGATATTTAAAAGCAGTGTATAGTGAAAGTGAAATTAAATCCAATACTTCATTCCTTCTTGACAACCAAAGTTGTCGATAAAAGGCTTTCACATTCAGGAAAAGTTAGAAAAATAGGCTGTTATATGTTTTATTATTTTCTTCCTCCGTAATAATTGCATTAGGAGAAATTGGGTATTGGCTTGTAAATGTTTATTCAAAAACACAGTAGGATAACACACTTCTCTCTCTGCCTTCTAGTGCTCACTTTTCACAGGTTGCTGGTTTTGTTTTATTTTAGTGGGACTATGACTTTTAAATGCCCGGTTCTTATTTCCATGCAATGGGAAATGAGAAAAGGGCAAATACTGTTAATTTTCTTCACTACTTTGGATTTTTGATTCCAGGATTTTCTTGAATGTAAAGTTTTATTTATTGTTATTTTTTTTAATTTTTTTATCTCGGTTTTAGTTGCCACTTTTTAAGAAAAGAATCACAGCTGATGTCATAGCTACTGGGGGGAAAAATCTTACTGCCTAAGATTTATATGCAGCTGTATAACTAGGAAGGTCACAGATAGAACCTTGCAGTCAAGTCCTGAACCGATCCAGCTTGCCCAGTGACTGAGTCTCAGTTCTAATTTCACATACTGAAAATACTGGTATCTTAAAAAAAATTTACATTTAATAATAAATTCACTAGTGTGAATTATTAACAGATTAAATATCATAGTATTATTCAAAAATAAACAATTCATAACAATAAAAACAGTGCGGAATTGAAGGAATATTTGATCTTTAAAAAGCGGTTTTAAAAAACAAATTGGTGTTATTGTTGAGTTGCATTAAAGCGTGTGTACATTTTCCAACTGCGGCAAAAGCTCTTTGACTCTATACTAATGGAGGATACTATGGAAAAATAGTTATAAGGTACTTCCAGATTTTTTTTTCCTGGTTATTTAATCTTCATACGGTCCCATCTCTTTGTGTTAACTTTGGGTGGGTGGGGGAAGCAAGGATTCAATATTTTTATTGGTGTCAAGCTGTAGTTTTTGTTTCAAAGAAAGGTTCCTTTTTTCTTCATTATGTGTAAATAGAGATTCTAATGCAGAATTACTTTTATCATTTCAATACAGAAGTGTTGCCATTCCATTTGTTTGCAAAGTTTCTGACCTAGGGGAAGAATTATGTTTCAATAAAAGCTTTTGCCTTGTCATTTTTAATTTTTTCTTTTTATAGAGGTTAAGAAGCTATAGAAGAAAGCTTTCAAAATCAATTTTGAAATTTTGATAAAGAGAGTAACTCTGGATACATCTGAAAATATAAATGATTCTGATTTTACATTTAGCTTACTGAAATAACAAAATTATACCAAAAAGACATCTGTATTTTAGTACTTAAAAATAGTTCCGTATGCCCACGTGCTGGAAGACTGAAAAGCAGTTCAACTGTCCTGGGAAGGGAACCCTGGGAAGGGTGGGGGGAGGGTATCTCAAAGTGTGAATTGATCAATACCAACTTGACTGGAAGTTGGATATATTTTTTTTGTATTTTTTTCTTTTAGTTCAGGAGAATCAAGGTTGTAATACGGGTATGCGTTAATGTCATCAGTGGGATATAAATAATGTTAATAGTAATAAAAATGTTTATAACAATTTTATAAAGTGTCTAGATGTTTTTTAATGAATGAAAATTCAAAGTATGAAGTACAATTTGGTAGTAAACATATGTACAATTCTTCTAGAATTAGTAAATTAAAAATAGAAGTTACCTTTCTAGGTTTGGCAGGTAGTTTTCCCCATGTTCCCCCCCACCCCCAACCTTTGTCTCTAAAAGGTATCTTGTTATTTTCTGTAATCCTCCAGTTTCCTTCTTTACCTCTCCAAGCTCCTTTTATTTCTTTTAACAGGGAATTAGTCTGATTTTTGCAGCTGTAAGAGTGAAGGATGTGTTAAATATATTGGACCTCTAAGAGTTAGGTAGTATTCTGCTACTGTTGTTTCCTAGTAGTGTGACCTTGAGCAAATCACTTAAAATCTCTCTGAGCCTCGATTTTGTTTCTTCGTCTTGAAAATGAGGAAGTTTCCTTCTGCTCTTCTCTCAGAGTTATTTGGGAATGAAATAGCATATGTGACTGTTTTGCAAATGCTGTTACTTTCCACCAGTATATCCCTTGGGCAATTTGATTTAATTACTTTCTGATTAGTTTTTTCACCCCCACCACTTTATCTGTCTGTCTATTTATCTATCTATCTATATTCATTTTCCTATTTTGATTATAAATTTAATACATGCTCATTGTAGAAAGTCTGGAAAATACAGAAAACTTAGAAAAGAAAATAGAAATCAGGACAATATATCACTGTATTTTCCAATTTTAGGGGAAATTTAATTTTGAGGTTAAGCTCCCTGAGGGTAAAGATTCTTGGTGTGCATTAGGCACAAAATTAGTGCTTGTTGAATGAGTGGGAGCTTCCTTAGTCTTAGTGTATTTCTTTAAGTCAAAAGCTTGGTGAAATTTACTGGGTATTTTTTTTTTTTTTTAAAAAGGAGGACATCTGGCTAGCAAAAATTGGCTAAAAGAAAAAAGGAAAAATACCATGAGCAGTTAGTAACAGAAAATGGGAACTATATACCAGAAAGCATTGATTTTAGTTTTTTCGTGACTTGGTTGAATAAAAAATTGAAGTATGTGAAGATTATGAATTTATGAATCTGCTCTACAAAGTTCATACTTTGCACATAATTCATTAGAATTAACATATAGACATTGCGTTTCTTTTTAACTAGGTATTTGAAGGAAGTGTGATAAAACCCCACACTAAGGCCAAGTGGGAGTCCAAAAACTTCAGTTGCGTGAAATGTGGGGTTAGTTAACAAGGTTAATGAAATGACTGGGGCAAATTTGGGCAGCCACCTGGCTTTAGAAGTATGGGTATGGGAATCCTAATTATGTTATAGCCACCACATTATCACAGAGTGTGTTATCACGGAATTTTACTGAAGTTATATTTTCCTATTTTCTAGGTGACCAAGGATTATTTAATGTAGGTAAATAATTTGTGATGGTCTATGGGTATAATTTTTGTTAGAAGATTTTAGTGACACGCAAAAGGGCTCAGAATATCTTGCTGTAAACTGTTCATTTTTGCAGGTGTATTTATTGAGTGACTGCAATATTCCTGGTACTCCAACTGTCCATGGAGATGCAATGATGAGCAAATCTAAATAAAAGTCACCTGACCTCATGATGTTAATAGTATTATAGGGGAGAGAGACATAACATACAGTTTTTTGTTTGTTTTTTTTTGTTTTACTTTTTATTTTGTAATAAATTCAAACTTACAGGACAGTTGCAACAATAATACAAACCTCATACACAGAACTCCAGCCTACCCTAACCAACCCCCGTCCACCGATACCCAGATCTACCAACTTTAATATTTTGTCACTTGACCATTTCTTTCTTTCCCTCCCTCCCTCCCTATCATCCATCATCTATTGCTCTGTCTTCTGAACATATGAGAGCAAGTTGCACACATCCTTGAACAAATAATATAATTCACATATACATTTCCTATGAACAAGAATATTCATTTATGTAACACATTAAGTGTAGTTAAGAGATTCAAGAAATTTAACATTGATGTAAAGCTTACATTCTGTATTTCATTTTTTTCTTATGTCCCAATTGTGTCCTTTTGAACCTTTTCTCCTCTATTCTTAGATCTCATCCAGGATCATCTATGGCATTCAATTGTCATTATCTATTTAGAATGTCTTTTTTTTTCAATTGTGGAAACATATACAGCATAAATCTTCCTGTTCCAACCCCTCCCAAGTGTTCCATTTAATAGGATTAATCACATTCACAGTGTTGCAATGCCATCACCTTCCCACCATCCATTACTAGAAATTTCCCTTCACCCCAAACAGAAACCCTACACTCATTTCTTATTAACTCCCCATTGCCCCTTCTCCCCCTTCTCGTAACCCATACTCTACTTTTCATCTCTATGATCATATTCTCTGATACTTTCTTTGTGTTTACCGTGGGGATTAAATTTAACATCCTGAATCTATAATAATCTTGTTTTCTTTGATACCAGCTTAATTTCAATAGGATGCATAAACTATGTTCCTATACTCCTCCATTCCCCCACCTTTATGTAGTTCTTGTCAAAAATTACCTATTTTACATTGAATCCAAAACCACTGATTTATCATTACACTTTATGTATTTTAGATCCTGTAGGAAGTAAATAGTGGAGTTACAAATCAAAAACACAGTAGTATTGGTATTTATATTTACCATGTGATTTTTACTGGAGATCTTTATTTCTTCATGTGGTTTCAGTCAGTTGTTTAGTGTCACTTCCTTTCAACCTGCACAATTCCCTTTAGCATTTCTTACAGGACTGATCTACTGGTGATGCAGTCCCTCAGCTTTTGAATTTTCGGGAATGTTTTCATCTCCCCTCATTTTTACCCTCCAGGTGTTTGTGAATTTTCTAAGTCTCTGATGGTTATTGACTTCTAATTGTATTCCATTGTGGTCAGAGAATGGGCTTTGAATAATTTCAATTTTTAAAAAATTTATTGAGGCTTGTTTTATGTCCCAGCATATGATCTATTCTGGAGAAAGTTCCGTGATTACTAGAGAAGAATGTGTATCCTGGTGATTTAGGATGTAATGTTCTATATATGTCTGTTAAATCCAATTCATTTATCAGATTGTTTAGGTTTCATTTCCTTACTGGTCTTCTGTCTGGTTGATCTATCTATAAGAGAGAGTGATGTGTTGAAGTCTCCCACAATTATTGTGGAAACATCAGTTGCTTCCTTTAGTTTTGCCAGTGTTTGTCTCATGTATTTTGTGGCACCATGATTGGGTGCATAAACATTTATGATTGTTATTTCTTCTTGTTGAATTGCCCCTTTTATTACTATATAGTGGCCTTCTTTGTCTCTCATAACATCCTTGCATTTAAAGTCTATCTTATCTGAGGTTGATCTAGCTATTCCTGCTTTCTTTTGGCTGTAGCTTGCATGAAATATTTTTTCCATCCTTTCACTTTCAATTTCTTTGTGTCCCTGTGTCTACGATGAGTCTCTTGCATGCGACATATTGATGGTTCATATTTTTTGATCCATTCTGCCAATCTGTATCTTTTAATTGGGGAGTTTAATCCATTTACATTCAACGTTATTACTGTGAAGGCATTTCTTGAATCAGCCATCCTATTCTTTGGTTTATGTTTGTCAGATATATTTTTTCCCTCTCTTTTTTATTGTCCTTTAATGAACCAATATTGAATCTCTTTAGTACTGAACCTTTCTCCATCTCTCTCTCTCCTTTCTTTGTTTCTCTGTCGGTAGGGCTCCCTTTAGAATCTGAAGTAAGGCAGGTCATTTATTAGCAAAATCTTTCAGCATTTGTTTGTCTATGAAAAATTTAAGCTCTCCTTCAAATTTGAAGGAGAGTTTTGCTGGATAAAATATTCTTGGTTGGAAATTTTTCTCTCTCAGAATTTTAAATATGTCATGCCATTGCCTTCTCGTCTCCATGGTGGCTGCTGAGTAGTCACTACTTAGTCTTATGTTGTTTCCTTTGTATGTGGTGAGTTGCTTTTCTCTTGCTGCTTTCAGAACTTGTTCCTTCTCTTCAGTATTTGAGAGTCTGATCAGAATATGTCTTGGAGTGGGTTTATTTGGATTTATTCTATTTGGAGTTCGCTGGGCATTTATGCTTTGTGTATTTATGTTGTGTAGAAGGTTTGGGAAGTTTTCCCCAACAATTTCTTTGAATACTCTTTCTAGACCTTTACCCTTCTCTTCCCCTTCTGCGACACCATTGAGTCTTATATTTGGACGTTTTATTTTATCTATCATATCCCTGAGGTACATTTTGATTTTTTCAATTTTTCTCCCTATTCTTTCTTTTGTTCTTTTGTTTTCCATTCTGTGGTCCTCAAGGTTGCTGATTCGTTGTTCATCTTCCTCTAGTCTTGTACTATGAATATCCAAGATCTTTTTAATTTGGTCAACAGTTTCTTTAATTTCCATAAGATCATCTATTTTTTTATTTACTCTTGCAATTTCTTCTTTATGCTCTTCTAGGGTCTTCTTCATGTCCTTTACATCCTGTGGCATGCTCTTCTCATGTCCTTTATATACTGTGCCATGCTCTCATTGTTTATCTTTAGTTCTTTGATTAATTGCTCAGAGTACTGTGTCTCCTCTCATCTTTTGATTTGGGTGTTTGGGTTTGGGTTATCCATATCATCTGTTTTTTTCATATGCTTTAAAATTTTTCTGTTGTTTTTGGCCTCTTGGCATGTTGCTTTACTTGACAGGGTTCTTGTAGGATATGTAGGTCTATTCACAGACTTATCTCTAATTTGTCAGATCTACAGCTTGGTGGCATATACTTTCTCTAATTAAGCAGCAGATGGCGTCCACGAGCCACCTATTCCCCTCAAGTTATTTCTCCCCAACTTTCTCTTTGTGGTGTGGGGTCTGATTCTTGTGGGGTCCAGTTGGTGCACCAAGTGTGGGTGTGTTGTTGGTGCTGTCCTCCACGAATGTGGGGTGTGGGTCTGAGCAATTTAGGGAGGGAGGGCGGCTTTAATAATCAAACCTCCCAGGTGTTCCTGGAGATTTAAGCCTGTTGCAAGAGTCTAAACCTTCATTTCAGTCTCACCACAGATTGTCTCTGCTGCTGACCCACAAGTCCTTGGTATTGGCATATGGTCCCTGGGATTTCTAAGTGGGCCCCTTTTCCAAGCCATGCCCTTCTAGGGCCTCTGCTGAGGGAAGGTTGTCTACATAACAAGTGCATGCCATCCCTCAAGGGAAGTTCTGGGCCACCAGGCTGTGTAGGGGCGTTCCCAGCCTGCTGTAAGGATGGCTGAATGGGGCATGTTAATTTCCCTCTTTTCGCACAGCTCCACCTTCCCAGCTCCAGGACAGTTAGCTGTGGGTGTGTGAAAGGCTGTTGTGGCATGTGCATGTGTTGCTGGAAACACTTCCTGTCACACTGGGTTTTTTGGCATAGCTCTGGGCTGTGGTGCCTGCGCCAGGCAGGAATTTTCCCAGCCCACCGGGAAGATGGCTGCAAGGGGCATGGTTTTTTTTTCCTGCTTTGGCTCACCTCTGCCTTCCTCGCTCTGAAACAGTTAGGAGCGGGCGTGCGAAAGGCTTTCTTCCACACCAGATATTGAGGCGTTCACACAGCCTGTTCCTGACGCGCTTCACTGTGCGGTTCTTGGTGCCGTATCTGCAGCCACCTTTGGGTTTTTTAAAAAAGAACTAGTCCACCTCCAAACACCAACCCACGGTTTCCCCACACCCCAGCGTGGCTGCTGGATATTCAGCAAGCTTACTCACTCGCTTCAGAACGCAGACTCCCGGTTTCACCAAGTGCACAGTCCCTGTGGATTTAGCAGACCTTGTCCAGCTGGTGCATCTCTGGAATTGGTGTTCTGGGTCACTTTCTGGCTTTTATCTAGTATTTTTCATGGAGATGTTTTTTTGCCCTGTCTCTCCTAGCTGCCATCTTAGGTTTTCCTCCAACATACAGTTCTTATTTTCGGGAACTATATGTGTCAGAACTGAACTATTTGATTAGCCTTTGGATTCTGAGATGGGAAAGCTGATGATTTTAAAGGTATTAAGATCCACTGGCAGCTGATATGGTTGCAAGGGACTGTTTATTGTTCTTTTGTTCGTTGATTTATTAAGGAAAGATTTTATTGAATTATTTATTTGTAAAGCAGTGAACTAGGTATGCTGTGAGTGAGCTTGACGACAAAGTTTGTACTTTATGCAATTATAGTTTACATAACGTGGTAACTGAAAATTGAACTGTATTATTAGGGGACTAGTGTTATTTAAGTATATTGTGGTAACTGAAATGCCTCAGTATTGGAGCTGTACACAGGGAGGACTGCCTATATGTGCATTCTAAAGGGAATGACCCAGAGGAGATGGGCAACTTTATGCTGGAGGGAAAAGAATAATTAATTCAATTAGCATTTTTATTGAAAGCCTAGAATGTGTTAGGCACTATTCTAGGTTCTGGAGACAAATCAATGAAAAATAGTGGAGTTTACATGAAGTTTACAAAATAAGTAAACTAAATACAGAGTGACCATATAATTTAATCATTTGAATGGGGACACTTTTTTTTTTTTTTTTTTTTTTGATGGTTAAAATGTGTCTTTTTTTTTTTTTAATTCAGTTTTATTGAAATACATTCACACATCATACAATCATCCATGATATGCAATCCACTGTCCACAGTATAACATAGTTATGCGTTCATCACCACAATCTATCTCTGAACATTTTCCTTACATCAGAAAGAACCAGAACAAGAATAAAAAATAAAAGTGAAAAAAAAAAACACCCAAATCATCCCCCCATCCCACCCCATTTGTCCTTTAGTTTTTATCCCCATTCCTCCACTCATCCATACACTAAATAAAGGGGGTGTGATCCACAAGGTCTTCAAAATCACACTGTCACCCCTTGTAATCTACATTATTATATAATTGTCTTCAGGAGTCCAGGCTGCTGGGTTGGAGCTTGGTAGTGTCAGGTACTTACTTCTAGCTTGAATGGGGACACTTTTTAAAAAACAGCTTTACTGAGATATACTCCTTCATTTAAAGTGTACAATTCAGTGGTTTTTATTATATTTACAGAGTTGTGCAACCATCACCATTATCTAATTTTAGGACATTTTATCACCCCCCCAAAAGAAACTTTGTACCCCTTAGCGGTCACTAGCCCCCACCCCTCAACCCAACCCCAGCAACCACTACTGTATTTTCTCTCTATAGATTTGCCTGTTCTGAACATTACATATATATATATAATACATGGCCTTTTGTGACCGTTTTTTTTTTTTTTTCCACTTAGCATAATATTTTTGAGGATCATCCATGTTGTAGCATGTATCAGTATTTCATTCCTTTTTATTGCCAAGTAAGATTCCATTTTATGGATAAAGTACATTTTGTTTCTTCATTTATCAGTCAAGGGACGTTTAGGAGGTTCCGCTTTTTGGTTATTAAGAATATTGCTGCTGTGAACACTTGTGTATGAATGTTTATGCAGACATATGGTGAACTGGGACACTTTTGGAAGTGAAAAGAAACTGAATAATTACATCAGGACAGCAGTTGTAAGTTAAGACTGTCCCAGGCAAACCAGAAAGTGTAGTCATCCTAACTGTGTAGTAGGTTAAAAGGTGATAATTCTGCATTGGATAAAAATAAAACAAGAAAGAGAATGAAGGATGGAGGCTGGGAGAGAGAGTGGTGGTAATTGTGGTTTAAAAAAAGCATGGATAGGGAGACCTAAGATGGCAGCATAGAGAGGAGTGGAAGCTAGTTAGTCTCCCCTGGAACAACTAATAAGCAACCAGGAACAGCTGGTAAATAATCCGGAATAACTGTGGAGGGACAAATGTGGCTGTCCACTCATCATACACCAACCTGAATTGGGAGGAATACCTGAGATGGGAGCATGAAATCTGTAAGTAAAACTGCAGCTCCAAGCTGGGAGCCTCCTCCCCCCACAGCCTGAGCTGCAAAGCCTCATGGAGCTAGAGAGCAGCTCTCTCCAAGCGAGCAAATATAGCACAGTTGAGCTCCAACTGGGATTTTAATTAACAAGTGTGGACTGCTCAATATGAATCCCTAACAAGCAGACAGAGGCTTTGGGTGAAGTCTGACTTTGGAGAGCTGGAGGATGGCCGCAGACTGGCCCTGAAGGGGGCTTTCTGTCCCTGTTTTGGCTCAGTGGAGAAAGCCTCAGCCATTTTCAGTTCCCAATGCTCTGACCCAGACAAGGGTAGAAATAGTGCAGGCAGAGAGAGACCATGGAAATGCTAATGACCTCTCCCTAGGGGGTCTATCTTCCCTAAGAGGAAAGGGGTGGGGCCCAGCTCTACTACCCGCCTTCCATTCAGAGCCAGACCCCACAGAGCCTGGGGGAAAACAGCCACGGGCCACACCTCCTTACACCAGTCTGGAGTTACAGGCTGACAGGCACCACCTGCTGGGCAGAAAATCACAGTGACCTGATTCCTCACAGGGTGTACCAGTTTTCTAAGACACACCCTCAGGGAAACCGGATACTGAATAGTTGTTCCTTCTGGGACCAGAGCCCGTTTTGGTCTGGGAAAATCTGATTGGGGTAACCAAGGAAACCGTGCCTAGACAACAGAAGACTACAACCTACACTAAGAGAAATGAAGTTATGGCCCAGTCAAAGGAACAAACTTACACTTCAACTGAGATACAGGAACTTAAACAACTAATACTAAGTCAATTCAAAAAATTTGGGAAAGATATGGACCGTATAATGAAAACACTGGGTGTATGTAAGGTAGAAATTGAAAGTTTGAAAAACCAAATGGCAGAATCTATGGAAATGAAAGTCACAACACAAGAGATGAAAGACAACGGAAACATACAACAGCAGATCTCAAGAGGCAGAAGAAAACACTCAGGAACTAGAGAACAAGGCACCTGAAGGCCTACACACAAAAGAAAAGATAGAGAAAAGAATGGAAAAATATGAGCAATGTCTCCGGGAACTTAAGGACAAAATGAAAATCAGGAATGTACATGTCATTGGTGTCCCAGAAGAAGAAGAGAAGGGAAAAGGGGCAGAAGCAATAATAGAGGAAATAATCCTAGAATGACCTTAGAATGATCCTAGAATGATCCTAGAAACACAACGAACTCGAAACATGATCCTAGAATGATCCTAGAATCATCCTAGATCATCCTAGAATGATCCTAGAAACACATCCTAGAATGATCCTAGAAACACAACGAACTCGAAACAGAATAAATCTGAATAGGCCTACGCCAAGGCACTTAATAATCAGATTATCAAATGTCAAAGATAAAGAGAGAATCCTGAAAGCAGAAAGAGAGAAGTGATCCATCACATACAAAGGAAGCTTGATAAGACTGTGTGCAGATTTCTCAATAGAAACCATGGAGGCAAGAAGGAAGTGGTGTGATATATTTAAGATACTGAAAGAGAAAACCCAGCAACTAAGAATCCTATATCCGGCAAAACTGTCCTTCACATATGAGGTAGAGCTTAAAATATTCTCAGACAAACAGACAGTGACAAAGTTTGTGAACAAGATACTTGCTCTACAGGAAACACTAAAGAAAGCATTGCAGACAGAAAGGAAAAGACAGGAATGAGAGGTTTGGAACACAGTTTTGGGAGATAGTAGTACAGCAATGTAAGTATACTGAACAAAGATGACTCTGAGTATGGTTAAGAGAGGAAGGTTGGGACCATATGGGACACCAGAACAAAAGATGAAGGATAAAGACTGGGACTGTGTACTCAAACCTAGGGTGCTCAACAATTGTAATAAAAGGTACAAATATGGTTTTACATGAGGTAGAACAAATGAATGTCATAACTGCAAGGTGTTAAAAATAGGGTGGGATTCGGGGGAAAATACATTCAATGCAAACTAGAGACTATAATTAACGGAAACATTGTACTGTGCTTCCTTTAATATAACAAAGGCAACGTACCAAAGCTAAATGCATATGGAGGGTGGGGTGGGGTAGGATAGGGGAAGGATGGGACTCCTGGCATTGGTGATTTCTGACTCTTTATTCTACTTTAGGTTAATGCTGTCTTTCCTTTTGTTGCTTTCTAGCTGTCATGTTTTGTTGTTGTTTTTGTTTTATTTCTCTGTTTCTCTCTTTTTCCTTTGTCTCTGCCTTGTTTGACTCTTCCTCCTTCTTTGGGGAAGAAATGGAGATGTCCTTATATAAATAGTGGTGATGGTGGTGAATACATAAATACGTGACTATACAGGGAACCAACAATTGTTTACTTAGGACGGAATGTATGGTGTGTGAACAAAACCATCTTAAAAGGAAGGGGTTGATGAAGAAATCTTGAGGGCACTAAATTGAGTGAAATAAGACAGACACATAAAGGCAAATATTGCAGGATTTCACTGATATGAACTAATTATAGTATGTAAAGTCATAGACATGAAATATAAGTTACCAGGATATAGAGTGAGGTTAAGGAAGGAGGAGCGTTTGCTTATTATGAGCAGAATGTTCAACTAGGGTGAACTTAAACGTTTGGAAGTGGACAGGGGTGATGGTAGCATGTTGTGAGAATAACTAACAGTGCTAAAAGGTGTGTGAAGGTCGTGGAAAGGGTAAGCTCTGAGTCACGTATGTCACCAGAAGGAAAGTTGGAGGGTAAAAGATGGAAATGTATAAAACAGTGAATCTTGTGGTGGACAATGTCTGTGATTAACTGTATGTTCTAGTTTGCTAATGCTGCCAGAATGCAAAACACCAGAAATGGATTGGCTTTAATAAAGGGAGTTTATTTGGTTACACAGTTACAGTCTTAAGGCCATGAAGTGTCCAAGGTAATGCATCAACAATCAGGTATCTTCACTAGAGGATGGCCAATGGCATCCGGGAAACCTCTGTTAGCTGGGAAGGCACATGGCTGGCATCTGCTCCAAAGTTCTGGTTTCAGAATGGCTTTTTCCCAGGACATTCCTCTCTAGGCTGCAGTTCCTCAAACGTGTCACTCTTAGTTGCTCTTGGGGTGTTTGTCCTCTCTTAGCTTCTCCAGAGCAAGAGTCTGCTTTCAACGGCCGTCTTCAAACTGTCTCTCATCTGCAGCTACTCTCTCAGCTTCTGTGCATTCTTCAAAGTGTCCCTCTTGGCTGTAGCAGCTTGCTCCTTCTGTCTGATCTTATATAGTGCTCCAATAATTTAATTAGGACCCACCCTGAATGGGTGGGCAACACCTCCATGGAAATTATCCAATCAGAGTCAACACCCACAGTTGGGTGGGGTGCATCTCCATGGAAACACTCAAAGAATTACAATCTAATTAACATTGATAGGTCTGCCCACACAAGATTCCATCAAAGATAATGGCGTTTGGGGGACATAATACATTCAAACTGGCACACTATACAAATATTAGAAATCACTCTCACGAACTAGAACAAATGTATGACACTATAACTAGAAGTTAATAATAGAGAGTCATATGGGAAAAAATACATACATATTGGAAACTATATACTACAGTTAGTAGTATTTTAACATTCTTTCATCAACAGTAACAAATGTACTATACCAAAACTATAAATCAATAATGGAGGAGGGAGGTGGTGATTAGAGGTATGGGAGGATTTGAGTCTCCTTTTTTTGTCTTTATTTCTTTTCTGGAGTAATGAAAATGTTCTAAAAATTGAAAAAAAATTAGTTGTGATGGATGCACAGCTGTATGATGGTATCATGGGCAATTGATTATACACTTCGAATCTTTGGATAATTGTATGGTATATGAACAATCTCTATAAAGCATGGACAAAGAAGGCTTCCTGAAAATGTGACATTTGAGTAAAGAGTTGAAGGAAGGAAAAGAGCTTGGAGAATGTGCTCAGGAAAGAAAGCCACTTTAGTTTGAGGTGAGTGAGCAAGGTGGAGAGTAGTCATTCGTGAGATCAGAGAGATACTGGAATTGGATCTTGTGGAACCCTTCTAGGCCTTTTAAGGATTTTGGCTTCTACTCAGAGTAAACATAAGGAGCCATAGGAAGGTTTTGAAGAGAGCCCTCAGAAGATCGGGCTTGTAGAATCACTTGTTTTACTGTACTGAGAATTGACTGAAAAGGGCAAAGGTGGAAGCAGGATACCAGTTAGGAAGATCTTGTAATAGTGTAGGTGGCAGCCTAACTACTCCTGCTATGGTGATAGCAGGAGATGTGGTGAGAAGTATGGACGTGTGTGTTTTTAAAGTAATTTTGGAGCTACGGCTGACAAGATAAACTGCAGGCTTAGAAGTAGATTGTGAAAGGAAGAGAGAAGTCAAGGATGACTCCAAACTTGGCTTCTGAGTAAATGGAATGGTGGAGTTACCTTATATTGCAGTGGGGTGACTCTTTTCAAGGACCTGGAGGGGGGATATATTTGAGTAGGTGAGAGGGAATAGGGTCCAGAGCGTATGTGGTAGAATTATTTTTTTTCCCCCGGTGTGTGCTACCATTTATTTAAGAAAGAAAAGAATTTTTTTTATATATATATGCAAGGAGGATTTATCTTTAGGAAAAAGAATAGTTAAGCCATAGGTACAGGTAGGAAAGCATAGAGTATGGTAGAGATGTGGGTTAGCTGGTAGTATTGGAGTGGGAACATGAAGGTAGTTCCTGTTTCTGTTTTCTCTTCGAGTATGACGCAGGATAAGTAGCAGTGTGTGTGTGAGAGAGAGAGAGAGAGAGAGAGAGACGGGTGGAGGGAGGGAGAGAAAAGCAGCAGGGAGAAGGAAAGAACATTTTTTGAACCTGGGAAAGTGAACATATATTGGAGATATATATTATTGCCAGGAAAAGTTGAATACTCACTTGTGATTTGTGGCCATAAATTTAGAGTGAAATCATATTACAACTCTTACTTTACAAAAGAGAGAAGTTGTGGCAGAGAAAGTTTAGATAACTTGTTCAGGTTATACAAGACTGGAGCCGGATTTGAGCCACATTCTCTTACCCACTCTTCTAGGCTCTGCCTTAGCAATGAGGTCCCAGTAATAGTAGGAAAGGAGCATGAAGCCACCCTGAAGTGTCAAACTTCAAAGGAGGAGGGAGGAGAATTACTTAGAAGTAGAATTATTTGGCCAAGGGGGTATTAATTGGCTCTACCCTTAATAAATGAAATAATTGAGTTGGGAGGAGAAAAAAACACCACCACCCAATAAAGCTTAACATTCAAGAGAGTTACAGGAGAATGCAGTATCATCAAGAGGTGCCAGGTTTAGACAAAAGGGAGATGAGAACTCCCCAGACTGGATCATTTTCTTATTAACCATTGAGTTCAAGAATGTATAGAAAGATTGGGAAGATTGAGGATAGGAAGTAATCAGGTGTGATCCTGTGGGGATGACATCTTGAGCTTCTGGTAGTACCTGAGATGAACTAGGACACGCAACATGACAGGATTAGTCCTAATACTCTCTGACAGAGGTTGGAAAACCAGTTGAAGCTGCTGCATATGGATCTACTGGGCAATAAGTTAAAGTGGAGTGGTATTTATCCAGTGAGAACTACATATAACATTAAAAACACATTTTTTTAAAAATGCTTAAAAAAATACAACAACTTTCTTTTTCTTTCTGTTTTTTGTGTTAAACAGGATGGCTTGAATTCCTTGGTCCTTGATTTGGATTTTCCTGCTTTGAGGAAAAACAAGAATATAGATAATTTCTTAAATAGATGTAAGTTTTGTTTAAACTGCATATCTGATCCTATAACTATACTTTCGAGACAAGATTATTGTTGTAATTAAATATTGATTATTATAGTCCATAACTTACTAAATTCAATTTGTTTTAGTTTTCCAGTTTATTTATTTGAAGGCTAATATTCTTTATTTTCAAAGGAAATAAATTGTATATGTAAAGTAGGTAAAGTGCAAAATGTTGTCTAAATTATTAAGAATTTTTAGCTGTTTCAGTACAAGTTATTTATATCAGTTCCAAGAGAAGTTTTATGTTAATATTGACAACTCTAAGATTTTATGTTTGTGTGAATGTGAACATTTAAGGGCAGTTAATAAAAACTAATATGATAACAATTATTTCCATATTCATGGATACCTTTCAGAAATGTTTTACCAGTCTTGGTGATCCAATGAAGTAGTAAATAGAGCTTAATTTGAAGAGTTAGAAATTCTCAAAGCTAATATGATATACTATATATCAAATAAAATCTTTAATTTGGAATCATCAGAGGCTGGAGTATTTTCCTAAATTAAACAATCTTGTCTATAGTTATCATATATACAATATATGATTTTTTTCCAAAGAGTGAGCTATTAAAACTCACCAAGCTTGGCTTTGGAAGTAATTTAAGTTTTGTGCCATGATTCAGAATGCACAACATGATTGCTTGGGTCATTACTATGTCAGCTATCATCTAACTTGCCAAGTAACAGATTCAGAAACAGAGTAGCTTTAACTGCTACTTTTTGGTAATCAGTAGTGTTGTTTATATGAATTAAAAAGCCACAGATTTTTGGTTCTTTGATGTAAAATATTTTAAGATTTTTAAACAGCAGCCTCTAAAAACTGACAGGTTTAGCTGAAAACTAAGTCCAGTTTCTTGAATTAAAACATTGATTATTTTGAAATATTTTTTGTAAATATGATTGATACTACAAATTCAGTGATCATTTTATTGTAGATGAGAAGATTGTGAAAAAAATCAGAGGTCTACAGATGAAGGCAGAAGACTATGATGTTGTAAAAGTCATCGGAAGAGGTGCTTTTGGTGAAGTCCAGTTGGTAAGAAAGTATTTGTTTTGTTCTTTTTATTACTTTTTTTGATAGATAATTTTTATGCCCAGTCATGCCAGAAATTAGCGTTATGACCTTGGTTGTTATGTCCTTGGTTGTCACTCTATCTCTGAGAGCCTGAGCATCCTCATCTATAAAATGAAAGAATTGTGCTATGGATTGTGGCTGTGTTCAAAGGAGGCTGTGATAAAGGTATGGATAGTATCTTGGACAGAGATTCGCCAGGGACAGGTTTCAGGGTTCTCTGCTAAACATGTTATTAATGACTTGTATAGGGCATGTTGGTGGTGGCATGTTGAATAATTTTTAAAATGATTTCAAACTAAAGTATAAAGAAGATTTTGGATGAATGAGCCAAAATCCAGAAAGGTATCAACTGGGAAGGTCACTAGGCAGATAGAAGAGTAAAATTTAATCAGAATAAATGACCTATACTGAAATATGAAGTTCGAAGATTAGATTGCTTAACAGTAATGTGTGAATTAAAGAGCAGTTTTCCTTGGATCTGAAACAAGCAAGAGTCATTAGTGAGGTGGCTGCCCAAATATTAAAGAAATTTTGGGCTGCTTTAAAGTAGTTTCTAAGATGACAGAGATAGTTTTCTCTATTTTGAGGATGATTGGGCCATGCCTAGAATATTTTTTTCATTTCAAATGCCTTGTTGCCTTGTTTTAAAGGGACATTGATGAAGTGTATTCAACAGATAGAGTGCTCAGGGGACTTAAAACGATGACATCTGAGCAATGACTGAAGGAATTGAGGTTAATTTGGAGTAGACTTGAGGAAAACACTGCTTTGGAAAGTTAATGAAGTTTGGTTTTGTTTTTTTTGTTTTGTTTTAATCAGCGAAAGTGGTGAAACTTCAGTGGTTAGATTTATAATGCTCTAAGTGTTGAGGATGGGAGGTTAGACTACATGACAGCTGAGTTATGAAAGATCCTGTAAGGTAGGGGGAAGTACAGAGTAGTTGAACCCTATCTTCCATTTTCTCAGTAAAGATAATTTGGAGATAATAATGAGATAACCCCCTATCTCATGGGGGTTGTTATGAGGAATTTAGTTAAGGAACAAAATAAATAAGCCTAGGTATAATGCTAAGTGTTACTATTTCCTATTTGATATATTGATTCATATATTTGAAACAAATAGGTAGTTTCTGCATACTTAGGATTTAGTGTGGTTTAGAAGCAAGACTGGAATTTGGAGTTGTATTTTTGGAAGGAAATATGACAGACCTTGACTTGCCATGTTTTTGCAGCAGGGTAGTCATTTTCCTGTTTTAAATTAAAATTAATCAAATAATAATTAAAATTCAATAAGTTAAAGGAAGGAACAGAAAAGAAAGGAAAATGTATAGATACAGAAAACTTTTGTTTTTGTTAATTTCTTGTCCCAAAACTTGTTTTGGCCACAAAACATGCAGGAAAAAAAGTCATGTGTTTTTAAAAATGAAAACTATGTTAACATTCCATTAATCTGAAGACCTGACCCAAGAGCTTCCAGCATGTTTGTTTTGGCTTTAAGTTTTGAATTTGTTGCCTTAAGCAGGGACTTTTTTAAAAAAAGCAGAGTGAGATTAAAATGGTGGGGAAGTCAGAGTGATTCTTTCACAGCCTTCTCTCTCTCTGTCTCCCTCTCTCTCTCTCTCTCCCCTTCTCTCTCTCTCCCTCCCTCCCTCTCCCCACCCCCCACTCCCTCTCTCTCTCCCTCTCCCTTTCTCTCTCCCTCTCTCTCTTTCTCTTTCCCTCCCTCCCCTCTCTTTCTTTCTTTCTCCCCTTACCAGAGAAGTTGGGGGTTTACAGAACAATCAAGCATCAGATATGGGATTCGCATATACCGTCCTATTATTTTCACCCTGCATTGGTGCAGAACATTTGCTAAAACTGATGAAAGCACATTTTTATAATTATACTGTTAACTGTAGTCCTTGGTTTAATTTAGGGTTCACTATTTGTGTAGTGTAGTTTCATGGAGTTTTTTTTAAAAATCAGCCTTTTAATGTTGACTCGTATGTGGTAAATAAAATAGTCTGGCAGATATGTAGGAAATATTCAACATTTTTTCAACATTTGGCACATTTTTGTGATTTTTATTGTTTTCTTAGTCACCTAAAGAAAGTTTTACAAAAGGAGGTGCAAATTTGTCTTTGCTTGTAAAATGTTTTTTTTTTTTTCCTTCTGGTCAAGTTAAAAATACACAATGATAAAGGGCCCACCAATATCTACAAATAAAATTTTCATTGTAAAATTTTCATTGTAAAAGTAACTTGTATGTCGTAGCTGTTACAAGAGCATAGGCTCTAGAGTCAGACTGCTTGCAGTGAATTCTGGCTTTACCACTAACTAGCTGTGACTTCAGGCAAGTTACTTAATTTCTCTATTCCCCAGTTTCTTATCTGTTAAATGAAGATAGCAATAGCATTTATATCTCATAGGGCTGCTGTGAGAATTAAAGCACTTGGGACAGTCCCTAGAACATAGTAAATACTCAATAAATGTTAGCAGTTAGCAGTGGCTCATTCATCCATCCACCCAAGAAGTATTTAATCAGGGTTTTTATGTTACACGAGTTGTGCTAGCCTCTAAGATACAGTAACATAGTCTGAAGGCAGTGTTCTTGTGAAAAAGACAAACATTAAACAAGTAAAATTTTAATTTCAGATTATGATAAATACTGTGAAGGAAAGATCTGGACACTATGGGAGAGAATAAAGGAGGAATGTGCAGAATTCAGACTGGGGAGTTAGGAAAGACCTTGCTGTGAGAAAGTGGCATTTGAGTTAAGATGTGAAGGAGTTAGCCACATGAAGAGGTGTGCTTGGGGTTGTAGTTTAAACAGATGGACAGCATGTAAAAATGTCATGAGTCAGGAAAATGCCAAGTTATTTAACTTCTTTGGGGCATAGATTTCCTTATCTGTAGAAAGTATTTCTCACAGATTGAAAAGTTCTGTAATTCCAGGATGGCAAAATTTGCTTAGGTTATTGTCCTATCTAAAGAGGAGACGCACATTTAATTTATGTTTTTTATATCTTGAAAAGTCTGTAACATGAGTAATTTAATATCAGTAGTTATTGGATTCTACTGTTTTTGAATCTTTTACCTGTCCCATTTTTATGGAAAATAATATGATTCAGTATAGTCTACTAAGTAAGAGCTTGGGCTCTGGAGCCAGACTTCTTGGGTTAATATCCCAGTCTTACAGCCTCTGGCAATTTCTTAACCCTCTTTGTGACTCAGTTTCCTCATTTGTAAAATAAAGATAATAGTTGTATTTCATAGGTTGTTACAAGTATTAAATGAGTCAATATGTGGAAAATATCTAGAATAACACTTGGTACATAGTGAATACTCAATAAATTCTAGGTTAAAATAATTAGAACCTCCTAGAAAAGCCATTAAGTTACTTTTAAAGACTAAAGGTAATAATTTCACTTGTTCATATGTTTTCATAGTTAGGTAATAATGTTTGATTTTTAATAGATCTTTTTGCACAAAGTACTCTGGTACTGAAGAAGGCAGCTATTTCTGTGTCCATCCTACAATATTTTGGTTTCCTGTCATCAGTGCTTCAATTTTTTCATCTGTAGAGTGTGCACTAATAATAGAATTTATTTTATAAGATTTTGTTTGTGAGGATTAAATTAGATTATACATTCGTGGCATTTAGTATGTACTTGGCACATTGTAGATACTAAGCATTTGTTATTGTCATATTATCAGTTTCTTTTGTCATGGATTTGAATGTTTTACTTTTAAATAACTAATTAGAAGCCTTGTTCTAATTTTTAGATCTATGTGTGTATATTGAGATGAACTTTTTAGTGAGATAACCTTTTTGATCATGATATGCATGCTTACTTGCTTGCCTATTTGTTTATTTATTGTATGTTTATTAACTCACCTTGAACATAATCCTCTTTTCTTGGAAAAAGAAAGTTACAAAGTTTAGCCTTGAAAATTTCTTCTTAAGGTAAATACATGGTCCTCATCTCTATTGATAGAATAGGCATTATTCTTTAAATATATCAGTTAATTAGCAAATGTTTATTGAATGTTGGACACTGTTGTAAGCATTAGGGATACATTATATAGGTCAACCACTTAGACGAGTTACTCAGATTCTTAAGCTTTTATTTTGAGTAGGCTGCTATTATAGTTTCCAAAAGCAGTTGTGGTCTAGGTTCTAAATATAGAGTTATAAATTAACCCTCTTAAACCTAATACATATATAAATATGTTAGGAATTACTTATATTGACCCTTTATTTGGAAGAGATGTTTAAAAAACATGTTTTCATGGTTAACTGTGGAAATATTTTTAGTGGTTTTTTGTTTCTTTTTTTTAAGTTTTATTTTTATTATTTTGGAGGTTTGGGAACTTATCCTTAGTTTGATTTTGTGATAATGCCTACTTTATTTGTTCCTCCTAAGAGAAGTGTTAAATGTCAGTAAATTTCTTCGTAGTTGTTTAACTTACCTACCCCATCTTAGTAAATGACTCCAGCATCTACTCAGCTGCTGAAGTAAAAAAAAATAGAAGTCATCATTGATTTCTCTTTCCCTGATCACTTACAGTTATTATTTTATTAATCCTGCTTTTTCTGCCATCAAAATATTTCTCCAGTCTCTTCACTTTTTTTTTCAGTGTTTGCTACCAGCACCTTCTTCCAAGCCATATTTTCATTCCCATTCATTTATCTAGCACTTTCTTTGTGTTCTGCTGTTTTCCACTTCTGCCGACAATGTTTAAGCATTGTTACTACTGATCTTAGATTGCTAAATGTTAATGGAGAAAATATCAGTCCATGCTTATTACATCTTCTGCAAATTTTTGCTATTCAAGCTCAGCTGGAGCCACATTACTATTTGACAGACTATTTTCCAGGTTTTTTTATATGACATTCTCTCATGCCACTCCCACCCATCCCCACATCTCATCCCTGGTGTGGATATAGCAGAATCAACTGTGGGACTTTTCTTACATGTATACTTTGTTTCTTCTTTATTTCTTCACCCCTCTATATTGAGACAGATAAAGAGTGGAGAATTGTAGTTCTGATTTGCCTAATACAAACTACTACCAAATTAACCCTTCTAAGATACATTAATTTATCAGTTCTTTGCATTCAATAGTTACATTCTCTACAAAATGAATTGTGAAATCTTCGTTCTGGCCTTATAGGCCCTCTTTTAAGATGTCACCAGTTTTATCTTTCTAACCCTTATCTTCGCTATCCTGTTCATTCTAGGGAGGCTGCTTGTTTCAGAGCATGCCCTTTGTTTTCCTGTCTGTGTCTTTGATCATGTAGTTTCACTATTTGACTCTCAATGGTTATTTTAAATGACAGCACCTCCAGGAAACTTTCCTGATTCCTTTATTTTCCTTTCTACCTTCTGTCAGAGTGTGATCTCTCCTCTTCATCCTTCAATTATTTCATATAATTTACCATAATATGCCTTGTGCTGTATAGTTCATTTGTGCACTTTTCTTTGAATCCTCCTTCTGTGTTGTAAATTTTTTGAAGGCAGAAACTATCTTGAAAATACTTTTCATGTTCCTATCAAGGGTTCATAGCTGCTCATCTGAAGATAGTTTACCCATATCTTGGAAGATTATTTTCTTTAGTCAAGTAAACGTTTTAGGAGGAATATCTGTAGAGGAGCAGGGAAAAAGGGAAAGCCTCACTATTTAGTCATTTGGAAATAACCCTGGAAATTGGTAATGGATAGTGTGTGTGTAGTCAGATCATATCTGGAGTTGGATTTTTCTTGTCTTTCTATCTCCTGTACAACACAGAACCTTGAACTTGGAAAATTTTCACTGAAGTGAATTGGCTGTAGCCCTTCCTGACTCCTAGGACCGGGTCTCCTACTAGGTGTCTGGTGTGCTGACAGGGTATAGGCTCAGTGACAGGATGCAAGGCAGATTTAAAATGGAGCTCTTCTTATTAAAAAGATCTAATGTAACATTTGATGATAGAAATAGATTTAAAAGCCACAAATGGGGCATTTTAGTTAGAATGAGTTCAAGAATTTTTATCCACAAATGTTCCAGATGTAGGGCCATTTTATGATTTTCCAAGTATGTCTCTAGTTACTCTTATGAATGTCTCATCTACTTAAAAAATTTTTCCCATTAAAAGAAAAGGAGTACATATTCACTATAGAAAATACAAGTAAACAAAAATAGACTAAAAATCACCCAGAATTCCACCAGCTATGATGGAACCATGGTTAACTTTTTGACCTTTGTTTATTTGATCTCCTTTTTTTTTTTTTTTTTTAAATAGTCAGATGATATCTTAGTTCTTAGGGCTGCTGTAACAAAGCATCACAACTGGATGACTTAAAACAACAAAAATGTCTCACATTTCTGTAGGCTAGAAGTTGGGAATCTGTAGGAGAGCATAGAATCCTTCCTTGCCTTTTGTTAGCTTCTGGTAGCTTGCCAGCAATCCTTGGGCTTCTCTGCCTCTGTCTTCTCTCCCCACCTCTGTCTTTTCTCCCTGCCTGTCTTCTTTCCCTGCCTGTCTTCTTTCCCCTTCTTATCGGGACACCAGTCATATTGGATTAAGGGCCTAATTCTATCTGTAACAACCCTGTTTCCAAATAAGGTTATGTTCAGAGGTACTGGGATTAGGATTTCAATTTATTTTTGGGGGGAGCGGACACAATTCAACTCATTTTAGATGGTGTTTTTGCATTCATCCACTCTCATAATTAGAAATGAGGAATATAACAAACACTTTTAAACAAATGCAAACATTTGAATACGGGTGAAATTTTTGTCCTTTAGGTGCTCATAGACTAGTGATATAGAGGAAACACCATTAAGGGTTCATAATTGAATGAGCTAAGTTCCATTTATTTATATTGGAACGAGCTGACATGTTCATTATGTTCTGTGTACTAAGTATATTCATTTTCCAATTTTATTCTTATGCAGATGAAGTCACCAAAATTTAGAGGGGATAAGTAAACTAGCCACACAGTATATAAATAGCTAGGATTTTTGCCCAGGTTTATTGACATCTCTAAAACCATGTTGTTAAGCATTACTCTGTAGAGTATGATAATAAATAGATATTTCTATTTGATTATTTGTTCATCTAATTATGCATATTTAGTAGAGGAAGAGGGGGAGATCAGTAACTGTCCTATCAAAGCAGTTTAAGTGAAATTTAGGCCTTATTAACTAGAGCATCTAACCAAAGTATTTTATTTTTCAAAGTTAGATGGGATTTTGTTGAATTGGACAGTTTATTACTGTGTCAACCACTAGGCAGTCACAGAAATGAAAATGGCTGTGAAACAGATAGGTACACAATTAATTATATCAGATTTTTTAAGTGCTATGAAAGCACAGAGAAGGAAACAATTTTGTATAAGAAATCACCAAAAATGAAGTCAATAAAATCATTTTTCTCATATTCAGAAATCATGTCTGTGTTGTGTAACTTTTGTTTATTTGAATGAATGGCTTTTTTTCCTAGGTTTTTTGTTTGTTTAGTTATTTCATGTGTGAGAGGTGTCAGTTGCTTATATTTAAATATTTTCTACCAACTGACAAACATCTTTTAGTTTCTGTTTGTACCTGTGCTTTACAGCAGAATTCTTAAAACTTTTTGTCATGGTTTTGAGTCAAGCATAAATAATATGATGGTCTAAATGGCTTTTGGTGTGGATGGAAAACTTTAATGAGGTTGGGAAACATTCAAAATTTGATTTGTTTCTTAGGAGTGGAAATTTGAAGAATGGCATAATTATGGAAAAGGAAAATACCTTAGTGTAGTCTCTTTTAACAACATTACTGAAACTAGCATTTTTTTAAAGATAATCTTCCAATTCAGAACAAGTTAATTAAAAATCTGGTCTGTCTGCTGTGTAAAATTTCTAGTTTTTTAGACTAACATCTTTCATTCTCCTCTTTTGCCCTCCCCACTTATGTTTTCATGTTGCTTTTACATGCTTTTATTTTCAGCATTCTTTGAATATCATAACTTTATAAAAAGAAAGGAATTGTCATTCCAGTTTAGCAGTTTAATATAGAAGATGAATGTAATCTTTGACATCATCATCACTTACTTGGTCCTTTCCAAATAGGATTCTTTTCATATAAAGGTATGATATATCAAAACACTGGAATGCAAGAACATTTTAAAACAAAGTGATGTAACCTGTTAATATAATAAACTTTATAATTGTAATTTGGTTAGACAGTTTGCATTTTGGGCTATATTTTTTTTTATATTGTACTGATGTTTTGCTCACTTGTTTTATCAAGTACTGAGAGAGAGAGAGGTGCTAAAATTTCCATCTGATATTATAGATTTGTCTGTTTCTTTTTTAGTCCTATCAGCTTTTGCTTCATAAACTTTGAAACTCATTTATTAAGTGCATACATGTTTAGAATTGTTTTGCTTTCTTGATGAATTATTTTCTCTCTTTGTCTTTTCTAATACTGTTAGCCTTGAAGTCTGTTTTATGTATTACTAACATTGCTGTGCCGACTTTCTTATCATTGCTAATTTTCATGGTATCTCTTTTCCCATCCTTTTATTTTCAACCTATTTGTATCTTATATTGAAACTTTATAAAATTGGGTCTTTTTAATCCAGTCTGGTAATCTGTGCCTCTTAATTGGAGTGTTTAGTCCATTTATAGTTAATGTAATTATTGATAATGGTTGTGTTTAAGTACTGTTTTGCTTTTGGTTTTCCATTTGTTCTTCTAGTTTTCTTTGTTTTTGTTCTGTTTTTGGTGCCTCTGTTTTTCCTTTCCTGTCTTTTTTTAGATTAATTGAATATTTTTAGTATTTCATTTTATTTCTTCTTTTAGCTTCTTAGGTATATATTATTATTATTATTATTATTATTATTATTATTATTATCATTATTTTTACAACTACTTGAGGGCTAGCAATATGCATCCTTAACTTATCTAAATCTATTTGGAGTCAGTATTGTACCACTTCTTACTGCTTACTTCCTACATATGGTACCAATGCACAATAGTAACAACAACAGTTGTTGTTATATATTTTACTTCCACATATGCTTTAAAGCTTGCCTTATGAAATTTCTATTTTTGCTTTAAGCATACAGATGTCTTTTAAGTACATTATGAGAAGAAAAAAGCATAGTCTTTTATCTTAACCCAATTATCATTTTTATTATATGTCATTCCTTCTGTAAATAAGAGTTTTCATAGGATATAATTTTCCTCTGCCTGAAGAATATTATTTTATTTTACTACAGGCTCCCAAGTGGTGAAATTGTTCAGATTTCATTTATCTGCAAATGTCTTTATTTCAGTTTTGTTTTGAAGAATTGTTTTGCTGAATATGGATTGCTAAATTGAAATTTTCCTCTTCTTTTTCACACTTTGGACATGTAGTTCCATTGCCTTTATGGATTTACAGAAAAAGCATACAGAAAATGCAAAATTCCTTCTTTATTAATATGTTGTATTAGTGTGCTACATTTGTTAACAATTGATGAAAGAATATGATTATAATTGTACTAACTATATTTCGTGGTTTACATTAGGGTCCCCTGTTTGTGTTGTATAGTCCTATGGTTTTTTTTTTTTTTTAATTCTAATAAATACAATCTAAAATTTCCCCTTTAAACCACATTCAAATATATAATTCAGTGCTGTAAATTACGTTCACAATATTGTGCTGCCATCTCCACCGTCCATTCCCAAAACTTTCCATCACCCCAAATGGAAACTCTTGACAATTTAAGCATTAACTTCCTGTTCTCTATCCCTAATCAGCCCCTGGTAGTCTACATTAAAATTTGACTCTGAATTTTCTTATTCTAATTATTTCAGATCAGTGAGATCATACAGTATTAGTTCTTTTGTGTCTGACTTATTTCACACAACATGATGTCTTCAGGCTCATCCATGTTGTCACATGTATCAGCATCATTCCTTTTCACAGCTTAATAATATTCCATTGTATGTATCACATTTTGTTTATCCATTCATCTGTTGATGGACACTTGAGTTGCTTCCATCTTTTGGCAACTGTGAATAATGTCACTTTGAACATTGTGAAAATATCTGTGTGAGTCCCTGCTTTTGGGTATATAGCTAGAAATGAGTTTGCTGGGTCATATGGTAATACTGTATTTCACTTTCTGAGGAAATGCCAAACTGTCTTCCACAGCAGCTGCATCATTTTACATTTCCCCAAACAAACAACCAGTGTTCCTATTTCTCCACATCCTCTCCAACACATTTTTCCATTTTTTTAAAATAGCCATTCTAAGGGGTGTGAAATGGTGTCTGATCATGGTTTTGATTTGCATTGCCCTAATGGCTAATGACAATCAGCATTTTTTCATGTGTTTTTTTGGCCATTTGTATATCTTCTTTGGAGAAATGTATTATTCAAGTCTTTGCCCATTTTTTAAAAATTCAGTTTTATTGAGATATATTCACATACCGTACAGTCATCCATGGTGTACAATTGACTGTTCACAGCACCATCATATAGTTGTGCATTCATCACCCCAATCTATTTTTGAAGATTTTCCTTACACCAGAAAGAATAAAAAGTAAAAAGGAACACCCAGATCAGCTCCCCCCCATCCCACCCTATTTTTGTCCCCATTTTTCTACTTATCCATCTGTATACTGGATAAAGGGAGTGTGATCCACAAGGTTTTCACAATCACATGTCACCCACTGTAAGCTACATAGTTACACTAATTGTCTTCAAGAGTCAAGGCTACTGGTTGGAGTTTGATAGTTTCAGGTGTTTACTTCTAGCTATTCCAATACACTAAAACCTAAAAAGGGATATCTATATAGTGTATAAGAATGCCCACCAGAGTGACCTCTCGACTCCATTTGAAATCTCTCAGCCACTGAAACTTTATTTTGTTTCATTTTGCATCCCCCTTTTGGTCAAGAAGATTTTCTCAATCCCACGATGCCAGGTCCAGATTCATCCCCAGGAGTCATATCCTGCATTGCTAGGGAGATTTACACCCCTGGGAGTCAGGTTCCACGTCTTTGCCCGTTTTTAAATTGAATTGTCTTTTTGTTGTTGAATTGTAGGGTTTATTTATTCTGGATATTAAACCCTTACTGGGTATGTGATTTCTAAATATTTTCTCCCATTTTATAGGTTGTCTTTTTACTTCTATAATGAATTCCTTTGATGCACAAAAGTTTTAATTGTGGTGTCCCATTTATCTAATTTTTATTTAGTTGCTCATGCTTTGGGTTTAAAATCTTAAGAAACCATTGCCTCCTACAATCTCCTGAAGATGCTTCCTTGTGTTTTCTTCTAGGAATTTTATAGTACTAGTTCTTATATTTAGGCCTTTGATCCATTTTGAGTAGATTTTTACATATGGTATGAGATAGCGGTCCACCTTCATTCCTTTGTCCATATGGATGTCCAGGTTACCCAGCACCATTTGTTGAAGAGATTGTTCTTTTCCAATTGAGTGTACTTGGCACCTTTGTCAAAAATCAGTTGGCCATATGTACTTCTGAACTCTCAATTTGATTCCATTGGTCTGTATGTCTGTCCTTGTGCCAGTACCGTGCTGTTTTGATTAACTTTTAAGATCATATGAGTCTTCCAACTACGTTCTTTCTTCAAGGTAACTTTGCTGATTCTGGGCTCCTTATCCTTCCATATACATTTGATGATTGGCTTTTACGTTTCTACAAAGAAACCTGTTGGAATTTTGATTGGGATTATGCTATATCTGTAATCACTTTGGGTAGACTCGACATTTTGACAATATTTAGTCTTCCAGTCCATGAACACGGAATATCCTTCCCCTTATTTAGGTCGTCCTCTTTGCTTTCTTTTAGCAGTGTTTTCTGTGTATAACTCCTTTACATCCTTGGTTAGATTTATTCCTAGATAGTTGATCCTTTTAGTTGCTATTGTAAATGGAGTTTTTTCTTGATTTCCTCTTCAGATTTTTCATTACTAGTGTATAGAAACACTGCTGATTTTTGACAGTTGATCTTGTATTTGGCCACTTCACTGAATTTGTTTATTAGTTTTAGTAGTTTTGGTGTAGATTTTTCAGGATTTTCAGTATATAGGATCTGGTTTGCAAATAGAAGTTTCACTTCTTCCTTTCCAATTTGGATGCTTTTTTTTATTTTATTTTATTTTGAAATAAATTCAAAGTTATAGGAACAGTTGGAAAAACAATACAAACCCCATGCACAGAACTCCAGCATACCCTGACCCCCCTCCCCTGATACTCCAATCCACCAACTTTAACATGCTGTCACACCGCTATTTCTTTCCCTCCCTCCCTGTCTATCATCCATCATCTATTGCTCTGTCTTCTAAACGTATGAGAGCTAGCTGCACACATCCTTGAATAAACACTATAATTCACATATACAATTCCCATGAACAAGAACATTCTTTTATGCAATCCCATTAAGCGCAGCTAAGACGTACAAGAGATTGAACATTGATACAAAGCTTACATTCTGTATTTCTTTTTTTTTTTTTTCCCCTTATGTCTCAACTGTGTCCCTTTGAGCCTCCTGTCCTCCATCCTCAGATCCCATCCAGGGTCATCCTTGGCATTCAATTGTCATCTATTTAGACTGTCTTTTTTTTTTTTTTTTCCTCTCTTTATTGTGGAAACATATATACAGCCTAAGTCTTCTCATTCCACCCCCTCCCTAGCATTCCATTAGTGGGATTAATCACATTTAGAATGTTGTAATGCTATCACCTTCCCACCATCCATTACTAGAAATTTCCCTTCACCTCAAACAGCAACCCTACACTCATTTCTTAACTCCCCATTGCCCCTTCCCCCATTTCTCTTAACCCGTACTCTACTTTATTCATCTGTATGGTCATATTCTCTGATAATTTCTTTGTGTTTACTGTGAGGCTTGAAATTAACCTCTTAAATCCATAACAATCTTGTTTTTCTTTGATACCAACTTAACTTCAATAGGACACATAAACTATGTTCCTATACTCCTCCAATCCCCCACCTTTATATAGTTCTTGTCAAAAATTACATATTTTACATTGAGTTCAAAACCACTGATTTGTCATTAGAGTTTGTGTATTTTATATCGTAGGAAGTAAATAGTGGAATTACAATTCAAAGATTTTTGACTTCTATTTGTATTCCATTGTGGTCAGAAAATACACTTTGAATATATTCAATTTTTTTGTTTGTTTTTTTAATTTATTGAGGCTTGTTTTATGTCCCATCTTATGGTCCATTCTGGAGAAAGATTCGTGATCACTAGAGAAAAATGAGTGTCCTGGTGATTTGGGATGTAAGGTTCTATATATGTCTGTTAAAATTCTCTATATCTCTTTCTCCTTTCTTTGTTTCTCTGTTGGTAGGGCTCCCTTTAGTATCTGAAGTAGGGCAGGTCTTTTATTGGCAAACTCTCTCAGTATTTGCTTGTCTGTGAAAAATTTAAGCTCTCCCTCAAATTTGAAGGAGAGTTTTGCTGGATAAAGTATTCTTGGTTGGAAATTTTTCTCTCTCAGAATTTTAAATATGTCATGCCACTGCCTTCTTGCCTCCACAGTGGCCACTGAGTAGTCACAACTTAGTCTTATGTTGTTTCCTTTGTATGTGGTGAATTGCTTTTCTCTTGCTGCTTTCAGAACTTGCTCCTTCTCTTCAGTATTTGAGAATCTGATCAGAATATGTCTCGGAGTGGGTTTATTTGGATTTATTCTATTTGGAGTTCGCGGGGCATTTATGCTTTGTGTATTTATGTTGTGTAGAAGGTTTGGGAAGTTTTCCCCAACAATTCCTTTGAATAGTCTTTCTAGACCTTTACCGTTCTCTTCCCCTTCTGGGACACCAATGAGTCTTAAATTTGGACGTTTTATTTTACCTATTGTATCCCTGAGATCCATTTCAATTTTTTCGATTTTTTTCTCCATTTTTAATTTTGTTCTTTCATTTTCTGTTCTGTGGACCTCTAGGACATTGAGTCGTTGTTCAGCTTCCTCTAATCTTGTATTATGAGTATCCAGAGTCCTTTTAATTTGGCCAACAGTTTCTTTTATTTCCATAAGATCATCTATTTTTTTATTTACTCTTGCAATTTCTTCTTTATGCTCTTCTAAGGTCTTCTTTATGTCCTTTATATCCTGTGCCATGCTCTTCTTCATGTCCTTTATATCCTGTGCCATGTTTTCATTCCTCGATTGTAGTTCTTTGATTAATTGTGCCAAGTACTGTGTCTCTTCTGATATTTTGATTTGGGTGTTTGGGATTGGTTCTCCATATCATCTGGTTTTGTCATATGCATTAGCATTTTCTGTTGTTTTTGGCCTCTTGGCATTTGCTTTGCTTGATAGGGTTCTTTCAAGTTGTAAAAAAAATACCTCTCTGATTTTTCAGAAATACAGGTTTGTGGTGTACACTTTCTCTAACTAACCAGCAGATGGCGTCTGCGAGTCACCTATACCCCTCAAGTCAGTTCTCTTCAACTTTGTCTTTGTGGAGTGTGGGGAAATGATTCTTTTGGGTTCAGTTGGTGAACTCAGTTTGGGTGTGTTGTTGGAGCTATCTGCCCTGAATGTGGGGCATGTGTCTGTGTGGTTAGGAAGACAGGGCAGCTTTAATATTCAAACCTCCCAGGTGTTCCCAGAGATTCAAGGCTGTTGTAAGAGTCTAAGCCTTCATTTCAGTTTTGTCCCAGATTTTCTCTGTTGCTGACCCACAAACCACCGGCATTGACGTAGTGTCCCTGGGTTTTCCGAGCAGGCCCCTTTCTCAGCTGTGATCTTCCAGGACCTCTGCTGAGGGAAGGCTGTGCTACGTCACAAGTGGGTGCCGTCCCTCAAGGGAAGCCCCGGGCCGCCGGGCCGTGCAGGGGCACTATCAGCCTGATGCAAAGATGGCTGAATGGGGTGTCTCAACCCTCCCCCGCCTTAGCACTGTTCCTCTTCCCAGCTCTGGGACAACTGGCGCGGCACTGGGCTGTGGGCACGGCCCCGGACAGGAGTGTCTCCAGCCCACCAGTGGGCCAGCTGCAAGCAGTGGAGTTTCTTTCTCCTCTTGGCTCTCCCCTCCACTCCCCTGGCCCTGAGGGAATCTGCAGCAGGCTATCTTCCAGGCCAGACACCGAGAGGCCGGCTCAGCCTGCTCCTGCCGTGCTTCACTGCACAGTTCCCACCATTGTAACTGCAGCCACTCCTGGGTTTTTCCTTTTTTTTTTTTTTTTTCTTTTTAAAGAAACTGTCCATCTCCAAATGCCAACCCCCGGCTTCCCCACACAGCAGCATGGCTGCGGGACTTTCAGCCGGCTTACGCACTCGTTTCAGAATGCAGACTCTGGTTTCACCAAGTACACGGTCCCTGTGGTTCTAGCAGACCTTGTCCAGCTGGTGCATCGCTGAAACCGGTATTCTGGGTCACCTTCTGGTTTTTATCTAGTATTTTTCACAGAGGTGTTTTTTTTTGCCCTGTCTCACCTAGCTGCCATCTTAGGTTCTCCCTGGATGCCTTTTATTTCTTTCTCTTGCCTAATTGCTCTGGCAAGAACTTCCAGTACAATGTTGAATAATATTGGTGACAGTGAGCATCTTTTTTGTTCTCGATCTTAGAGGGAAAGCTTTGTTTTTTTTACCTCTGAGTATGATGTTAGCTGTGGGTTTTTCATATATGCTCCTTATCATGCTGAGGAAGTTTCTTTCTATTCCTAGTTTTCTAAGTGTTTTTATATATAAGAAGGTGTGTTGGATTTTGTCAAATGCCTTTTCTACATCATTGAGATGCTCATGCCGCCCCCCGTCTTTATTCTGTTGATGTGGTATATTTCATTAATTGGTTTTGTTATGTTGAACCACCCTAGCAGTCCTGGGAAGAATCCCACTTGATCATGCCATATAATTCCTTTCCTGTTCTGTTGGAATTGGTTTGCTAGTATTTTGTTGAGGATGTTTATGTATATATATTCATAAAGGATAAAGGTCCGTACTTTTCTTGTGGTATCTTTGTCTGGCTTCGGCATGAGGGTGATATTGCCCTCATAGAATGAATTAGACTCCTTTTCAATTTTTTGGGCCAGATTTTGAGCAGGATTGGAATTAATTCTGCTTAGAATGTTTGCTAGAATTCACCTGTGAAGCCATATGGTACTGGGCTTTTCTTTGTTGGGATGTTTTTGATGACTGTTTAAATCTCTGCATCAATTTAAGTTATTCATGTGTTTCTAGGAACTTTTCCATTTCCTCTAGGTTGTGTAATTGCTGGCATACAGTTGTTCATAGTGTCCTTTCATGATCGTTTTTATATCTGTGGGGTCAGTAATTATGTTCCCCCCCTTTCATTTCTTATTTTAGTTGTGCCCTTCCTATTTTTTTCAAGAAAGAAATAAAAGCCTATTTTATTGAGCTTTTCAAAGAGCCATCTTTTGGTTTTATGGATTATTGGTTTTTTATTTCCTATTTCATTTATCTCCACTCTAATATTTGTTTCTTCCTTCCTACTGCTCACTTTGGATTTGGTTTAATCTTCCTTTCCTAGATCCTCCAGTTGTGAGGTCAAGTCTCTGATTTGAGATCTTTCTTATTTTTTACTGTAAGTATTTAGAGCTATAAACTCTTTCAGCACTGCCTTTGCTGCCTCCCATAAGTTCTTGTATGTTGTGTTTTTATTTTTATTCATCTCAAGATATTTCCTAATTTTCCTTGTGATTTCTTCTTTGATCCGTTGGTTATATAAGAGTATGTCATTTAATTTCCATGTATTTGTTAATTTTGCAGTTCTCCCTCTATTATTGATACCTAACTACATTTCATTGTGGTTGGAGAAGATTCATTGTATGATTTCAATATGTTTGATATTGAGACTTGTTTTCTCACCTAACATGTAGTCTATCCTGGAGAATGATCCATGTGCACTAGAGAAGAATGTGTATTCTGCTGCTCTTGGGTGAAGTGTTCTTTATATGTCTGTTAGGTCTAATTGGTTTAGAGTATTGTTCAGGTCTTCTATTTCTTTATTGATCTCCTTTCTAGATGTTCTATGCATTATTGAAAGTGGTGATTGAATTTTCTTAGTACTAATGTAGAACTGTCTTTTCTTCCTTCAAGTCTGTCAATATTTGCTTCATATGTTTTGGGTTTTGCCATTAGGTGCACATATATTTATAATTGTTATGTCTTCTTGTTGAATTGACCTCTGTAGCGGTATATAATGACCTTCTTTGTCCCTCATAATAGATTTTTACTTAGAGTCTATTTTGTTTGATATTAGTATAGCTACCCCAGTTCTCTACTGGTTACTATTTGCATGGTGTGTTTTTTTCCATCCTTTCTTTTTCAGCCTACTTATGTTTTGAATTTAAGGTGAGACTCTTGTAAAGAGCATACAGTTGGACCATGGTTTTTTATCCATTCTGCCAGTCTCTGCTTTTTGACTGGAGAGTTTAGTCCATTTACATTAAAGTCATTACTGATAATGCAGGAGTTTCTTCTGCCATTTTGCTATTTTGTCATTTTAAGTCTCGTATCTTTTTTTGCGTCTCCATTCTTCCATTAATGCCTACTTCGTATTTATTTGATTTTCTGTCTTGTGCCATTTTGAGTCCCCCCCCCCACTTTTTTTTCCTGAATATATATTTCATATATTTTCTTTGTGGTTACTATAGAATTACAATTCAACTTCCTAAATCTTTGATAATCACCTTGATTTGACTCCCTTAACTTCAATGGCATAATCATGCACTGTTCCCATGCCCTTCTGTTCCCCCATCTTTTTGTTGTTCTTGTTACAAATTATACCTTTATATGTTTTATGACCAGCACCAGAGATTTCTCATAGTTTTTTAGAACCTGTAAGAATTAAAGTGGAATTACATACCCAAAATGTATGGTACAATAGTGCTGGCACTTACAATTACCAACATGTTACTTGTACAGGAGGTTTTTATTTTTTTATGCCACTTCAATCCACAGTCTAGTGTCCTGTCCTTTCAGTCCAAAGAACTCCCTTTAGCATTGTTTGTAGGGCAAGTGTAGTGGTGATGGTCTCCCTCAGCTTTATTTTTCTTGGAATATCTTAATTTCTCCTTCATTTTTGAAAAAATTCTGGCCAGATACAAAATTTGTGGTTGTTTCCTTTTAGCACTTTAAATACTTCGCACCACTGCTGTCTTGCCTTCATGGTTTCTGATGAGAAAAATCTTAATTAGGATTCCCTTGTACATATCTCGTTGCTTTTCTCTTGCAGCTTTTAGAACTCTCCTTGGCATTGGCCTTGGCCTTGGACAGCTTGGTTATGTTTCTGGGTGTGGTTCTCTTTGAGTTTATCCTGTTTGTGGCTCATTGGCCTTCTTGAGTATGCATAGTCATGTCTTTCATTAAATTTGGGAAGTTTTTTGCCATTATTTCTTTTAGTATTCCTTCTGCCCCTTTCTGTCTGTCTTCTCCTTCTGGGACTCCCAAAAGGCGTATATTGTTAACACTTAATGATGCCCCCCAAGTCTCTTAGGTTCTGTTTTTTCAAATTCTTTTTTCTTTCTGCTCCTCATTTTCAGTCATTTCAACTGAATTGTCTTCAAAATCATTGATTCTTCTGCCAGCTCCAGTGTGCTTTGGAAACCCACTAGGGAATTTTTTGTTTCAGTCATTGTTGTCTTCAAGTCTTGTGTTTCTGTTTGGTTCCTTTTGAGAATATTAAATAAATTCTCATATTGTTCATTCATTGTTTTCCTCATTCCTCTAGTGTGTTCTCCATGTTTTCCTTTATCACTTTGAGCATATTGAGGATCATTTTTGGAGTCTCTATTTGATATGTCTGAAGTTTGGTCCTGTTTATTGATGGTTTCTGGATTTTTAGCTTGTTTCTTTGGATGGGCCATCATTTCCTGTTTCTTTGCCTTGTAATTTTCTGTTA
This sequence comes from Choloepus didactylus, assembly GCF_015220235.1. Lineage (NCBI taxonomy): Eukaryota > Metazoa > Chordata > Mammalia > Pilosa > Megalonychidae > Choloepus > Choloepus didactylus. The sequence continues at coordinate 162,065 of NC_051326.1, read as the reverse complement.
CAGAGTGTACATTTTAATATTTTAAAGTGTTTGCAGTCGTCGTTTATTTGTCTGAGGGGGGGGGGGCGGCCGGTTGCTGAACCCTCGGCTCTCGGCGTTGCTCAGAGGGTACCGGCGGCGGGGGCTCTTTCCCGGAGGCGAGGGCGAGGCGGGGGACTGGGCCCTAGTCCCCGGCGGAGGCGTGCAAGGAGGGCGGCGAGAAGGAGCAGGCGGGACACGGTTCTTTGAGGGAAGATGAAACCGAGAGAGCTTTATTAGGGGAGAACACCAGCTTATATTGGGCGCTTAGGGGGCGGGGTAGCTGTAGAGGTCAAAGGCTTGGATTGGTTCAGAGAGGGCGCGGAGGTTGATAGACAAGGGGCGGGAGTAGTTCCGGTGACTGTGCATGCGCACTGGCGGTGGGGGAGTTGCTCTGGCAACGGGGAGTGTCCAGGCGAGATATGGGGGTGGGGAAAAGGCGGTTCCCTCCGGCAAGCCTCTCCCAACAGTAGTATTTTGGGTGAGGAAATGGGGCCTGCCTCCGGCCTCACTTTCCCAGGCCCGGGGGGCTGTGGAGGGCGCTGTCGCCCGTGCCCACCACCCTCCCCAGGGGCTGATCAGGTCCCCCAGCCCAGGCCCGCCAAGTCAAAGCACGTAATCAGTGTCCCGCAAGTGTTAACACTTGGATTTATACCCTAAACTGTGTTTTCCTTAAGTTTGTATCCTGATGATGATGTGACAGAGTTTTTCTTGAGTGTCAGGAGCTAACCAAAACAAACAAACCAAAGCCAAAAGCATCTTTCACAGTCTTTGCAAATTGTCTCTGCTTTAGCTGGTACTTTACATCAACACTTAGACCTCCCATCAAGATTAGCTGGAGGTGAATGTGAGCCTGAGGGGAGTCTGTTTCCTTTCTTTGGTTTGTGCTTGCTTGGGGTTTTAGGAATTCCTCCACTTACAGTTTACAGGAGTTTGATTGCTTCCTATATGCTTTTAAATAGACTTTCAACCCCTCTTGGGCGCTCTGTAGTAGGACTTGATGTAAGTGGTCCTTTGCCCCAGGCCACTTCAACTTAATTTTTTCTTACGCTGCTTTTGCTGTCTACAAGCCACTTTTCTGTCTTGAGGACAAATTCTGGGAGGCTGAGCTAGGGACAGATTTCCTTGTTCAGTCTTTCAGACGTCCATGGATGGATTGGCACTGACATACAAGCACCCCATTATGTGCATAGGGATTACTCTGCTCCCTGTGGAACAGGGCCAGGGACCCACAATGGGAGTGCAAGCTGGCTCTACTTTGTGACAGAGAGGGGGTGGAGATGATGGTAACATGGGCACCTCGAGCTTTGCCTACTGTTTTTCAGGCTGCTTTTTCCTGTTTCAGTGCTTGCCTAGTTACTGGAACCCTTTAACTATTTTCTGAATTTTTGAGAAAGATGGCTCTGTCAGTTTTTGCTAGTTGTTCCAAGATTCTGAGGAGGTGGCACCCTGGAGCATATTATGCTGCCATCTTGGTCAACCAGCTTTCCCATGTCGTTTGGCCTAGGTTATTTATGATAAGGAGTTAACTGAATTCATATTTTTGGTCCTTTGTATGTAGGGGTTTTTGTTTGTATTGTTTGCTTTGTTGTTTTTTCCCCCTCTCTAGCTGCTTTCAAGATTTTCTATTCCTTTGGTTAAAAAAAAAAAAGCGGATTTGATTATTATGTTTTTAGGTATGTTTTTCTTTGTGTGTCTGTGTTTGTGTGGTTTTTGGTTTTTTGGTTTTTGGTTTTTTTGGTTGATCTTCACTGAGTTTCTTGTAAATTGATGTTTTTCATCAAATTTGGTTTCTTCTCCAAACCTCTTTGCCGCTTTCTTACTCTCTTTTCCTTTTGCTACTCCATTTACACATATTTTAGGCTGTTTGAAATTGTCATAGATGTCCCTGAGTCTCTGTTCTTTTTCATTTATTCTATTTGTTCACATTAAAACTCTATTTTCCTTTATTTCTTTAACATATCTTCCCTAGTTCTTGGCACATACCTAGCTTTTTTTTTTTTTTTTTTTTAAATATTTGTTATCGAAATTCAACATCCACAACAATTTGAGGTTGGTTTCTATTGACTACTGACTATTTTTTTTTTCTTGATTATGAGTCACATTTTCCTCTTTGCCTGTCTATTAATTTTTAAGTCTATACCAGACCTTGTGGTTATGTGTTAGAGGTTTTGGATTTTGTTATTTCCTCTGAAGAGTGTTAATTTTCATTCTAATAGGCTGTTCAGTTCCTTGCTAATCACCATTAGTTTGTGCGTGTTTTTAGTTTTGTACTTTGTTAGGGTAGATATTTGGAAAGAGCAAGGTGTTTCCAAAGTTCTCTTAACTTTGCAGGACTTAGTGTCCAAACTCTGGTCCCCTTGGATCTTGTTAGGAGTTGGAATTAGGCTTTGTTAGGGTAGAGCTAGAGTAGGTCTTACCTGAGAGCCTGGTTCTTTCTCCTATGGTATCTCAGCTAGGTGTTGAGGAAATTAATGAGGTTTCTCCATTCTTGCTGGGATGGAAATCCAGGGTCCCTTATTGCCTATCCTCTTTACTGTCTCTGCTATACTGTCAGCCCCATAGTGGGTGCTCTCTCATAGACCTTGAATATTTTCTCCCTGAACAGCCCAGCCCTTAGCTGAAGGCTCACCTGGGACTTCTTGGGATCTCCCTCTGCATAGCTCCCAACTTCCCAGTTTCCTGCCCAGCATAGTCCAGCTGCCTTACCTTTCCTAAACGTTGATCTCTGCTTCTTGAATTAACAGGACCACTCTGCTTTGCTTAGCTACTCACTTGCTGTGTGCAAATTGGGGTATTGTCTTTGAGCAGTCACGGGTCTGACCTTGTGAGTTTCCCTTCTCTCAGGGATAGTAGTCTTGTGTTGCCTGTTTTACAAAGCCTGAAAACAGTTGCTTCATATGTTTTGTCAATTTGATGATTGTTCATAGCAGCAGGGTTAGTCTGGTACCAGTTGCTCTACAATGCCTCAAGTGCATGATTCTGAACTATACATTTTTGTATTTATTATATCATGAAAGACTTGCCTTTCTTTTCTATTAGTGATTTGTTCAAGTACACTTAACACAAGATGATTTTCTTACTTGGTTGTTATTGGAGGGGGAAACTTTATTAAAGAGATACACCATTGTATGATTTTTCCAAACTTTTATTGCATTTTATATAGTGTCTGATCTGTAAAGTAGGAAGGTTATTCCATTTCTTTTCTGGGGAGGACAAAAGCATTCATTTGATTTATTTTATTTTCAGCAATATAAACATTAATTCTAGATGCGGAAAGTATTTGACAAAAGATAACTGGAAATATTACCTTTTGAATTTGGCTAGCTCAGGTAAAAGGTTTTGTTTTAGTTTTTTCCCTGTTGACGTTAATTAATTCAACAAATAGTTAGTGAGTTCCTATTTTATTGTCAGTGTTGTCATTGTACTTGGCAGCAAGGGTATTACGAAGACAGGCATTGATAATCTCTGCCATGTTGAGCTTATTTTGGGAGACAGACAATTAAAACTGGGAAGCAAACAATGTCAAAAAATTACCAATTCCAGTATCTGCTGGGAGGAAAACAAATGGGGTACTGAGAGAACAATGAGTTCCTACTTTGGATAGGATGGTCAAGAAAGAAACTCCTCAAAGAAAGTCTCCTTGAGGAGTTGATGTTCCAGCTGAGTGGAGAAGGAGCTAGTCTCTTTCAGGATGAGGTGGATTCAAGGACTATGATGGGTTCTAGTACATTTCCAGTACCTGTAAAGATCCTGAGGAAGGATTTGGTGTACTAGAGAGACTGAAAGATCAGTGTGCCTGGAGTATGGATGGGGAAAAGAAGATGACCGAATTTAAATTAGGGAGCAGGTCATGGGCTAGATCATTTAGGACAGTGTAGGCCATATTGTCGGGAGCTTAGCTTTCCAATTATCTTCTTTTCTCCAACTCTCATTTGGATGAACATTTTTGTTATATAAAAACTGGTATACTTATAAATGAAAAGGAGTACTAAGTGAATAGGATACTGAGTTGACAGATGTAATCTGGCACTGTCCTGGTCAAATCATTCTAATTGTGGGCATACAGATATAGAAATAGCATAGATGAATGGTTAGTAGCATGGATTCCGGATGCAGACTACTTTTAAATCTTGATTCTACTTGCTATATATATATCCCTCAGTAAAGTTATTCTGTGTCTCAGAGTTTCTTATTTTTAACATGGGGAAATAATACCTTATTAGGACTGTTGTGAAGGCTAAATGGGATAATACATGTATCAAAACATACAATACCTGGCTCATAGTAGGCACTCAGTAAACTCATTCTTTCAGCAAATATTCATTGAAAGTTATGTGCTAGGCATTAAAGTAGACACTGAGGATAAAATAGTGAACAAAACACAATCTTTACTTTCATTGGGCTAAGATACAAACTAAAATAAGTAGCAGATAAAAACAAAATAAATTAAAAAAAAAGGGGGGGGGGGATATAAGAAGTTAATTACTTCAGTGGCATAAGGCATTTGAGCCAGATCTGAAGGAAGTAGGAGATTGTGCCCTGCTAAAGGACCTGATCCAGGCAGAGAGAGTGGCATATGCAGAGTTGAGAGGGAAAGCCATTAGGGGCTTTTTGTTTTAGAAGGATCAACAGATTGTGGTTAGGCAAGAGTGAAAATAGGAAAACTAGTTGAGGCTGTTGCTAGTAATTCAAATAAAAGATGAGTATTTTTTGGACCAGGGAAGTGTCAGTGGAGGGGGTTAGAAATGGTTGGATTCTGAAACTATTTAAAGGTAGAACTGACATGATTGGATACTGAGTTTGACAAGGTATATGAGAGAAAAAGAGGAGTCGAGTTTTTAGCCAGAGCAACTGGAAGGATGAAGTTGCCATTTACTGAAATGGGCAAGAGTGCTGGAGAAATAAATTTGGGGATGAACATTAGGAGTTCAGTTTTGGACATGTTTGAGATGCCCATCCAAGTATAAATAGTAGCTGTTATTATTTATAAATAATTACCTAGGAAATGTTAACTAGTATAATCTTCATTTAAAATGTTTATTAGCTCTGGTAGAGAATTTGCCCCATTCTGGGAATTACAATGGTTGTCAAGAATTGACACTGTTTTTACCCTTACAGAATTTACAGTCTAATAGTGAAGATAGGTATTGATCAGATAACCAATAACTGTATCATTGGTAGTTAATTTTTCCCTTAAAAAAATAAGTAATCTTTTAAATAGAGTACCAAGGAAGAAGTAAGGGTGACTTAAATCACAATTATCCCTTTATCTAAACTTATTAGATTCTTGAGTTCAGATAGTAAGGAAACATGTGGTTTCAAACTGCTTAAATATATTTTTCTCCAGAAAAAGGTATCTTCTAAGTTTGTCATTTAACAGTGTCTTTTTCTTAAAAGTAGTTAGTTTAATTACACAAAGAAATGAAATTTCATGAATTTACTTTTAGTTGAATATTGAAATTAGCTTTTATAGGCATTATTTCATGAAATATTTAGGCTATTGGAAAATTTCTCCTTTGTTTCTTTCATTAAAAGTGTTATGATACTTACCTGGCAAGGGAGACACCATGATCACAAAGGTGGTTTTCTCACCGTGAGGCTCATCCATTGCACTTCGGATGTGCTGACCCCTGTGATTTCCCCAAATGTGGGAAATTCGACTGCATAATTTGTGGTATTGGGGAACTTTGTTCACCCTCTCCCCTGGGGCGGGAAAAAGTTATGATTTTGTTTTTTATTGTTAACTAAGTATCATTTTTTTGTAACTGGAGTCTTTAATAATAGCATTATGATGTGATCTGTTGTTCACCTTTCACTCAAAATTAAAGTATATTAGTAACTTTGCCTTTTAAAAAATCAACAGGTTCGTCATAAGGCATCACAGAAGGTTTATGCAATGAAGCTTCTTAGTAAGTTTGAAATGATTAAAAGATCAGATTCTGCTTTTTTCTGGGAAGAGAGAGATATTATGGCCTTTGCCAACAGTCCCTGGGTTGTTCAGGTAAGCATACTAACTTTTATTTCCTTTTGTTATAAGCACTTATTATTCATAAGAGTTGGTTTTGTGTACTGAAACTCCTATGCCTCATTCATAGCAACGATGCAGCTACTTTTAATAAGATTTGATGCACTATGCTTATTTAATGTTCCCAAATAGTATCTTCACATAGACCTGATATTTAAGTTTTATGCAGACTGGTGTATGGAAGCAAGTATTACTTGCAACTTTTTATTTTATAATCTCTTTGTAACAAATTGGATAGGTGACCAGTATGCAATTATTCCCTGCCCACATGTCTCAAGATTTACATAGTAGGAACATAATAACCGCATTGTATCAGATGGAAGGATATATACATATACCATTAGTTAGAAGTTTACATTACATTAATCAGACTGTCTCTAAAAGAGAAAAAAACCTCCTACAATAAAAATTTTGAAAGTTCTCCTACAGTCTTTTCTGTATTATGTGTAATGGAAAGACAGTATTTAGGATCCTTCCATTTGACTATGGAGTAAGGAAGATATGATTCTATTTTGTTGCCTCTGATTCCATTATGTCCCTAACCAGCTTTGTTCCTCTAAAATTTTTTTTTTATTCTAATCTCTAATTCTGAAAACATTTTTTGAACTAATCAAAATGAGTAAGGTTAGTATATAACAAATTACTTGTAGAAGACAATTTGGAGTTAAAACATTTATGTCAACAACTATATAATTAAAGAGCTCATTACTTTTGCTTTTTTATAAGGTTGAGCCTCACTTCCCCATTCTCCACCTTATTTATTTATTTATTTATTTTATTATAGCCAGTGTATAGAAATTTTGGTGTACAGCTAAAACTAAAAAATTTGTACAAATCATGTACCAATGAAAATTGACTCGATTAATGAATAGTGATAGGAAATTCGGGTGTTTGTTGCACTGTTAGGTTTAAATTACTTTCATAGTAACAGATTCATTGTCATTCATTTTATAAACTGGTGTCTTTGAGCATTAATTTTGCTAAGTTGACTTTATAAGGTATTAATTGAGAGAAAGAGGAAACGGATCTGAGGAAACAAGTCAAAATTGGAAACATGGCACATTTCAAAAAGTAACTTTTAATTCTGACTTTCATGTTTATCTCTATTCCTAAAGTACATTCCATGCACCATTATATTTATGTGTATGGAATGTTTAACTGTTTGAGAAATCATGTCAAAGGGACCGACTTATTTTTATTTATTCTATTTTACAATTCAGCGATTTTTAATATGTTCATAGAGTTGTGCAACCATCACCACTATCTAATTTTTAAACCTTTTAAACCCAAAAACAAACCCCAAGCCCATTAGCAGTCACTCTCCAATAGGTTTTGAAACCAAGAAGTATGGACCCTTCAAGATTGTTTGGCTATTCTGGGTTCCTTTAATTTCTATATGAATTTTAGGATCAGCTTGTCAATTTCTGCAAAGAAAGGTAGCTGGGATTTTGATAGGGATTGTGTCGAATCCGTGGATCAAGATGGGGAATATAATGCTATTTTAACAATATTAAGTGTTCTGGTTCATGAACCTGGGAGTCTTCCCATTTATTTACATTTTCTTTAATTTGTTTGAGTGTTTTGTGGTTTTCAGAGCATAAATTTTACACTTCTTACATTAAATTTATTCCTAAATATTTTATTCTCTTTGATGTTATAAATGGAATTGTTTTCTCAGTTTCATTTTTGTATTATTCATTGCTTGAAATCAGGTAGCATCAGTCCTCCAACTTCATTCTTTGCTTTAAAAATTGTTTTAGCTTTTCTAGTTCCTTTGCCTTTCTATATAAATTTTAACAGTAGCTCATTGCTATCTACCAAAAAAGCTTGCTGGTATTTCAGTTGGTATTGAGTTTTATCTGTAGATCAATTTGTGGGTAATTAATATTTTAACAATATTGACTTTTTCAATCCATGAACATGGTAAGGCTCTCTTTCTTCTCTCTTCAGTGTTTTGTAACTTTCTGCACATAGATCCTGCACATATAAAAATAATGTCAGTTTCAGTGGATGTCTTACTATCAAATTGAGTAAGCTTCTTTCTGTTCCTGGTTTGGTGAGAGTTTTCATCAGGAGTTGATGCTGGAATTTTTCAGGTGCTTTTTCTGCACATATTAAGATACATGGTTTTTCTTCTTTAACCTAGTGATATGGAGAATTACATTGATTGATTTTTCAAATGTTGACTTCCTTGCATTCTTGGGATAAATCCTACTTGGTCATGATGTATTATCCCTTTTATTGCTGGATTCAATTTGCTAATGTTTGGTATCTCTATGTTTCTGAGAGATACTGATATATTTGTTTCTTATAATGTCTTTGTCTGATTTTTGGTATCTGGATAATGAGTTAGGAAGTCTCTCCTCTTCTGTTTCTTATAAAGATTGTGTAGAATTGATGTTATTTTTCCTTAAATATTGGTTGGAATTCAGCAGCCATCTGGACCTGTAGTTTTCTTTGTTGGAAGGACTTTGCAAGTATTTTTTCCCCTTCGGGATTTTCTTATGGATTCAATTTCTTTAATAGACACAATTCTATCGAGACCATTTATTTTTTGTTGAGTGAGTTTTTGTAATTTGTTTCTTTGAACTCTAGGGACTGGGCATAGAGTTCATAATGATGTTCCTTCTTTCATTCCTGAGATAGGCAGTTTGTCTCTACTCTATTTTTTCTGGGTCATTGTGGCTAGAGGTTTATCAATTTTATAGGTCATTTAAAGAACTAATTTTTGGTGTCATTTTCTTTATTTTCCTGTTTTCAGTTTTACTGATTTTTGTTCTTGTCTTTATTCCTTCAGTTTGCTTTGAGTTTAATTTGTTCATTTTCTAGTTTCTAAAGTTGGAAGCTTAAATACTGATTTGAGACCTTTCCTGTTTTCTAATGTAGGTATTTAATGCCATAAATATCCTTCTAAATATTTCTTTAGCCACATCTTGCCTATTTTCATATATTTTAATTAATTTCAAAATATTTTTACATTTTCCTTAGACTTCCTGTTTGACTTAGGTATTATTTAGAATCCTTTTAGTTTTAAAGTTCCATGTTTTCTAAGCTTTCTTTTCTCTTGATTTGAGTATTTTATTTGAATTTTACTTATTTCTCTGACCTCACTTTTTTCTCTTCCTTCTACTCTGTCTCTGGACATTTGTCCCACTACCTGATTTAATAATAACAATGATGTTAACAGTAGATGTCATTTATTTAATGCTTATTGCATGCTTGTATCTAGGCAAGTACTTTGCATCCATTATCTCATTTAATTTTTGTGACATATCTGTGAAGCTGGTGGTTGTATTCCTATTTTATGGTTGAGAATACGGAGATTCAGATTATTTGGATAACTAAAGATTATAACATACGATGCCTGACTCAAAAGCCTGTGATTTAATCATGGTCATCTCTCTATCCCAAAGCTTATTCATTCTTCAGGTCTCAGCTAATACTTTACCTCTGTTAGGTCAAACTGTGCGTATACCTATCAGTACCTATTAACTCTGTATTACATTTGCTAGTTTACTTTTTTTTTTTTCTTTTTTTAAACTAAAAAATAATTTATTGCAAAAATGCTAACCATCGTCTGAGGCTTCAGTGAGTCATAATCTTGCTGGCGGAGGGTCTTGCCTCAGTGTTGATGGCTGCTGACTGATGAGGGTGGTGGTTGCTGAAGGTTGGGGTGGCTGTGGCAATTTCTTAAAATAAGACAGCAGTGAAGTTTGATGCGTCAGTTGGCTCTTCCTTTCACGAAAGATTTCTATAGCATGCAATACTGTTTGATGGCATTTTACCCACAGTAGAACTTCTTTCAAAATTGGAGTCAATCCTCTCAAACACTTCTGCTGCTTTTTCAGTGAAGTTTATGTAATATATAAATCCTTTGATGTTGTTTCAATAATGTTCACAGCAGCTTCACCAGTGTTAGATTTGATCTCAGGAAACCACTTTATTTGTCCATCCATATGAAGCATCTCCTCATCCATTCAAGTTTTATCATGAGATTACAGCAATTCAGTCACAAATTCAGGCTCCACTTCTAATTTTAATTCTCTTGCTATTTCCTCCACATCTGCAGGGACTTCCTCCACTGAAGTCTTGAGCCCCTCAAATTCTTCCATGACGGTTGGAATCAACTTTTTCCAAACTCCTGTTAATGTTTGATATTGTGACCTCTCCCCTAGAATGGTGAATCATGTCCAGAAGGTTTTCAGTTTATTTTACCCAGATCCATCAGAGGAATCACTGTTTATGGCAATTATGGCCTTGAGAAATGTATTTCTTAAGTAATAAGACTTGAAAGTCAAAACGACTCCTTGATCCATGGGTTGTAGAGTAGATGTGTTAGCAGGCCTGAAAATAACATTCATCTGGTACATCTCCATCAGAGCTTTTGGGTGACCAGGTGCATTATCAAAGAGCAGTCATATTTTGAAGAGAATCTTTATTCCTGAGCGGTAGGGCTCAGCATGGGCTTCAGATATTCGGTAAACCATGTTATAAACTGATATACAGTCATCCAAGCTTTATTGTCGCATTTGTAGACCACAGCATATATTTAGCATAATTATTAAGCATCCTAGAATTTTCAGAATGGTAAGTGAGCATTGGCTTTAACTTAAAGTCACCAGCTGCATTAGTCGCTAAAGATGGAGTCAGCCTGTCCTTTGAAGCTTTGAAGCCAGGCATTGAGTTCTCTCTAGCTGTGAAAGTCCTAGATAGCATCTTCTTCCAATAGAAGGCTGTTTCTTCTACACTGAAATTCTGTTGCTTAGTGTAGCTACCTTTGCTTTAGATAGGTCTTCTGGTACTTGCTTGTCTTTTCACATTGAGGCCATGGAGTGTTTCATTTGCCTTTATGTCCCTGTATCGTAGTACATTGTGTAATTCATAATATATCTTTGACAGAGTCCATGTGAAGATTGAAATGAATAAAGTATTGCCATCAAGTGATTAATCTGTGTTATTTCTCAATAATACATTATCTTAGTTAATCAGTATGTAGTTGAAATTAATGGCCAGTTCATATTTTGAGCACTAACCTAAATCCTTTTATTAAAAAATGGTATGTCTTAAAAGAAGTTATTTTGAAAGAATTTATCTTTTAATTTAAGCATCTTTAGATTATTTGGTCTTAGCCAGTCATCCAAATTGTAAAATGATGAGTTTAGCTGAAACTAAACCAGAACATAAACAACTCCTTATTATGAAAATGAAATTTATGATATTAGTAGAAAATTCAAGGGACAAAATGTTTAAAAAAGAAAACAGCTAATCCTCCCATTTCTATCCAGGGATATTTACATGATTGGAATCATCCTGTATATATATATATTGTTTGTAGCCAGTTCTTATCAATTAACATTATATTGGAGATTGTTTCCTCATGTCTTTAAAATTTTTTACAGAGCCTTTCCCCTTTATTAAAACTTTTTTTGTTAAAGCATAATTTATAAACTAAAAAATACTGTCATAAGTGTGTAGCTCTCTCTTGAAAAGTAACCACTACTCAAGAGTCCTATAGCACAGATTGGTTTTATTTGCTTGTAAATTATATAAATTGAATTATGCAGTATGTAATCCTTTGTGTTTGGGATCTTTTGGTCAACAATGTGATATTCATTTGAATATGTACTTTAATGTACATATTAATGTACTTTAATCATTTTCCTTGGGATATGGCATTCTATTGTATGATTATACTACAATGCATTTCTCTATTGCATTGTTAATGGCTATTTTGGTTGTTTCCAGTTTTGGACTGTTACTAATAATTTTGCTGTAAATACTCTATGGATTTTGGTGTATATGTTCACGTTTCTGTTACATTTATGCCTTGCAGCAAAATTAATAGGTCATTAGGGTATGACTATAATCAATTTTGGTAGATTATTTCAAATAATTTTACAAAGCTCAGTACTTACTTTTTAGTGGCTATTCAGTATTTAATTTTATGAATGCCTCCATAATTTATTGTTACTATACTCTTGTTGGAAATGCCTCTTGTCATTTGTGATTTTAAATTCAATAGATGAATATTTACACATTTAAAATATATTCTCCTATGGTTTCTTTAAAATTTTTATATTTTCATTTGGGAGGGATCTATTTCTAAATCATCAGGAATTTATTTTTCTGTATGAAGTACGATTTTTTTAAAAAGTCATTAGTTAATTTTCTACTTATCAGTGATGAAAAAGCCCAACTTTCCCCCGTGAAGTAAATGAAATGCCCTCCTTATCATAAACTAAATTACCATGTATGCATGAATTTCTCTTTGAACTTGTTCCATTACATTGATTTGTTATTTCTTTTAGCACAAAAATCATGATGTTTTAATTTTTGCAGTTTTCTCGTATATTTTGAAAGCTGGTAGGGCCAGTTGCTCCTTATTGTTCTCCTTTTAAAATATTTTTCTGGCAGTTCTTAAAATTTTTCTCTTTGAAGTTAGAATCTGCCTTTCATTTGTGTAAAAATACAGTTTTTGTGGGGTTTTTTTTGCATTTTTTTAAAAACTGTGATTGTTCACATACCATACAATTATCCAGAGATCCAAAGTTTACAGTCAGTTGCCCTTGGTACCATCATCCAACTGTGCATCCATCACCACAATTAATTTTTTTCAATTTTTAGAACATTTTCATTACTCCAGAAAAGAAATAAAGAGAAGAAAAGGAAACTCAAATCCTCCCATATCCGTAAGAAAAAAAATACAGTTTTAATTTTGATGGATTATTTTAATTGATAGATTTTTTGGTTTGTTTGTTTATTGTGGAACACTGTCTGCCTCTAAATATATGGTATATCTCTCTGTATAGAGTCCAGTGTTCAGTAAAGCCATGTTACTCCCCACCCCCGCCCCCGTATAGGTCCAGAAAAAATTTATGCATAAGAAAATTATTTATTTTAGTATTATATATTTCAAAATGCAATAAATGGCATTGACTAAATCCATGTAGTTTTAAGCGAGTGGTTTTTCATCTTTATCGTTTTTATAATTACTGTTTTAAAATTTAGTGGGTATACTTCCAATGTTTTAGCTATTAAACTATGTAAAATATGAAGTAAATGCTACTAGTTTCTAACATGATAATTTCTTACAGAATACTGAATTTGATTTACTACCATTTTATTAAATAATGTTGCATTTATATGTAAAAATGAAGATTTGACATAAATTTAATTCAGTTTTTTTTAACATGGGTTCTTTTTGGTCTTCATATCATGGTGACCAATACTCTAATAGAAGTAATAGAAGTAATTAGGAAGCACACCACTTTTTTCTGTTCTTTGGTGGAGTTTATACAAAACAAACTATTCATTCCACGAGGCTTGATTTAACTTGCTTGCAAATCTTTCAAGGAAAATTTCAGTATAGTCAGTGTTATACTTTTAGTTTTAAAAATATTTTATTATGGAGAATTTCATACATGTTCCAAAATAGAAAGAAGTATATTGAATCCCCATGTACTGTTCAGACTTACTTCAATTATACCAAGATTTGTCAGACTTTTCTTGTGAAGGGCTACAGAGTAAATATTTTAGGCTTTTCAGGCCAAGAGAGTAGACCAAAGGTGTTAATAGGTACTTCTATAAAGAGAAACCAAATTTCTACAAATTTTTTATTGATGGAATTAAAATTTTTTTTATTTTTATTTATTTATTTTTTTGTAATACAGGCTTGATAATAAAAAGAATGAAATTCTTTTTTTGGAGATGATAATGCTTATGCTTAATAAAGGATAATTAGCATTTCCTGTCATCAATATCAATTGTAAGTGATTTATATACTTAATAGGAAGGCAGTGCTCCAAAATAAATAAACCAAAAGGGGGGAAAAAAGGTAACAAGCTGAGGTCACAGTGGCTGAGAGATCCCAAATACAATTGAGAGGCTACCCTGGAGGTTTCTCTTATGAGAGCTCCAGCTAGACATCCCAGTTGGCCACAGCATGCCATGCCCTTACCAAAAGTAGTCCCTAAATATCTAGGTCCCTACCTGATATCCTGTAAAAGATGCACTCACTGAGTTTTATCTTTTTTTTTTTTTTTTTTTTTTAGTACAAACCATTTTATTCAGGCTGGTTTTTTTTTTTTAAATTCAGTTTTATTGAGATATATTCACATATCGTACAATCATCCATGGTGTACAACAACTGTTCACAGTACCATCTTATAGTTGTGCATTCATCACCCCAATCTATTTTTTGAACATTTTCCTTATACCGGAAAAAGTACAAATAAGAATAACAAATAAAAGCAAAAAAGAACACCCAAATCATCCCTCCCCCATCCCACTCTATTTTTTATTTAGGTTTTGTCCCCATTTTTCTACTCATCCATCCATACACTGGATAAAGGGAGTGTGATCCACAAGGTTTTCACAATCACACTGACCCCTTGTAAGCTACATTGTTATACAATCGTCTTCAAGAGTCCAGGCTACTGGGTTGGAGTTGATAGTTTCGGATATTTACTTCTAGCTATTCCAATACATTAAAACCTAAAAAGGGTTATCTATATAGTGTGTAAAAATGTCCACCAGAATGACCTCTCGACTCCATTTGGAATCTCAGCCACTGAAACTTCATTTTGTTTCATTTCGCATCCCCCTTTTGGTCAAGATGTTCTCAATCCCACGATGCCAGGTCCAGGCTCATCCCCAGAAGTCATGTCCTGTGTTGCCAGGGAGATTTATACCCTTGGGAGTCAGGTCCCACGTAAGGGGTGGGCAGTGAGTTCACCTGCCGAGTTGAGTTAGCTGGAGAGAGAGGGCCACATCTGAGCAACAAAGATGTACTCAGGGGGAGACTCTTAGGCCCAATTATAAGTAGGCTTAGCCTCTCCTTTGCAGTAACAAGCCTCAAAAGGGTAGGCTCCAAGATAGAGGGCTCAGTGTACCAAACCGCCAGATCTCAATGTTTGTGAGAACATCAGCAACAATCCAGGTAAGGAAGTTCAACACTTCTGTGTTTTTCCTAGCTCCTCGGGTCGGCGGGGGCGGGGAGGAGGGGGAGGCTCAGGCTGGTTTTTTGACTGGTGAACTTGGCCTATTGTTTCAACTCCTATATGTCTTCTCAGCCCCATTGAAAATGGCAGATGCTATTGTCAGGTGATTCTGTGGGTGCTTAAGTGATTCTGACTACATGATGATCCATTTCTGAAGGAAAGGAATGATAAATCCCTCTTGGGTCTCATCCCTTCTTTTTTTTTTTTTTTTAATTTTGGCATGCATTTGACCTTTATTTATTTATTTATTTTGCATTTAAAAAAATATTTATTTATAAGTGTAGTAAAATATAAATAGAATCATTTTAACCATTTTAAGTGGACAACTCTTTGACCTTAAGTACATTGACAAAATTGTAACTTTCACCACCATTTCCCAACTATTTTCATCATCCCAAACAAAAACTCATACTCATTTAGTAATAATTCCCTGTTGCCTCCCCCCTCCCCCATACTTGGTCAACACTATTCTGCTTTCTCTAAGAATTTTCTTAATTCTAAGTATTTCATATAAGAGAAATCATACAATATTTGTCCTGTTGTGTCTGGCTGATTTTACCCAATGTGATGTCTTCAAGTTTAATCCATGTTGTAGCATGTACTAGCACTTTATTTATTTTTTTAACACTGGTCTGTTTTTTTTTTTTTTTTTTGAACCAGAAATTAATCTTTATTTTCATTCTTGTCTGTTCTGCAGATCCCTTTTTTTTTTTTTTAATCTTCATTTTATTGAGATATTTTCACATACCACGCAGTCATACAAAACAAATCGTACTTTCGATTGTTTACAGTACCATTACATAGTGGTACATTCATCACCCAAATCAATCCCTGACACCTTCATTAGCACACACACAAAAATAACAAGAATAATAATTAGAGTGAAAAAGAGCAATTGAAGTAAAAAAGAACACTGGGTACCTTTGTCTGTTTGTTTCCTTCCCCTATTTTTCTACTCATCCATCCATAAACTAGACCAAGTGGAGTGTGGTCCTTATGGCTTTCCCAATCCCATTGTCACCCCTCATAAGCTACATTTTTATACAACTGTCTTCGAGATTCATGGGTTCTGGGTTGTAGTTTGATAGTTTCAGGTATCCACCACCAGCTACCCCAATTCTTTAGAACCTAAAAAGGGTTGTCTAAAGTGTGCATAAGAGTGCCCACCAGAGTGACCTCTCGGCTCCTTTTGGAATCTCTCTGCCACTGAAGCTTATTTCATTTCCTTTCACATCCCCCTTTTGGTCAAGAAGATGTTCTCTGTCCCACGATGCCAGGTCTACATTCCTCCCTGGGAGTCATATTCCACGTTCCCAGGGAGATTCACTCCCCTGGGTGTCTGATCCCACGTAGAGGGGATCACCTTTCAAGTTGGCTTAGCCAGAGAGAGAGGGCCACATCTGATCAACAAAGAGGCATTTGGGAGGAGGCTCTTAGGCACAACCATAGGGAGGCCTAGCCTCTCCTTTGCAGCAACCGTCTTCCCAAGGGTAAAACCTGTGGTAGAGGGCTCAACCCATCAAACCACCAGTCCCCTATGTCTGTGGTCATGTTAGCAACCATGGAGGTGGGGTAGGCGAATACCCCTGCATTTTCCACAGGCTCCTCAAGGGGGCACTACATCTTTTTTTTTTTCCTTGTTTTTCTTTTTCTTTTTTTTTAACTTTCCCTTCTTTTTTAAATCAACTGTATGAAAAAAAAGTTAAAAAGAAAACAAACATACAATAAAAGAACATTTCAAAGAGACCATAACAAGGGAGTAAGAAAAAGACAACTAACCTAAGATAACTGCTTAACTTCCAACATGTTCCTACTTTACCCCAAGAAAGTTACCTAATATAGCAACATTGCTGTGAACTTGCTCCTACTATATCCATCAGAAATTAACAGACTATAGTCATTCCTGGGCATCCCCAGAATGTTAAATAGCTTATCTGTTCTTCTTGGATTATTGTTCCCCCTTCCTTAATTGCTCTCTTTTGCTAGTTCCCCTACATTCTACATTATAAACCATTTGTTTTACATTTTTCAAAGTTCACATTAGTGGTAGCATGTAATATTTCTCTTTTTGTGCCTGGCTTATTTCGCTCAGCATTATGTCTTCAAGGTTCATCCATGTTGTCATATGTTTCACGAGATCGTTCCTTCTTACTGCCATGTAGTATTCCATAGTGTGTATATACCACATTTTATTTATCTACTCATCTGTTGAAGGACATTTGGGTTGTTTCCATCTCTTGGCAATTGTGAATAATGCTGCTATGAACATTGGCGTGCAGATATCTGTTCGTGTCACTGCTTTCCGATCTTCCGGGTATATACCGAGAAGTGCAATCGCTGGATCGAATGGTAACTCTATATCTAGTTTTCTAAGGAACTGCCAGACTGACTTCCAGAGTGGCTGAATCATTACACAGTCCCACCAACAATGAATAAGAGTTCCAATTTCTCCACATCCCCTCCAGCATTTGTAGTTTCCTGTTTGTTTAATGGCAGCCATTCTAACCGGTGTTAGATGGTATCTCATTGTGGTCTTAATTTTCATCTCTCTAATAGCTAGTGAAGCTGAACATTTTTTCATGTGTTTCTTGTCCATTTGTATTTCCTCTTCAGAGAACTGTCTTTTCATATCTTTTGCCCATTTTATAATTGGGCTGTCTGTACTATTGTCATTGAGTTGTAGGATTTCTTTATCTATGCAAGATATCAGTCTTTTGTCAGATACATGGTTTCCAAAAATTTTTTCCCATTCAGTTGGCTGCCTCTTTACCTTTTTGAGAAATTCCTTTGAGGTGCAGAAACTTCTAAGCTTGAGGAGTTCCCATTTATCTATTTTCTCTTTTGTTGCTTGTGCTTTGGGTGTAAAGTCTAGGAAGTGGCCGCCTAATACAAGGTCTTGAAGATGTTTTCCTACATTATCTTCTAGGAGTTTTATGGTACTTTCTTTTATATTGAGATCTTTGGTCCATTTTGAGTTAATTTTTGTGTAGGGGGTGAGGTAGGGGTCCTCTTTCATTCTTTTGGATATGGATATCCAACTCTCCCAGCCCCGTTTGTTGAAAAGACCATTATGACTCAGTTCAGTGACTTTGGGGGCCTTATCAAAGTTCAGTCGGCCATAGATCTGAGGGTCTATCTCTGAATTCTCAATTCGATTCCATTGATCTATATGTCTATCTTTGTGCCAGTACCATGCTGTTTTGGCAACTGTGGCTTTATAATAAGCTTCAAAGTCAGGGAGTGTAAGTCCTCCCACTTCGTTTTTCTTTTTTAGAGTGTCTTTAGCAATTCGAGGCATCTTCCCTTTCGAAATAAATTTGATAACTAGCTTTTCCAAGTCTGCAAAGTAGGTTGTTGGAATTTTGATTGGGATTGCATTGAATCTGTAGATGAGTTTGGATAGAATTGACATCTTAATGACATTTAGCCTTCCTATGCATGAACATGGAATATTTTTCCATCTTTTAAGGTCCCCTTCTATTTCTTTTAGTCGAGTTATGTAGTTTTCTTTGTATAGGTCTTTTACATCTTTGGTTAAGTTGATTCCTAGGTACTTGATTTTTTTAGTTGCTATTGAAAATGGTATCTTTTTCTTGAGTATCTCTTCAGTTTCTTCATTTCTAGCATATAGAAACATTACTGACTATGTGCATTAATCTTGTATCCCGCTACTTTGCTAAATTTGTTTATTAGCTCTAGTAGCTGTATCGTCGATTTCTCAGGGTTTTCTAGATATAAGATCATATCATCTGCAAACAATGACAGTTTTACTTCTTCTTTTCCAATTTGGATGCCTTTTATTTCTTTGTCTTGCCGGATTGCCCAGGCTAGCACTTCCAGCACAATGTTGAATAACAGTGGTGACAGCGGGCATCCTTGTCTCGTTCCTGATCTTAGAGGGAAGGCTTTCAGTCTCTCACCATTGAGTACTATGCTGGCTGTGGGTTTTTCATATATGCTCTTTATCATGTTGAGGAAGTTTCCTTCAATTCCTACCTTTTGAAGTGTTTTTATCAAAAACGGATGTTGGATTTTGTCAAATGCTTTTTCAGCATCTATTGAGATGATCAATTGATTTTTCCCTTTTGACTTGTTAATGTGTTGTAATACATTGATTGATTTTCTTATGTTGAACCATCCTTGCATGCCTGGAATGAACCCCACTTGGTCATGGTGTATGATTTTTTTAATGTGTCTCTGGATTCGATTTGCAAGTATTTTGTTGAGGATTTTTGCATCTATATTCATTAGGGAGATTGGCCGGTAGTTTTCCTTTTTTGTAGCATCTTTGCCTGGTTTGGGTATTAGATTGATGTTAGCTTCATAAAATGAGTTAGGTAGTGTTCCATTTTCTTCAATGTTTTGAAAGAGTTTGAGTAAGATTGGTGTCAGTTCTTTCTGGAAAGTTTGGTAGAATTCCCCTGTGAAGCCATCTGGGCCTGGGCATTTATTTGTGGGAAGATTTTTGATGACTGATTGGATCTCTTTGCTTGTGATGGGTTGGTTGAGGTCTTCTATTTCTTCTCTGGTCAGTCTAGGTTGTTCATATGTTTCCAGGAAATTGTCCATTTCCTCTACATTATCCAGTTTGTTGCCATACAGTTGTTCATAGTATCCTCTTATAATTTTTTTAATTTCTTCAGGATCTGCAGTTAGTTCACCTTTTTCATTCATTATTTTGTTTATATGGGTCTTCTCTCTTTTTGATTTTGTCAGTCTAGCTAGGGGCTTGTCAATCTTGTTGATCTTCTCAAAGAACCAACTTTTGGTGATATTTATCCTCTCTATTGTTTTTTTGTTCTCTATGTCATTTATTTCTGCTTTAATCCTTGTTATTTCTTTTCTTCTACTTGATTTAGGATTGGTTTGCTGCTCATTTTCTAGCTTCTTCAGTTGATCCATTAGTTCTTTGATTTTGGCTCTTTCTTCCTTTTTAATATATGCGTTTAGTGCTATAAATTTCCCCCTCAGCACTGCTTTTGCTGCATCCCATAGGTTTTGGTATGTTGTGTTCTCATTTTCATTCGTCTCTATATATTTAGCAATTTCTCTTGCTATTTCTTCTTTAACCCACTGGTTGTTTAGGAGTGTGTTGTTTAACCTCCAGGTATTTGTGAATTTTCTAAGTCTCTGATGGTTATTGACTTCTAATTGTATTCCATTGTGGTCAGAGAATGTGCTTTGAATAATTTCAATCTTTTTAAATTTACTGAGGCTTGTTTTATGTCCCAGCATATGATCTATTCTGGAGAAAGTTCCATGAGCACTAGAAAAGTATGTGTATCCTGGTGATTTGGGATGTAATGTCCTGTATATGTCTGTTAAATCTAATTCATTTATCAGATTGTTTAGGTTTTCAGTTTCCTTATTGGTCTTCTGTCTGGTTGATCTATCTATAGGAGAGAGTGATGTGTTGAAGTCTCCCACAATTATTGTGGAAACATCAATTGCTTCCTTTAGTTTTGCCAGTGTTTCGCTCATGTATTTTGTGGCACCTTGATTGGGTGCATAGACATTTACGATTGTTATTTCTTCTTGCTGAATTGCCCCTTTTATTAGTATGTAGTGGCCTTCTTTGTCTCTCAAAACATCCCTGCATTTGAAGTCTATTTTATCTGAGATTAATATTGCTACACCTGCTTTCTTTTGGCTGTAGCTTGCATGAAATATTTTTTTCCATCCTTTCACTTTCAGTTTCTTTGTGTCCCTGTGTCTAAGATGAGTCTCTTGTATGCAACATATTGATGGTTCATTTTTTTTTGATCCATTCTGCGAATCTGTATCTTTTAATTGGGGAGTTTAATCCATTTACATTCAACATTATAACCATGAAGGCATTTCTTGAATCAGCCATCTTATCCTTTGGTTTATGTTTGTCATATTTTTCCCCTCTGTCTATTAATATCCTTTATTGTACCCATACTGAATCTCTTTAGTACTGAACCTTTCTCCAAGTCTCTCTGTCCTTTCTGTGTTTCTCTGTCTGTAGGGCTCTCTTTAGTATCTCCAGTAGGGCAGGTCTCTTGTTAGCAAATTCTCTCAGCATTTGTTTGTCTGTGAAAAATTTAAGCCCTCCCTCAAATTTGAAGGAGAGCTTTGCTGGATAAAGTATTCTTGGTTGGAAATTTTTCTCACTCAGAATTTTAAATATATCGTGCCACTGCCTTCTTGCCTCCATGGTGGCTGCTGAGTAGTCACTACTTAGTCTTATGCTGTTTCCTTTGTATGTGGTGAATTGCTTTTCTCTTGCTGCTTTCAGAACTTGCTCCTTCTCTTCCGTGTTTGACAGTGTGATCAGAATATGTCTCGGAGTGGGTTTATTTGGATTTATTCTATTTGGAGTTCGCTGAGCATTTATGATTTGTGTATTTATGTTGTTTAGAAGATTTGGGAAGTTTTCCCCAACAATTTCTTTGAATACTCTTCCTAGACCTTTACCCTTTTCTTCCCCTTCTGGGACACCAATGAGTCTTATATTAGGACGTTTCATATTATCTATCATATCCCTGAGGTCCATTTCGATTTTTTCAATTTTTTTCCCCATTCTTTCTTTTATGCTTTCATTTTCCATTATGTCATCTTCCAGATCACTGATTCGTTGTTCAACTTCCTCTAGTCTTGTACTATGAGTGTCCAGAATCTTTTTAATTTGGTCAACAGTTTCTTTAATTTCCATAAGATCATCCATTTTTTTATTTAGTCTTGCAATGTCTTCTTTATGCTCTTCTAGGGTCTTCTTGATTTCCTTTGTATCCCGTACTAGGGTCTCATTGTTCATCTTTAGTTCTTTGAGTAGCTGCTCTAGGTGCTGTGTCTTTTCTGATCTTTTGACTTGAGTGCTTGGGCTTGGGTTATCCATATCGTCTGGTTTTTTCATATGCTTTATAATTTTCTGTTGTTTTTGGCCTCGTGGCATTTGCTGAACTTGATAGGGTTCTTTTAGGATGTGTAGACCAATTGAAGTCCTTATCTCTGATTTATCAGATCTACAGCTTCGTGGAGTACACTTTCTCTAACTAACCAGCAGGTGGCGTCCACGTGCCACCTGTTCTCCACAAGCCAGTTCTCCCCTGCTTAGCCTTTTTGGTGAGTGGGGGAGTGAGTCTTGTGGGGTCCAATTGGTGTACCAAGCTTGCGTGTGTAGTTGGTGTTGCCTGCCCTGTATATGGGGCATGTTTCTGGGCAGTCAGGGAGGGGAGGTGGCTCTAACAATCAAATCTCCCTGGTGATCCTAGAGTTTTAAAGCTGCTGCAATAGCCTAATCCTTCAGTTCAGTCCTGCCACAGTTTGTCTCTGCCACTGACCCAGAAGTCCTTGGTATTGGCGTATGGCTCCTGAGACTTGCAAGTGGGCCCCTCTTCCAGGCCGTGCACCCCGGGTCCTCTGTTGAGGGATGACTGTGCTATGTCACAGGTGAGTGCCGTCCCCCCAGGGCAGTTCTGGGCTGCTGGGCTGTGTAGGGAGGCTCCCAGTCTGCTGAAATGATGGCTGAATGGGGCTTTGTTAATTCACACTGCTCCACCTTCCCAACTCTGAGACAATCAGCTGAGGTTGCAGGGAAGGCTAATGTCCACGCCCAGTTTTGTGGTGTGTGCCTGTTATTTGAAGCACTTCCGTCACACTGGGTTGTCTGGGGCAGCTCTGGGCTATGGGGCTGGCGATGGGCAGGAGTGTTTCCTGTCCACCAGGATGGTGGCTGTGAGCGGACACCCCCCTTTTCTTGCGAAGTTGTGGTGTTTAGTGAATTTTCTCAGCCACTGGATTATTGCGTTTTGTCTCAGAGCTCTCTTAGTTCTGCTCTTGACTTGACCTGCCCAAATTGCAAGTCTTTGAAGCTTTGTGTATTGGGCTTCTTAGAATAATTGTTTTAGAAAATGAAAAAAGGATTAAAAAAAAAAAAAAAAGGGCCCTTCTCAGAGATCTAATGGGTTATTGAAATGCTAAGAGACAAAGCAACCAGGGCCATTAAGGAAAGGTCCACAGGGCAGAGAGATCAGCTTTTCTTTGGGATTTGCATATGCGCCTCAGGGCCTGAGCTCCGGCCTGAGCTCTGCCCTTCCCCTTTCTATGTTCACCAGAACTCCAAAAATCCTCCGCTTTTATTTTGGAGTTTTTCGTGTTGTTTTTTTTCTCTATGCCTGTCTCCTCTCTGCTGGGCTGGCTGCTCTCAGATTCTCTGGTGTCTGGTCTCAGTCTATCTGTGGTTGGAGTTTGGATCAGTAGAATGAGTTTCCGATAAGGGCTGCCACTGCAGTTCTCCCTTCTCCTTCCCGGAGCTGACGGCCCCTCCTCCCACGGGACTGAGCCTGGCAGGGAGGGGCGCGGGTCCCCTGGCCGCAAAAACTTACAGATTTCGCTGATCTCAGCAGTTCCACGTTTTCATGAGTGTTGTATGAAGTATGCCCAAAGTCAGATTGCTCTGTGGTGTCCAGTCCACGCAGTTCCTGGCTTTCTATCTACTTTCCTGGAGGAGTAACTAAAACATACAGCTCACCAGTCTGTCATCTTGCCCCTCCTGAGTTTTATCTTTAAGACACTTAAATCCACTAGAGTGTTCCTATACCAGACAAGTCATAAAACCCAGAGGAAACAGCCTCTTTAAGATCAGCTATCAGATTGGTTCCCCTTCCCCATACTGTCGACACCCCCTTTTAATATGAACAAGTTAGGATGCCTACTCCTAGACACCCCTGAAGAGGGAGAAGGAGATTAAGTGAGAGGAAGGGGTAGCAACAGACAAGATAAGATTGAACAAAGGTCTATGAATACTGAAACTTTATATAATTATATATATATTTTGTGATGCTGGGGTGTTGGAATGGCTGGAAGGAGGTGAATGACATGGTGGAACTGTAGCCTGTAGCATCCTTTGGGATTTGCTGTATAGCTGCTTGTTGAATTGTGCCTTGAAGGACTTCACCTTTCTGAATATACCTTGTATTGCACAGTAAGGAAAGAAGTGAAAGTGTGGAACTGTAACCCATAACAATTTTAGAAATCACCTGTATAACTGCTTGTTGAGCTGTACATCGAGAGATGACACCTTTCTGTATGTGTGTTTTACAATAATGGAAATGGCTGAAGTTGTGGAACTGTGACCCATGACATTCTTTGAGATTTGCTCTCTGATTACTTGTGAAATTGTACATTGAAACTTATCACTGTTATGTATATATGTTAAAGTTCACAATTTTAAAAAATGGAAAAAAAATAAATTGCAAGTGCTAACATGTAACAATTTATATACTCATGTATGAAAATGCCTTTCCACATGGCTCAGTACTACCAAATAATACTATCATCCATGAACATAAAATTTTTTTGTATTAATTAATAGGCTTTATTTTTAAAAATAGTTTTATATTTATAGAAAAATTGAGCAGATAACCTAGACAGTTCCCATATACCCCTGCAGAGGTTCTCCTGTTATTAATATCTTACATTAGTAAGGTAGATATGTTACATTAATGAACCAATATGGGTACATTAGATAATGACCGTATTTATTCTGATTTTCTTAGTTTTTATTTAATGTCCTTTTTCTATTCCAGGTTCCCATTTAAAATACCTCATTCCATTTAGTTGTCTTATTTCCTTAGACAACTCTTGACTGTGGCAGTTTCTCAGATTTCCTTGGGTTTGATGACCTGGACTGTTTTGATGAGTACTGGTTAGGTCTATTGTAAGACGTGGCTCCCCTCTATTGGAATTTGTCTGATGTTTTCTTCATTATTAAACTGGAGTTATGGTTAGAGAAAACCACAGAGGTGAAATGCCATTTTCATTATGTGCTATCAAAGAGTACACACTGTCTGCATGATTTATGGCTGTTGATGTTGATCTTGAGCATATGGTTTTAATTGAACATATTAATTGCCTGGAAGGCAATTATAGCATTCTATTAAATTCCTCTTTTAATATTTGTCTTTTAGCAATGTCGTTACATTGCAGATTAATCACTTCTAATTGGAGGTTAGGTAGAAGCTCCTCCATTTTAAAGTTTAAATGGATTTTGAAATACGAATATTTCCTTTGCACTTCTGTCAAGGTCTAAGAAAAATGCTGCTGGAACTGTGGAACATTATTTAGAAACATTATTTAGTTTCATTAAGAAACATTTAGCCCATAGCAAAAGTTAATTTCCGAAGCTATTCAGTGTATAATAATAGTGACTGAGGGTGGTTTCTCTTGCCCAGAACCTATTTTAGTCTCAGCTCTAAGCTCAAAACATTGCAGTAAAACTTTACCACTGCTACATTGAACTGCTCTGTGGAAGAGTGAGTCAGAATATTCAACATCTATTTCTGACAGAAATTTATGGAACTGAAGATGATTAAGTCCACAAGAACAAATGATAGTTTGACACTGCTGGTTCATTAACACGATAGATTCATATATTTTTGCCATCTAATTCAATAAGAAAATAATCCATAGTACAATGTGCTTAAAAGCATTTCATTCCAAGTACACTCTTCTATAGTTTCTTGTTTTGATACGATGGCTATGCACTGGTAAATTTGAAAATGTTATGATGTGCTGATACATGGCACACAAAACACTGTCAAGTTATAACTGCATCGAGATTTGTAGGGTGCCGAGCAGCTGTGCAAGGTGATGAAAGCATTGACTATTGTAGCTTGAAAGCTGCTATAGAAATAAACAAAGGAACAAGTGTAACTGTGATCCAATATAACTTCATATACTTTTTACGTGTCACAAAATATTCTTTTGATTTTTCCATTCATTGAAAAATGTAAAAACCATTCTGGGCTGTACAAAAAAGGTGGCTGGCCAGATTTGATCCATAGCCATAGTTTGTCAACCCCTGCTATATATTAATATCCTTTATCTGTCTCCCTCTTCCCCCTCCTAGATTATATTAAAATGTATATCCTAGGTATCATATTATTTCATCCATTGATAGTTCAAAATGTATCTGTAAAAGAAAAAGACTCTAAAATTTTTAATACCAGTATCATTATCACACCTAAAATATTAAGAATAGTTCCTTAATATCAAGTATTCCATTTTCTTCTATAGTCTCATGATTTGTTTATAGTTTATTTGTTCATATGATGATATATTTTAAACATATGGAAAAGTAGAAAGTTATATAATGAATATGTGTGTATTTATCACACAGTTTTAGCAAATTTCAACATTTTACTGTATTTAATTTTAATCTTTCTTTTAAAATAGTAAAACATAAAAACTCTTGAAATACTTTTTGTTCTCCTACCTAGTTTTTTTTCTCTCCCCTGGTATCATCATTATTGTCATCATTTATTTATTTATCACTGTAGATCTTCTACTACCTTTTTAATTTCTCATGTGATGGTTGACTGACTCAGGTTTTCATTTACTTCTTGAGTCAGTGTTCTAGTTTGCTAATGCTGCCAGGATGCAAAACACCAGAGATGGATTGGCTTTTATAAAAGGGGGTTTATTTGGTTACACAGTTACAGTCTTAAGGCCATGAAGTGTCCAAGGTAACATACCAGCAATCGGGTACCTTCACTGGAGGATGGCCAGTGGCGTCCAGAAAACCTCTGTTAGCTGGGAAGGCACATGGCTGGCGTCTGCTCCAAAGTTCTGGTTTCAAAATGGCTTTCTCCCAGGGTGTTCCTCTCTAGGCTGTAGTTCCTCAAACGTGTCACTCTCAGTTGCTCTTGGGGCATATGTCCTCTCTTAGCTTCTCCAGAGCAAAAGTCTGCTTTCAACGGCCATCTTCAAACTGTCTCTCATCAGCAGCTCCTCTCTCAGCCCCTGGGCATTCTTCAGAGTGTCCCTCTTGGCTGTAGCAAGCTCACTCCTTCTGTCTCAGCTTATATACTGCTCCAGTAATCAAGGCCCATGCTGAATGGGCGGGGCCACACCTCCATAGAAATTATCTCCTCAGAGTTATCACCTACAGTTGGGTGGGGCACATCTCCATAGAAACACTCAAAGAATTCCAATCTAAGCAGCACTAAAATCTCTGCTCCACAAGATTGCATCAAAGAATATGGCTTTTTCTGGGGGACATAATACATTCAAACCGGCACAGTTTGTACTTTCTGTGACTATATCTTTCTTGTCTTTTACTATTCTATGAGTAGATGTTTCAAATATGTCAAATTTTGGTTTTATGTATAGAATGTACTTTTGTAGGTTTTCTTTCTTATTATTTTCTGCTTTTTTCATTCATATTCCCTAGTTCCTATTTCTTTGGATTTATATTGTTCTTTCCTAGTTTCTTTAGTCATTTGCATAACTTTTATAGTCAATCTTTGTTTTCCAATACAATATCCCTTTTTTGGAATATGTATGATGAATGTTAGGATAATAAGGGATATCTATAAAGGCATATGAAGCTATATGTTTTTCTTTGAGGTCTACTGTAAATCTCCTCACTCTTTTTTTGAAAAATAGTTTTATTTGTGAAATACGCAGAAAAGTGCATTAAAAAAAAGATAACAAACGGCAGAAGGGTTTATCCCAAGTTCACTTTTCAGGTTAAGAAAGGAAGCATTGCCTGTACTCCAGAAGTCCCCTTTGTGCTCTCTTGCAATCACTGCCTTCATGCTTTCCCCTCAAAGTAACCGTTCTTCTGAGTTTATTAGTAAGCACTTCCTTGCTTTTCTTTCTAGTTTTCCTCTGAAGCAATCAAAAATCATAGTTTTCCCAGTTTATTGAACTTTACGTAAGTGAAATCATTGATTATATCTTCCTTTGTGTCTAGCTTTTTTGTTCAACATTATGTTTGTGTGATTTATCCATGTTGCTGAAGTCTGTTAATTTTTATTGTTGTATTTTATTCAATTGTATGTATATAACACAATTGGCTGGTATATTTTTAAAATTTTGTATGTTACATGCAATATTGCCATAAATGTTCTTGTGCTTAATTCTCTTGGGTACATTCCTAGAAGTGGAATTTCTAGGTACTAGGGCTCTGGAACTGATTGTTCCCAGGATCTCCTGGCAACTCAGCTGGGTTGGCCCCCAGCTTCACCTCTTGAGACCCCCAGATGCTCTAAGCCCAGAATCTCTTCCCTGAGGACCCAGCCCTCACCTCTGCGAGAATGAACGTATTTGATAGATTTTTCTTAACAAAAGTTAGAAAACTCAGCTCCTGTTTGTGTTGGAGCTAGCAAAGACTCATGAATGATGCCTCAGAAGGGGCTCTGAGGTCTTGGGTGGAAGTTTTGCTCCCACTTGACATGTTGAATCCCCCACCACTACCTTTTTTATTTAACCAGCAAAGTCTGTTGAAATAAAACATTCAGTCTGTCCAAAAAAAAAAACAAACAGAAACAAAAAACAGCAGTGCCAAGCTGTTTTCCAGTGTGGTTGTAGCAATTTAGTTTGTTGATTTCTGGAGAAACTCTACTGGGATTTTGATGGGGATTGCATTGACTTTGTTGATCAATTTGGGAAGGGTTGCCATCTTGATACTATTGAGTCTTCAGATCCATGAATATATGCAGTGTGTCCTCATTTAATTTTTTTAATTTGCCTCACTTTCTTATGTCTCACACAATCCTCTTACTTGGATTCCTTCTTTGTTTTGTTACTCTGAAAATTGCCGCAGTGAAATCAGTATAGTGACACTGTTGCTTCAGAGAGAGAAAGTGCTTTATTTCATGGCTGCCAAGAAAGGATACAGGAGTAAGAAAAAAGCTCAACTCTGTTTCCCTTAGTCTGAAGAGTTTAGGATTTTTTGGGATTCAAGTAAGGGGAAATGGAGTTGTTACATTACAATGACAACTGTTCCGGTTTGCTAAAGCTGCTATTATGCAAAATATCACAAATGGATTGGCTTTTATAAAGGGGATTTCTTAGGGTATAAATTTCCGGTTCTAAGGCCATAAAAGTGTCCAAACTAAAGCATCAACAAGAGGATACCTCACTGAAGAAAGGCCGATGGTGTCTAGAACACCTCTTGTCTGTGTTGGCCCCTGAGCTCTCTTAAGGGCTCCAATAAACTAATCAAGACCCACCTTGAATAGGCAGGGTCACACCTCCGTGGAAATGATGTAGTCAGAAGGTCTCACCCACAGTTGGATGGCTCACATCTCCATGGAAACAACCTAATCAAAAGATCCCACCCATAATAAGTCTGCCCCCACAAAATTGGATTAAAAGAACATGGCTTTTGTGGGAGCATAATAGATTCAAACCAGCTCAAGTACCTAAGCTAAAATAGCCATTACAATAACATGTATAAACAACTGTAATATCATGCAAAGGAAAGGAACTAAGCTAAAATAACCACTACAATAACAACTAGAACAGTTGTAGTCTGTGGTTACTCTGTATCATTGAACAATTCTTTCGGAGATGGTTTGCCAATTGTAAAATTTCTAAGAATTTGGATAGTATAATACATATTTATTTTGCAATCTCATTTGTTTTCTAGTCTGCCATATTCTAGGATCAAATTTATTTTCTCTCAAAACATTGAAGATATGGCTCTGTGGTCTTTTGTATGATGTATGTTGGCTGAGAAGTTAGTTGTCAACATTATTTTATATTTTTGTACATAAGCAGCCTTTTTCCCTTAACAAACTTTTAGGATTTTTCTCTTGGATTTCTGAAATTTTAGCACTGGCTGTCTGTGTTTCCCCATTTCAATTAGATGCCATTTCAGTCCTACATTTTAAACTTTATTCATGTCTAGAAATTTTTATTTACTATTTCTTTTTCTTCTAGTCTCTGTTCTTTCTTTCCAGAACTTCTTTTTGGATGACATGAGAGCTTTGCTATCTTTGCTCTATTTTTTAAATCTCTTAATTCTTCAAAGTGTTATTCAGCAAAAGTTTCTTTGCTTGCTTTTCAAGCTCTGTATTTTGTTCTCCTATTATAAGTCATATATTTAATTCCTAGGCTTCAGGTATTTTTCCTTCATCAGCCTGTTCTTGTTTAATGATGTGACATTTGTTATCCTTTTGAGGATACTAATTTTACATATTTAAAGTTGCCCTCAATTTTAAGGGTAGCTTTAAGTCCCATCAAGCATTTCCTTCAGTGTTATTATTTGTTTTTTCTTGAACTGTTTTGCCTTTATTTCATAATGATGGTTTTCTCAAATATTGATTCTTGGTTTTGTTATGTTTGCATTTGAAGTTCCCTATTTGTCCCTGGAAATCTTTTCTGTTTGCATTGCTTGCTTCAGTGAGGGGTGGGGCATATTGCTGGGTGAATGTGCAGATACCTTTCCTTTTGAGCATGTGTTTTTCTGTCTCTCCTGGAGGTGAGTAGCAAAAGGTTGGTGTTTTATTTCTCTTCTCCAATGACACTGCTTTAGCCTTGTTGCAGGTAACACTGCCACCTGCTGTTTATTATAAGCAGCATGATGACAGAGAGCAGAAGGCCCTGCTACCAATTATTCATTCTACCCAGTAGGATGGGACTTATTCCTTCTTCTTATATGCATTGGCTCTGGTATCTTTTAGATCTCTCCAAACTGTTCCTACCTCCTCAGCCGTCTTTTATAGGGGTTGTTTGCTGTAGTTTGTTTTGTTTTCAGAAAGTTTTTTTTCTTTTTCATTTTACAATTATGAATTCTTCTATCATTCTTCTGTGTTTTATATCCCTTATTCCTATTGTTTCTCTTTTTAAGTGTTTCTGTTTAGTTATTTTCCTATATTATGTTCATGTATGCATATTTTGATAGTAAGATTGAAGAACGTATACATGTAAGTTGTCTGATATTGTTTTTCCATGAAACATGTTCTTGTCTAAAAGATTTCATGGATTTCAGCTCCTTTTTGAAGTTATATAATAATTTGTCTTTTTCAGTAGTAAGGGTTTTTTTCCTGTTTTGTGGGTGGTTTTTTTTTTTATTTTTTTAAAAAATTTTTTCCTTTCCTTTTTGTTTTCCAGCTCTTTTGTGCCTTTCAAGATGATAGATATCTATACATGGTAATGGAGTACATGCCTGGAGGAGACCTTGTAAACCTTATGAGTAACTATGATGTACCTGAAAAATGGGCCAAATTTTATACTGCTGAAGTTGTTCTTGCTCTGGATGCAATACACTCCATGGGTTTAATACACAGAGATGTGAAGCCTGACAATATGCTCTTGGACAAACATGGACATCTAAAATTAGCTGATTTTGGCACATGTATGAAGATGGATGAGGTAAGTAAGCAAGTAAAAAAAAAAATGCTAGTTTTTTTTTTAGAAAAAAATACCTCACATCAGTTCTTCGTAATTTTAAACATAGATAAATTTGATTTTGCTGACTGTGTAACGACCCAAACATGATGATAAAACTACAAATTAAAGCATTTTCTTTACTAATCATTCAGGCAGCTTTGAAGTACTTTAGTAGATTTGGGGGATCTAAGAGAAATCAGAACTTAGGTACCTTAAGTTGTTATCTTCCTCATTGAATGTTGACAGACATTTATTGCCAATCAAAATAATTTATATGTCTAATGATCTAGGTGGGAAAGTAGGACACAAAGCATATATCAAAGTACATGGATATATCTATAACCATTGTTATTTCTGTATTCTTCCTTTAAAAAAATAGCTTACGGTAAGATAAGAAATTTGTTACTACCTCCCACCAACCCTATCTGTATCAACAATGTAATACTTTTGGGGACATCATTTATTGTGGTGCTTTACTTGTTGCAATAATTTATGTTATGGTTAATAGGTTCAGTAGTATTAGCCATAATTAGTAGCTAATTAATGATGTCAGTTTATCTTTGTTGCAAAATTTCTCTCATCTTTTCTTCTAGACTATAATTCTTGATAGACAGGGATCATGTTTTATTTTCCTTGTTTTCTTCTGTGTTGGATATAGTAAATGATTTGAATATATTAGATTTTCTAAATGTTTATATATTGACAGCAAACTGGATCTCATCATTTGTATGGTGTTCTTAACCTTCCAATATGCTTATAGCTGATCTTTTTTCTGTTATTTAGTTAAGACCTTTATATTTTAGTTAAGCTAATTTTCTTTTCTCTTTACTTTTTAACTTATTTATGCCACCTGTATAACTTTTACTTTTATTGATTGCCCTTCCTTCATCAGCAATCCCTCTTCTTCCAAGCTCAGCTCAGATTTTACCTTATCTAGAAAAGTTCACCCTGGTTCTGGTTTGCTAATGCTGCCATCAGGCAAAATACCAGAATTGGATTGGGTTTTATAAAGGGGATTTATTTGGTTACAAATTTGCAGTCTGAAGGCCATAAAAATGTCCAAATTAAGGCATCAACACAAGTATACCTTCATCGAAGGAAGGGCAGTGGCATCTGGAAAGCCTTTGTTAGCTGGGTAGGCACGTGGCTGGCATCTGCTGATCCCGGGTTGTGTTCTAGCTCCTCTCTCAGCTCCTGTGCTTTCTTCAAAATGTTGCTCTTGGGGTGTTTTGTCCTCTCAGCTTCTCTGGAGCAAAGTGTCAGCAAAAGTCTGCTTTCAATGGCCATCTCCAAAATGTCTCTCTTGGCCGTAGCACTGAGCTCCTTCTGTCTGAGCGCTTATAGGGCTCCAGTGATTTAATTAAGACCCATGCTGAATGGGCGGGACCATGCCTCCATGGAACTAATAACAATCAGAGTTACCACCTACAGTTGGTTGGGTCACATCTCCATGGAAGCAACCCAATCCAAAGGTTCCTACCTAATCAAGACTAAATATGTCAGCCCCCAGAGGATTGCATCGAAGAACAAAGCATTTTGGGGAACATAATATATCTAAACCAGCACACCCTGATAATCCTTACCTAACTAATCACTCCTCTAAAGCCATAATGTTCTATCATTTACTCAGAATTTGTGTTGTACTTTGGAGGCCATTTTTTATCTATTTTACGTTTATATGGTCTGTCAACCCAGCCTAAAACTTCATGTCCTTTTACTTCTTCTTCATGGGATGTGTTACTGTGTTCTTAATACATTAATCAGGGTTTAGTAGTTGTGATAGAGTATGTGATTGTACCTATAGCTCCCTCTTGTGGTATATAGCATAATATAATATGAAATGATTTATAGTGAAAATTATCTTTAATGAAAATTAAGTAGTAAATAATTTTCTAATAGATAATAAACTTTTTAATGTCCAGTATACACAATGAATGATGTTTATATGCTACACTTTCATGGGTGTATCCCGATTTTAATGAAACCGAAATCTTTTGAGGGTCGTGTGGGGTACAGAGGAATAAATCATACCTCATATTATTAGTGGCCTAGAGACAATTAAGGATAGAAAGGTGTGGTGTGTGAAAGCGGGAACAGGACAGAATATTGTATTTACAAAATTTTATAGATGTGTAACAATGCTTAATTCATCTTTTTAAAAATCTTAAATTCTCTTTACAAGGCAATATAAAATATGGCTCATCTAATTTTGTTTATTATTTTTTAATTCACTTAAAGAGAGTTGAGTTAATTTTACTCCTTGGTTCACAATTTGTTGTCATTTGAAGTCTACACAAAGGCCCCTTCTTGATTTTATTCTATTTTATGTTTTCCTCTTTTCAATTTGTCTCGTTCCCTTTTTCTTCTCCCTAATAGGCAGCCACTGTCATGTGTTTACTGTATGCCCTTGCAGACTATTATTTTAGTGTACATATGTATTCTTAATTTGTATAAACAGTTAATGGTATGGGTGTCCTTTTGTTCACTTTTTCCACTCAATGTTGTTTTAATATCTATCCCTGACATATGTAAATCTGTTTATTGCTTCTTATAGTCTCAGCATTCCATATTATCTACGTGTCAGCCTTATGTGTCCCATGTGTATCTTGCCAAGGGTTTCTCTAAGTATAGAACCAGAACTTAGACTACTATATATAGAGTATTCATAAAAATTAAAGTATTGCCTTCTGTCCAGAATGGCTGCTAACATTTATAACCTCTTAAATAGTGCATGAAAGATATCCTATCTCCCCATATTCTCACTAACCCTTCTTATTATCCTGCTCTCTAAATATTACCAATTCCATTGATACAATGTGGTATCCTTAAAGTTGTATTTATCTTATAACAAATGATATCAAACTTCTCTTCATATACTTGCCAGTCATTTCCCTTTACCTGTGTATATTCTTTTGGCTTCTTGTTAACATGCAGAGATTCCTTTTGTAACTTACACAGGGATCTCATAGATATTGCTGATACCACCTTCCAATCTGCTACCAATCCGTGCCTTTGTTTGAACAGAAATCCTTAATTTTGTTGTAGTTGAAGATAATTTAATTTTTTAAAAATTCTGAACTTGAAAAATGCTGATTTTTAAAGACAGCATTCCTTAAATAGCAGTAAGAATTATGTAATGTTAAAAAACAGTAATTTTTGTTGAAAACTATAGTATGCAGAATTTGTAATTCTTTTATGTTAATTGTTAATATGAATGTGTTACTGCAAGATTCAGGTTTATTATTTGTTTGCTTTGTTTAATTAATGTAACTTTTTCAAGCTAATAGAAGTGTTCGGTTTCATTTTCATTTTTCTGTAGAAGGGATTGGCAAACTAGGACACGGGCCAAATCTGGCCTATGGCTAGGTTTTAGCTCGTGCTGAGAATGGATTTTAAATTTTTAAAGGGTTGTTTTTAAGACAAAAAAGAAGAATATGCAACAGAGACCTCATGTGACCCACAAAGCCAAAAATATTTGTTCTCTGGTCCTTTTCAGAAAAAATTCACCAACCTTTTATCTATAATACAGATATGGATGCTCAAATCATTTTCCACATATCCTGGCTTTTTATAAAACCTTATACCATGAATAAAAGAAAAAAGTAAAATGCAACTATAAAATTAACTTATGAGGGCTAAAATTATTTGATTCTATCATAATCAAGAGTAATAGTATCTCACTAAGTTCTGTCATTGATAAATTGTGAGTTACACAGTTTTCTGGATGCTTTTACTCTCTTTGTCTCTCAAAAACAAAACAAAACAACCCTTATCCAGATGTGATAGTCTCAGTGTAGTAAATGTGTCTCAATGACAGCTAAGAAACCTGCTACTTAAAATAACTTGCATTAATTATATAAGTTGGGTTTACTCTGTGCCTATCATTATGCATTTCTTGGCAACGTTAGCACCTTTTAAGGCACAAGGATGACTAAATCAAGCCATGCTTGCATCCACAGGCCCCATACATTTTCTACCCTCTTAGGATTCTTCTCAATCATTATATATTGATCATCACCATACTCTGCTCTCATTACAAGTCAAAATCTAAGGCACATATATCAGTATTTTGAATTACCTGAGGAGAGTTCAAGAGTTTATCCATTAGTTTTCTAGTATGTACCAAGTGTTTAAATTGAGGGTGTACGTTTTTAAAAGCTAAATTGGTAAATTGTTAATGCTCTTAACGCTTCCACAAGTGACATCAAATTCAAAAACATGTTTCTACTCATGTTTCTGAAAAAACCTTGTTTTATGTAAAACTGTACGTTAAAAAACAG
This sequence comes from Choloepus didactylus, assembly GCF_015220235.1. NCBI lineage: Eukaryota > Metazoa > Chordata > Mammalia > Pilosa > Megalonychidae > Choloepus > Choloepus didactylus. The sequence continues at coordinate 126,594 of NC_051326.1, read as the reverse complement.
GTTTATACATCTTCTTGACCAAAAGGGGGATGCGAAATGAAATGAATTAAAGTTTCAGTGGCTGAAAGATTCCAAATGGAGTCAAGAGGTCACTCTGGTGGGCATTCTTATGCACTATATAGATAACCCTTTTTAGGTTTTAATGCATTGGAATAGCTAGAAGTAAATACCTGAAACTATCAAACTACAACCCAGTGGCCTTGACTCTTTAAGGCGATTGTATAGCAATGTAGCTTACAAGAGGCGACAGTGTGATTCTGAAAGCCTTGTGGATCACACTCCCTTTATCCAGTGTATGGATGGATGAGTAGAAAAATGGGGACAAAAAACTAAATGAAAAATAGAATGAGGTGGGGTGTTTTGAGTGTTCCTCTTTACTTTTATTTTTTATTCTTATTTGCAATTTTTCTGGTACAAGGAAGATGTTCAAAAAATAGATTCGGGTGATGAATGCATAACTATATGATGGTACTGTGAACAATTGATTGTACACTTTGGATGATTGTATGCTGTGTGAATAGACCTCAATAAAATTGAATTAAAACAAAACAAAGCAGGTTTATAGGAACAGTAGGAGTGGGCCATTAAAAAATTATGCAACTTTGTAATAAGAGCCCTAATGAAAGCAACAATAATTGGTATCCAGGGAGGTAACTGGGATATCTGGGTCAGAAGCTTTTTGTGGTTTGTGGGTGCTACAACAATGACATGGAAATGGGCTTCTAAGCCACTTGGGCTGGTTTTTAGACCAAATGCAATAAGAAGCCGGACCTGCCACTGGCCAAGAATCTTATAGTGCAAAGCATATGCCTCTCTGGTAAGGGAGTCCTTGGTGCAAGTGCTCCTTTTTAATTTTTAAAATGAACTGGAAAAAAAAAAATTTTTAAGACAAGAAAAAATAAAATGAACTGAAAATCTCCTGCCTATGAAGCAGTAAAGCTGAGGCTCTTAATACTTCTAATAATTTTGAATTTCATTTATAGTTATTCTTTTCTGCTTTCATAGGAGACATTTTGAAAATTTCTAAGATCATCTCCAAGAATTGTTATTGACCAGTCTTAGGTTTTCAGTTAATTCTATTGATTTGGGATATTTTGTCAATTATAAAGCCAAGTATATTTAGCAAATATACATTTAATGTGATACATTTTTGAAAAGGTATACCTGATCATTTTGCTCCCCAATTTAAAACCCTTCAGTAGGAATAAACTTCAGATTCCTTAACTTGTCATGTGAAGCCTCTTATGATATGACCCTTACCTGATCCTCAACAAGTCTTCATTTTTCATCTTATGGTTCAACAGTCCTGAATTACCTATAGCTCTTTCTGTACCATGCTTTTTAATGATTCCTGGCCTTCTTATATTCTGTTCTCCCTTCATAGAATACAGTCTACCTGGAACATTCCTATTCATACTTTGAAAGTCAGTCTAGAGTTTGCTTTTTTTGTGTGAAGGCTCTGTAGGTTGGCTCCTGTATCCTTTTGACATGCCCCCTTTGTTCTAGTTTGCTAATGCTGCCAGAATGCAAAACACCAGAGATGGATTGGCTTTTATAAAAGAGGTTTATTTGGTTACACAGTTACAGTCTTAAGGCCATAAATGTCCAACGTAACACATCAACAATAGGGTACCTTCACTGGAGGATGGCCAGTGGTGTCCGGAAAACCTCTGTTAGCTGGGAAGGCACGTGGCTGGCGTCTGCTCCGAGTTCTTGTTTCAGAATGGCTTTCTCCCAGGACGTTCCTCTCTAGGCTGCAGTTCCTCAAAAATGTCACTCTTAGTTGCACTTGGGGTATTTGTCCTCTCTCAGCTTCTCCAGAGCAAGAGTGCTTTCAACGGCCGTCTTCAAACTTTCTCTCATCTGCAGCTCCTGTGCTTTCTTCAGAGTGTCCCTCTTGGCTATAGCTCCTCTTCAAAACATCAGTCACAGCTGCACTGAGTTCCCTCTGACAGTCAGCTCATTTATATGGCTCCACTGATCAAGGTCCACCCTCAATGGGTGGGGCCACGACTCCATGGAAATATCTCATCGGAGTTATCCCCTACAATTGGGTGGGACGCATTTCCATGCAAATCTAATCAGCACCAAAACATCTGCCCCACAAGGCTGCATCAGAGAATATGGCTTTTCCTGGGGGACATAACATTCAAACCAGCACACCCTTTTTATACCACTTTCCTTATTATTATTTTTTTTAATCTTCATTTTATTGAGATATATTCACATAGCATGCAGTCATACAAAACAAATCGTACATTCGATTGTTCGCAGTACCATTACATAGGTGTACATTCATCACCTAAATCAATCCCTGACACCTTCATTAGCACACACACAAAAATAATAAGAATAATAATTAAAGTGAAAAAGAGCAATTGAAGTAAAAAAGAACACTGGGTACCTTTGTCTGTTTGTTTGTTTCCTTCCCCTATTTTTCTACTCATCCATCCATAAACTAGACAAAGTGGAGTGTGGTCCTTATGGCTTTCCCAATCCCATTGTCACCCTTCGTAAGCTACATTTTTATACAATTGTCTTCGAGATTCATGGGTTCTGGGTTGTAGTTTGATAGTTTCAGGTATCCACCACCAGCTACCCCAATTCTTTAGAACCTAAAAAGGGTTGTCTAAATTGTGCGCAAGAGTGCCCACCAGAGTGACCTCTCGGCTCCTTTTGGAATCTCTCTGCCACTGAAGCTTATTTCATTTCCTTTCACATCCCCCTTTAGTCAAGAAGATGTTCTCCGTCCCACGATGCCGGGTCTACATTCCTCCCTGGAAGTCATATTCCATGTTGCCAGGGAGATTTACTCCCCTGGGTGTCTGATCCCACGTAGTGGGGAGGGCAGTGATTTCACCTTTCAAGTTGGCTTAGCTAGAGAGAGAGGGCCACATCTGAGCAACAAAGAGGCATTCGGGAGGAGGCTCTTAGGCACAATTATAGGGAGGCCTAGCCTCTCCTTTGCAGCAACCGTCTTCCCAAGGGTAAAACCTACGGTAGAGGGCTCAACCCATCAAACCACCAGTTCCGTATGTCTGTGGTCATGTTAGCAACCATTGAGGTGGGGTAGGCCAATACCCCTGCATTCTCCACAGGCTCCTCAAGGGGGCACTACATATTTTTTTCCTTCTTTTTTTTTTTTTTTTAACCTTTTTTTCCTTTTTCAATCAACTGTATGGAAAAAAAAAAACAAAAAACAAAAAACAAAAACATACAATAAAAGAACATTTCAAAGAGACCATAACAAGGGAATAAGAAAAAGACAACTAACCTGAGATAACTGCTTTACTTCCAACATGTTCCTACTCTACCCCAAGAAAGTTACCTAATATAGCAACATTTCTGTGAACTTGTTCCTACTATATCCATCAGAAATTAACAGACCATAGTCATTCCTGGGCATCCCCAGAACGTTAAATAGCTTATCTGTTCTTCTTGGATTACTGTTCCCCCTTCCTCAATTGCTCTCTATTGCTAGTTCCCCTACATTCTACATTGTAAATCATTCGTTTTACATTTTTCAAAGTTCACATTAGTGATAGCATATAATATTTCTCTTTCTGTGCCTGGCTGATTTCGCTCAGCATTATGTCTTCAAGGTTCATCCATGTTGTCATACGTTTCACGAGGTCGTTCCTTCTTACTGCCATGTAGTATTCCATCGTGTGTATATACCACATTTTATTTATCCACTCATCTGTTGAAGGACATTTGGGTTGTTTCCATCTCTTGGCAATTGTGAATAATGCTGCTATGAACATTGGCGTGCAGATATCTGTTCGTGTCACTGCTTTCCGATCTTCCGGGTATATACCGAGAAGTGCAATCGCTGGATCGAATGGTAACTCTATTTCTAGTTTTCTAAGGAACTGCCAGACTGACTTCCAGAGTGGCTGAACCATTATACAGTCCCACCAACAATGAATAAGAGTTCCAATTTCTCCACATCCCCTCCAGCATTTGTAGTTTCCTGTTTGTTTAATGGCAGCCACTCTAATCGGTGTTAGATGGTATCTCATTGTGGTCTTAATTTGCATCTCTCTAATAGCTAGTGAAGCTGAACATTTTTTCATGTGTTTCTTGTCCATTTGTATTTCCTCTTCAGAGAACTGTCTTTTCATATCTTTTGCCCATTTTATAATTGGGCTGTGTGTACTATTGTCATTGAGTTGTAGGATTTCTTTATCTATGCAAGATATCAGTCTTTTGTCAGATACATGGTTTCCAAAAATTTTTTCCCAGTGAGTTGGCTGCCTCTTTACCTTTTTTGAGAAATTCCTTTGAGGTGCAGAAACTTCTAAGCTTGAGGAGTTCCCATTTATCTGTTTTCTCTTTTGTTGCTTGTGCTTTGGGTGTAAAGTCTAGGAAGTGGCCGCCTAATACAAGGTCTTGAAGATGTTTTCCTACATTATCTTCTAGGAGTTTTATGGTACTTTCTTTTATATTGAGATCTTTGGTCCATTTTGAGTTAAGTTTTGTGTAGGGGGTGAGGTAGGGGTCCTCTTTCATTCTTTTGGATATGGATATCCAACTCTCCCAGCCCCATTTGTTGAATAGACCATTATGACTCAGTTCAGTGACTTTGGGGGCCTTATCAAAGTTCAGTCGGCCATAGATCTGAGGGTCTATCTCTGAATTCGCAATTCGATTCCATTGATCTATATGCCTATCTTTGTGCCAGTACCATGCTGTTTTGACAACTGTGGGTTTATAATAAGCTTCAAAGTCAGGGAGTGTAAGTCCTCCCACTTCGTTTTCCTTTTTTAGAGTGTCTTTAGCAATTCGAGGCATCTTCCCTTTCCAAATAAATTTGATAACTAGCTTTTCCAAGTCTGCAAAGTAGGTTGTTGGAATTTTGATTGGGATTGCATTGAATCTGTAGATGAGTTTGGATAGAATTGACATCTTAATGACATTTAGCCTTCCTATCCATGAACATGGAATATTTTTCCATCTTTTAAGGTCCCCTTCTATTTCTTTTAGTAGAGTTATGTAGTTTTCTTTGTATAGGTCTTTTACATCTTTGGTTAAGTTGATTCCTAGGTACTTGATTTTTTTAGTTGCTATTGAAAATGGTATCTTTTTCTTGAGTGTCTCTTCAGTTTCTTCATTTCTAGCATATAGAAACATTACTGATTTATGTGCATTAATCTTGTATCCCGCTACTTTGCTAAATATGTTTATTAGCTCTAGTAGCTGTATCGTCGATTTCTCAGGGTTTTCCAGATATAAGATCATATCATTTGCAAACAATGACAGTTTTACTTCTTCTTTTCCAATTTGGATGCCTTTTATTTCTTTGTCTTGCCGGATTGCCCTGGCTAGCACTTCCAGCACAATGTTGAATAACAGTGGTGACAGCGGGCATCCTTGTCTTGTTCCTGATCTTAGAGGGAAGGCTTTCAGTCTCTCACCATTGAGTACTATGCTGGCTGTGGGTTTTTCATATATGTTCTTTATCATGTTGAGGAAGTTTCCTTCAATTCCTACCTTTTGAAGTGTTTTTATCAAAAACGGATGTTGGATTTTGTCAAATGCTTTTTCAGCATCTATTGAGATGATCAATTGATTTTTCCCTTTTGACTTGTTAATGTGTTGTAATACATTGATTGATTTTCTTATGTTGAACCATCCTTGCATGCCTGGAATGAACCCCACTTGGTCATGGTGTATGATTTTTTTAATGTGTCTTTGGATTTGATATGCAAGTATTTTGTTGAGGATTTTTGCATCTATATTCATTAGGGAGATTGGCCAGTAGTTTTCCTTTTTCGTAGCATCTTTGCCTGGTTTTGGTATTAGATTGATGTTAGCTTCGTAAAATGAGTTAGGTAGTGTTCCATTTTCTTCAATGTTTTGAAAGAGTTTGAGTAAGATTGGTGTCAGTTCTTTCTGGAAAGTTTGGTAGAATTCCCCTGTGAAGCCATCTGGGCCTGGGAATTTATTTGTGGGAAGATTTTTGATGACTGATTGGATCTCTTTGCTTGTGATGGGTTGGTTGAGGTCTTCTATTTCTTCTCTGGTCAGTCTAGGTTGTTCATATGTTTCCAGGAAATTGTCCATTTCCTCTACATTATCCAGTTTGTTGCCATACAGTTGTTCATAGTATCCTCTTATAATTTTTTTAATTTCTTCAGGATCTGCAGTTATGTCACCTTTTTCATTCATTATTTTGTTTATATGGGTCTTCTCTCTTTTTGATTTTGTCATTCTAGCTAGGGGCTTGTCAATCTTGTTGATCTTCTCAAAGAACCAACTTTTGGTGATATTTATCCTCTCTATTGTTTTTTTGTTCTCTATGTCATTTATTTCTGCCTTAATCCTTGTTATTTCTTTTCTTCTACTTGGTTTAGGATTGGTTTGCTGCTCATTTTCTAGCTTCTTCAGTTGATCCATTAGTTCTTTGATTTTGGCTCTTTCTTCCTTTTTAATATATGCGTTTAGTGCTATAAATTTCCCCCTCAGCACTGCTTTTGCTGCATCCCATAGGTTTTGGTATGTTGTGTTCTCATTTTCATTCGTCTCTATATATTTAGCAATTTCTCTTGCTATTTCTTCTTTAACCCACTGGTTGTTTAGGAATGTGTTGTTTAACCTCCAGGTATTTGTGAATTTTCTAAGTCTCTGATGGTTATTGACTTCTAATTGTATTCCATTGTGGTCAGAGAATGTGCTTTGAATAATTTCAATCTTTTTAAATTTACTGAGGCTTGTTTTATGCCCCAGCATATGATCTATTCTGGAGAAAGTTCCATGAGCACTAGAAAAGTATGTGTATCCTGGTGATTTGGGATGTAATGTCCTGTGTATGTCTGTTAAATCTAATTCATTTATCAGATTGTTTAGGTTTTCAGTTTCCTTATTGGTCTTCTGTCTGGTTGATCTATCTATAGGAGAGAGTGATGTGTTGAAGTCTCCCACAATTATTGTGGAAACATCAATTGCTTCCTTTAGTTTTGCCAGTGTTTCTCTCATGTATTTTGTGGCACCTTGATTGGGTGCATAGACATTTACGATTGTTATTTCTTCTTGCTGAATTGCCCCTTTTATTAGTATGTAGTGGCCTTCTTTGTCTCTCAAAACATCCCTGCATTTGAAGTCTATTTTATCTGAGATTAATATTGCTACACCTGCTTTCTTTTGGCTGTAGCTTGCATGAAATATTTTTTTCCATCCTTTCACTTTCAATTTCTTTGTGTCCCTGTGTCTAAGATGAGTCTCTTGTATGCAACATATTGATGGTTCATTTTTTTTTGATCCATTCTGCGAATCTATATCTTTTAATTGGGGAGTTTAATCCATTTACATTCAACGTTATAACCGTGAAGACATTTCTTGAATCAGCCATCTTATCCTTTGGTTTATGTTTGTCATATTTTTCCCCTCTGTCTATTAGTATCCTTTATTGTACCCATACTGAATCTCTTTAGTACTGAACCTTTCTCCAAGTCTCTCTGTCCTTTCTGTGTTTCTCTGTCTGTAGGGCTCTCTTTAGTATCTCCAGTAGGGCAGGTCTCTTGTTAGCAAATTCTCTCAGCATTTGTTTGTCTGTGAAAAATTTAAGCTCTCCCTCAAATTTGAAGGAGAGCTTTGCTGGATAAAGTATTCTTGGTTGGAAATTCTTTTCACTCAGAATTTTAAATATATCATGCCACTGCCTTCTTGCCTCCATGGTGGCTGCTGAGTAGTCACTACTTAGTCTTCTGCTGTTTCCTTTGTATGTGGTGAATTGCTTTTCTCTTGCTGCTTTCAGAACTTGCTTCTTCTCTTCCATGTTTGACAGTGTGATCAGAATATGTCTCGGAGTGGGTTTATTTGGATTTATTCTATTTGGAGTTCGCTGAGCATTTGTGATTTGTGTATGTTGTTTAGAAGATTTGGGAAGTTTTCCCCAGCAATTTCTTTGAATACTCTTCCTAGACCTTTACCCTTTTCTTCCCCTTCTGGAACACCAATGAGTCTTATATTAGGATGTTTTATATTTATCATATCCCTGAGGTCCATTTCGATTTTTTCAATTTTTTTCCCCATTCTTTCTTTTATGCTTTCATTTTCCATTCTGTCTTCTTCCAGGTCACTGATTCGTTGTTCAGCTTCCTCTAGTCTTGTACTATGAGTGTCCAGAATCTTTTTAATTTGGTCAACAGTTTCTTTAATTTCCATAAGATCATCTATTTTTTTATTTAGTCTTGTAATGTCTTCTTTATGCTCTTCTAGGGTCTTCTTGATATCCTTTGTATTCCGTAGTATGGTCTCATTGTTCATGTTTAGTTCTTTGAGTAGCTGCTCTAGGTGCTGTGTCTCTTCTGGTCTTTTGATTTGGGTGCTTGGGCTTGGGTTATCCATATCGTCTGGTTTTTTCATATGCTTTATAATTTTCTGTTGTTTTTGTCCTCTTGGCATTTGCTGAACTTGATAGGGTTCTTTTAGGATGTGTAGACCAATTGAAGTCCTTTTCTCTGATTTATCAGATGTACAGCTTCGTGGAGTACACTTTCTCTTACTAACCAGCAGGTGGCGTCCATGAGCCACCTGTTCTCCACAAGCCAGTTCTCCCCTGCTTTGCCTTTGTGGTGTGTGGGCGAGTGAGTCTTGTGGGGTCCAGCTGGTGTACCAAGCTTGCGTGTGTAGTTGGTGTTGCACACCCTGTATATGGGGCGTGTTTCTGGGCAGTCAGGGGGGGGGGTGGCTCTAACAATCAAATCTCCCTGTTGATCCTGGAGTTTTAAAGCTGCTGCAATAGTCTAATCCTTCAGTTCAGTCCTGCCACCGTTTGTCTCTGCCACTGACCTACAAGTCCTTGGTATTGGCGTATGGCTCCTGAGACTTGCAAGTGGGTCCCTCTTCCAGGCCGTGTACCCCCTGGTCCTCTGTTGAGGGATGACTGTGCTATGTCACAGGTGAGTGCCGTCTCCCCAGGGTGGTTCTGGGCTGCTGGGCTGTGTAGGGAGGCTCCCAGTCTGCTGAAATGATGGCTGAATGGGGCTTTGTTAATTCACACTGCTCCACCTTCCCAACTCTAGAACAATCAGCTGAGGTTGCAGGGAAGGCTAATGTCCACGCCCAGTTTTGTGGAGTGTGCCTGTTATTTGAAGCCCTTCCATCACACTGGGTTGTGTGGGGCAGCTCTGGGCTATGGGGCTGGCAATGGGCAGGAGTGTTTCCTGTCCACCAGGATGACGGCTGTGAGCGGACACCCCCCTTTTCTTGGGAAGTTGTGGTGTTTAGTGAAATTTCTCAGCCACTGGATTATTGCCTTTTGTCTCAGAGCTCTCTTAGTTCTGCTCTTGTCTTGACCTGCCCAAATTGCAAGTCTTTGAAGCTTTCTGTATTGGGCTTCTTAGAGTAATTGTTTTAGAAAAAGAAAAAAGGATTAAAAAAAAAAAAAAAAGGGCCCTCCTCACAGATCTAATGGGTTATTGAAATGCTAAGAGACAAAGCAATTAGAGCCATTAAGGAAAGTTCCACAGGGCAGAGAGATCAGCTTTTCTTTGGGATTTGCATATGAGCCTGAGGGCCTGAGCTCTGCCCTTCCCTTTTCTATGTTCACCAGAACTCCAAAAATCCTCCGCTTTTATTTTGGAGTTTTTCGTGCTTTTTTTTCTATGCCTGTCTCCTCTCTGCTGGGCTGGCTGCTCTCAGATTCTCTGGTGTCTGGTCTCAGTCTATCTATGGTTGGAGTTTGGATCAGTAGAATGAGTTTCCGATAAGGGCTGCCACTGCAGTTCTCCCTTCTCCTTCCCGGAGCTGACGGCCCCTCCTCCCACGGGACTGAGCCTGGCAGGGAGGGGCGCAGGTCCCCTGGCTGCAAAAACTTACAGATTTCGCTGATCTCAGCAGTTCCACATTTTCATGAGTGTTGTATGAAGTATGCCCAAAGTCAGATTGCTCCGTGGTATCCAGTCCACGCAGTTCCTGGCTTTCTACCTACTTTCCTGGAAGAGTAACTAAAACATACAGCTCACCAGTCTGCCGTCTTGCCCCGCCTCTCCTTATTTTTTGACACTACAAGATGTTCCAGACTTGTGTTTTCTCTGTCCCAGTTCTGGTATCAAACACTTCTCCAGAGAGCCCTGATTCCTTTTATTTGAGAATGGTATTTAGAAATCAGTACTTGGGTACTAGATTTATTCATTGCTCCTGGAGTGTCATTACTTTTAGGCCCTCTCAGTGGACAGAAGCAGGAGATATGTATTGTATATAGTATATATACTGATCTATATGCAAACATGTTAGTATTTAATTCTGAATCTATTAGTATATTAAAATCAAATTCTATATCTGTATAGTATATTAAAAACCATATTGATCCCTCTGATTCCAGTCTTATACCCAATGGGTCATCCCCTCCCGCCCCCCACATGCACACACACCCATCCTTTTTATTTGTAATTTCTTTCTTGGACAGTAAGAAACCTGGCTCTTATCTATAGTATATTTATTTACATATGTGTCCTTTTGTGTCTGACTTATTTCACCCAACATGATGTTTTCAGCGTTCATCCATATTGATGATTTCATGTACCAGCTCTTCACTTCTTTTTAGGGCTAAATAATATTCCATATATGATTATATCACATTTTGTTTATCCACTTACCTGTTGATATACACTTGGGTTGCTTTCCACTTTTGTGAATAATGTTGTGATGAACACTGGTGTAAAAATATCTCTCTTCAGTCCCTGTTTTCAATTCTTTGGGGTATATATCTAAGAGTGGGACTGCCAGATCATATAGTTCTGTTTAGCTTTCTGAGGAATCACCAAACTGTTTTCCACAGTGTCTGTACCATTTTACATTCCTGACAACAATACATGAAATTTCCTTGTTCTCCACATCCTCGCTAACACTTGCTATTTTCAGTTTTTTTAATAATCACCATTCTGGTGGGTGTGAAGTGGTATCTTGTAGTTTTTGTTTTTGCATTTCTCTATGGCTAATGATGTTGAGCATCTTTTCACATAGTTACATGCCATTTGACTATCCTCTGGATAAATGTCTAGTCAAATCCTTAGCCTGTGTTTTAGTTGGGTTGTTTGTATTTTTGTTTTGAGTTGGAGGAGATCTTTGTATATTCTAAATATTAAACCCTTATCTGATATAAGGTGTTAAACTAGTAACAACCTAGTTTGGCTAATACCAACCTAGTTTCAATAGTATACATACTCTCTATTCTTATGTATCTTTATCCTTTCCCCTTTATATTATTATTGGCTCAAATTATATCCTTATGTATTTATGCCTCTAACATAGACTTAAAATTTTACTTTGTATATTTGCCTGTTAAGTCATATGGGAGGGTGGAGTACAGTTACAAACCAAAAGTACAATAAAACAGGATTTTATATTAACCTGTGTAGTTATTTTTACCAGTATTCTTTGTTCTTATGGCTTTGAGTTATTGTCTAGTGTCCTTTTATTTCAGCCTGAAGGACTTGAGCATTTTTCTATAAGGCATGTCTTCTGGTAATGAACTCCTTTAGCTTTTGCTTACCTGTAAATGTCTTAATTTCTTTTTTGATTTTTTTTAATTGTGATTGTTCACATACCATACAATTATCCAAAGATCCAAAGTGTACAATCAATTGTCCCCGGTACGGTACATCATACAGCTATGCATCCATCACCACAATTAATTTTTGTTCAATTTTTAGAACATTTTCATTACTCCAGAAAAGAAATAAAGACAAAAAAAAAAAGGAAACTCAAATCCTCCCATATAATATCCCTAACCACCCCCCTCTCCTTTGTTGACTCGTAGTGTTGGTATAGTACATTTGTTACTATTTGTGAAGGAACATTGAAATACTGCTAACTGTAGTATATAGTTTGCAATAAGTATATGTTTTTTCCTATTGCCCCTCTATTATTAACTTCTAGTTGTAGTGTCATACATTTGTTCTGGTTCATGAAAGAGATTGCTAATATTTGTACAGTTAATCTCAAACATTGCCCACCCCAAGGTTCACTGTTTTATACATTCCCATGTTTTAACCCCAAACTTTCCTTCTGGTGACATACATGAGTCTGAGCTTCCCCTTTCCACCACATTCATGCACCATTCAGCACTATTAGTTATTCTCACAACGTGCTACCGTCACCTCTGTTCATTTCCAAACATTTAAGTTCAGCCTAGTTGAACATTCTGCTCATACTAAGCAGTTGCTCCGCATTCTTTAGCCTCGTTCTATATCTTGGTAACTTATATTTCATGTCTATGAGTTTGTGTATTATAATTAAATCCTATCAGTGAGACCCTGCAACATTTGTCCTTATGTGTCTGGCTTATTTCACTCAGTATATTGCCCTTAAGGTTTCGTCATCAACCCTTTTTTTTTTTTTGTTAAGATGTTTTGTTCACACCCCGTATTTTCCATCCTAAGTAAACAATCAGTGGTTCCCTGTATAGTCACATGCTTATGTATTCACCACCATCACCACTGTCTATGTAAGGACATCTACATTTCTTCCACAAAGCAGGAGGAAGAGTCAAAGAAGGTAGAGAGGCAAAAGAAAGAGGGAAAACAACAGCAACAAAAACAACAACATGACAGCTATGAAGCAGCAAAAAGGAAAGATAACCTTAGATCAATGTAGAATAAAGTCAGACAACAGCACCAATGCCAAGAGTCTCACACCCCTCCCCTTTGCCCCCTCTTATCTGCATTTATCTTGGTATATTGCCTTTGTTACATTAAAGGAAGCATAATACAATGATTCTGTTAATTGTAGTCTCTAGTTTACGTTGATTGCATTTTTTCCCCAATACCTCCCTATTTTTAACACCTTGCAAGGTTGACATTCATTTGTTCTGCCTCGTGAAAAAACATACTTGTACATTTTATCACAATCGTTGAACACTCTAGGTTTCACTGAGTTACACAGTCCCAGTCTTTATCTTTTCCTCTTTTCTTCTGGTGTCCCACATGCTCCTAACCTTCCTCTTTGAACCATATTCTTAGTTATCATTGTTCAGTGTACTTACATTGCTGTGCTACCATCACCCAAAATTGTGGTCCAAACCTCTCACTCCTGTCTTTCCTGTCAGTCTGTAGTGCTCCCTTTAGTATTTCCTGTAGAGCAGGTATCTTGTTCACAAACTCTCTCATTGTCTATCAGAGAATATTTTGAACTCTTTCTCATATTTGAAGGCTAGTTTTGCTGGACATAGGATTCTTGGTTGGAGGTTTTTCTCTTTCAGTATCTTAAATATATCACACCACTTCCTTCTTGCCTCCATGCTTTCTGCTGAGAAATCTGCACATAGTCTTATTAAGCTTCCTTTGTATGTGATGGATCACTTTTCTCTTGCTGCTTTCAGGATTCTCTCTTTGTCTTTGATGCTTGATAATCTGATCATTATGTGTCTTGGCATAGGACTATTCAGATCTATTCTGTTTGGAGTATGCTGTGCTTCCTGGATCTGTAATTTTATGTCTTTCATAAGAGATGGGAAATTTTCATTGATTATTTCCTCTGTGATTGCTTCTGCCCCTCTTCCCATCTCCTCCTCCTGGGACGCCAGTGATACATACATTCCTGTATTTTGTTTTGTCCTTAAGTTCCCGGAGACATTGCTCATATTTTTCCATTCTTTTCTCTATCTGTTCTTTTGTGTATAGGCTTTCTTTTGTTCTCCAGTTCCTGAGTGTTTTCTTCTGCCTCTTGAGATCTGCTGTTGTATGTTTCCATTGTGTCTTTCATCTCTTGTGTTGTGCCTTTCATTTCCATAGATTCTGCCAGTTGTTTTTTCAAACTTTCGACTTCTGCCTTATGTACGCCCAGTGTTTTCTTTATAGCCTTTATCTTTTTTGCCGTATCTTCTCTAAACTTTTTGAATTGATTTAGCATTAGTTGTTTCAATTACTGTATCTCAGTTGAAGTGTAAGTCTATTCCTTTGACTGGGCCATAACTTTGTTTTTCTTAGTGTAGGTTGTAGTTTTCTGTTGTCTAGGCATCTGACTTCCTTGGCCACCTCAGTGAGGTTTTCCCAGACGAGAACAGCTCAGGTCCCAGAAGGAAGAAATATTCAGTATCCAGTTTCCCTGATGGTGTGTCTTAGACACACCCTGTGCTTTTCTGCCCAGCAGGAGGTGCCTGTCAGCCTGTAGCTCCAGACTGGTGTAAGGAGGTGTGGCCTCTGGCTCTTTTCCCCCAGGCTCTGGGGTCTGGTTCTGAATGGAAGGCAGTAGTAGAGCTGGGCCCTTCCTCTTGGGAAGATATGTCCCCTAGAGAGAGGTCATTTGCATATAAATAGATTCTTTGTTTCTCTGACTCTGTTATCTCCACCCTTGTCTGGGTTAGAGTGCTGTGAGTTTAAAATGGCTGAGGCTTTCTCTACTGCAAAGCACTGCGAACTGAGAACGGCTGAGGCTTTCTCTACTGAGCAGCCCAGGTTGGGAGAGAGAGGGAAAGGGACAGAAAGCCCCTTTTCAGGGTCAATCTTGGGTCCCCAGATTCACCCATCAGCCAGAGATAACACCCGATCCTTTGGGCTCCCCGTCCCCAGACAGATATGTCCTCTGACTCTCCAAGGTCATCATCCCCAAAAGCCTCTGGTTGTTGAGGATTCGTAGTTTGTATTGAGTAGTTAACATTAAAGCCCCAGTTGGAGCTGGGCTGAGGTATATTTGCTTGTTCAGAGAGTGCTGCTCTTTAGTAGCAAAGCCTTGTAGTTCAGGCTGCCATGAGGAAAGGGGCTCTTGGCTTGGGTCCGCAGTTTTTACTTACAGATTTTATGCTGCAGTCTTGGGCATTCCTCCCAATTCCAGATTGTTGCACGATGTGTGGACAGTAATGGTCGTCTCCCAGCAGTTATTCCAGATCTTTTACTAGTTCCTGATTTTTTATTAGTTGCTCTGGGGAGACTAACTTCCATGCCGCTTTATGCCACCATCTTGGAAGTCTCTCTTTTTCATTTTTGAAAGATAATTTTGCCAGATAAAGAATTCTTGGTTGGCAGGTTTTTTGTTTTGTTCTGTTTTTTGTTTTTCTTTACAGACTTTAAATATGTGACCCCACTGTCTTCTGGCCTCCGTGATTTCTGATGAGAAATCCATTGTTGATCTTATTGGGGATACCTTGTATGTAGCACATCACTTCTCTCTTGCTGCTTTCAAAATCCTCCCTTTGACTTGTCCTTATGAAGCTCGTTACTGCAAAAGAGAGGCTAAACTTGCATATAATTATGCCTAAGAGTCTCCCCCTGAGTACCTCTTTGTTGCTCAGATGTGACCCTCTCTCTCTCTAACTGAGCCATCTCGACAGGTGAACTTGCTGCCCTCCCCGCTACGTGGGACCCAACTCCCAGGGTTGTAAATCTCCCTGGCAATGCAGAATATGACTCCTGGCGATGAATGTGGACCCGGCATCGTGGGACTGAGAGTATCTTCTTGACGAAAAGGAGGATGCACAATGAGACGAAATAGTTTCAGTGGCTGAGAGATTTCAAATGGAGTCAAGAGGTCACTCTGGTGGACATTCTTATGCACTATATAGATAACACCTCTTAGGTTTTAATGTATTGGAATAGCTAGAAGTAAATACCTGAAACTACCGAACTCCAACCCAGCAGTCTGGACTCCTGAAGACAATTATATAATAATGTAGATTACAAGGGGTGACAGTGTGATTGTGAAGACCTTGTGGATCACACCCCCTTTATCTAGTGTATGGATGAGTAGAAAAAATGGGGATAAAAACTAAAGGACAAATGGGGTGGGATGGGAGGGATGATCTGGGTGTTCTTTTTTCACTTTTATTTTTTATTCTTGTTCTGGTTCTTTCTGATGTAAGGAAAATGTTCAGAGATAGATTGTGGTGATGAACGCATAATTATGTTATCATACTGTGAACAGTGGATTGTATATCATGGATGATTGTATGGTGTGTGAATGTATTTCGGTAAAACTGAATTTAATAATAAAAAAAAAATCCTCCCTTTGATTTTGACATTTTCTCTATAATGTGTGCTGGTATAGATCTCTTTGTGTCTGTCCTGCTTAGAATTACTTGGGATTCCTAGATGTGTATATTCATGTTTTTTTTTTCATATTGGGGAGGTATTCAGACATTATTTCTTCAAATATTTTTTCTGCCCCTTTATTTCTCTCTCTTGTCCCTCTGGGATTCCAGTGAGGCATATGTTGGTATGCTTGATGGTGTCCCAAGTATTCCCTCTTATTTCTCTCTCTTGTCCCTCTGGGATTCCAGTGAGGCATATGTTGGTATGCTTGCCCAAGTGTCCCTCAAGCTCTGTTCAGTTTTCTTCATTATTTTTTCTTTCTGCTTCTCACGCTGGATAATTTCAATTGTCTCGTCTTCAAGTTCACTGATCGTTTCTTCTCCCTGTTCAAACCTGCTGTTCAATCTGTCTAATGAGTTTTTAATTTCAATTACTGTTCTTTGCAACTCAAATTTCTGTTTCAGGCTTTTAAAATTTCCATCTCTTTATTTTGTTCAGAAAATGTTTTCCTAATTTCCTTTAGTTTTTTTGTATTTGGATTCCTTTAGCCCACTGGACGTATTGAAGAAAGTTGATTTAAAGTCTTTGGCTAATACCTTTGACTAGTGTATGAGCTTCCTTAAGGATGGTTTCTGGCAAATTCTTTTCTTGTGAGTGGGCCTTAATTTCCTTTTGTGTGTGTGTGTGTATGTCTTGTAAGTTTTTTTATTCATTGCTGTACATTCTGAGTATTATGTAGTTATAAATCTGGAAATACAGTTCTCCCACTCCTTTGGAATTGCTAGTGTTTTTTGTTGTTGAGGTCTGGAGCCATCTGTGATTTTTCCAAACTATTTTTTGTTCCCAAATGGGTACTGGAAAGAGAAAAGAGGTAAATGGGTACTGTCTCTTTTAGACTCTCCTGCCACTTTTGCTTGAGAGGGGCAAGAACAATGACTATCCTCAGAGTTGCCACCCCACCCCTTAACCTCTTGACCTGAAGTAGCTGATCCAAAGCAGAGATCAGCAGACAGACCACACACTCCTGGATTTTGGAGGCCTATGTCCTCAGAGCCCACCAAGGCACCAGCAGGCTACAGTCCCCACTGCATTCTTGTTCCCTTATTTATGTTCTTTTTTTATGTAAACTACCATACCACCCAGTCTTCTTTAAAGCCTAACCTTTCCATCCTGCTGCCTGCCACGTGGTTGAGAGGTGGGGGTGGTAGCTGCTGCATGGATGGTGAAGTTCACCAATACTTACTGTAATTTACCAACCTTCACTGTTTCACTGAACTCCAGAGTTCCAAAATAGTTGATTCAGACAGTTTCTGCCAGTTCAGTAATTGTTTTGGTGGAGGGACTGATTCCTGGAGCTCCAAACCTATGCTCAGAGAAGTGTCACTCCTTATTTCTACTACCCCATCACCACCTCTCCCTTCTTTCCACCCTTGCCCTTCCACCTTCTGTAAGTAAACCAATTTCTTTAGTTTCTGGTTTATTCTTCCTGTATTTAATTTGCACAGGATCATAGACTTAACATACTTCTGTATTTCTTTAATTTGAGCGCTATCCTAGGAAACAATTGTTTAAATATCTTTTTTCAGTTGTTTATTTTTAAAAATCTTAACCCTGAATATGTTGGCCAAAAATTGTGGTTAGAACAATTTTCTTAATGCAGAATGCTATTCACAAAGTTTACCGACTAAAAATCTTTAGTCCTGCCAAATGATTTATTCTCTGGGTAGTTGTTCAAACTGATCTCCAGCTTACTGTTCTAATCTTCATTGTTATCAAACTTTGATAACTTTGAACTTCACTGCATTTCTTAAACATGTTTTATATAAAATCATTCTTGTTCCCTTATTTATGTTCTTTTTTTTATGTAAACTGTCATACCACCCAGTTTTCTTTAAAGCCTTACCTCTCCATCCTTTGCAGCCTAACTTTATGCTGATTCTTTCTTATTTCTTACCCATTCCTGTCCCTCCTCTGAACCTTTGAATGATAATTTTGCCATTTGTTGCATTTGTGTGTGTCAGCAAGGTTTTAATTGTAAGTCTCACAAGATTCACTCTTTAAAATCCACATTCTGTGGATACATGTGAAATGAAGAGATTGCCTTTACTCTAATAAGTCTCTGTTAATTTTATTCTCCAACAGAAGTGTATACTAGAGGATAGTCCATGACAAAAATTAATTGTATACCCTGTCTTTTGACATTAGGGACTGTCTTGCTCATCTTTTATTTTATGTAGTAATCCACACAAAGCATTACTCAAGAATTTGCTTAATTATTTCCACATAACTTATTAATTTGTATGGAACCAAAATGATTTCTATTCTCTGTTTGCTATATACATTGGAAAATAAAATCACTAAGTTATTTCTACTAATTTGAGGAATGTAAAAATTGTTTTTTAAATTAATTTTCCATGTTTAACACATGTGTTATAGCATTTAAGTAAAAACATTTACATAAATCATGTTCGGAAAATATATTGAACTTCTTTTCCCAAGATGGTCAAAATATATAGACAGTGTTTTGAAATTTTTTGTAGCCTTCTTAGGAAGAATTTGGAGGACACTACTGAGCAGGTAAAAGAAATGAAGAACATCTAAATTAATCTATAAAATCTCTGCAAGTTTGGACAGAACTGGAAGTGAGAGAGTATTATTTAGCACTATTCTATAGGGATTTAATTTTGTAGCATACACACAATTATAATTAATAAAATGAATTTTGTCCTTGTCAAAAAGACATCAAACAAATATCACTGAAACTAAACACAAATAAGATGCTTTTTATTGTCTTGTCAGATACATTTTGATTCTACAGCTCCATATTCCTATGTATACATATTGAGGTGCAGCTTTCAGATGGATAAGGTATTTTAATTTAAACATCGGATCTATTACCCCAATTTTGTCTTGATAGAATTAGAACCATTTCTAAATTCTTTACCCAGCCTCCAAATTAGGGTCCTCTGTAATCTTAAGCTCTTCATTTTCTTTTGAAAATATGAAAACTACCTTTCTCTTATTATTGTTTTCTTTTCCCCAGATCAGGTGCCTTAATACCACATTTTGAACTTCTCATGTAACTACTTCATAGTGTAAGAAAAGGCAACAAAAGATGTTGCGTTGCATGGTATTCCCATGGGGTTGACCACCTTTTCCTTCTTTCATTGTTGAAGCCTCCTGTATTTTAGAGTTTGAAATTTATTCCTCCCATAATCCAAGCATTTTTATGTACCTCATAATGCATTTAACCTCTTTTCTCCCAAAGTCACATCACAATGAAGCTCTGTTGGTAGCAAAGTGTAGTCACTGTAGGACTAATAAATGAATTTTGTGTGTGTGTGTGCATTTACACTGATCTGTTTCTCTTTATCTCTGTTGTTTATACAGACAGGTATGGTGCACTGTGACACAGCAGTTGGGACACCTGATTACATATCCCCTGAGGTTCTGAAGTCACAGGGCGGTGATGGGTACTATGGACGAGAATGTGATTGGTGGTCTGTAGGTGTTTTCCTTTTTGAGATGCTGGTGGGTAAGTAAATATTTTAATTTGTTCTTTTTTTTTAAACTCTTCTCATAACACTTAAAAATAAGTCAGGAATCTTAGAGTATGAGGAAATTTGGGGAGAAGTGAAATTTCTGAAAACTTTAATTAGTGGTGTCTGATATGAGAAATTGTTAACTAGAAAGCAAATACCAAGCCTCATACTGACTGGGACAGTAATTGAATAGAATAGGTAGAATATGAAAGGGATTGAAAGTGTACTGCTAGGAAATATTCTTCCAGTGGACCTTTTTACATTAAGAAAATTTTAGAACAATAAGCAAATTATAGCTGCAGTGGGCCTCCATTCTAAGATTTTCTTCATCAATGGTATTAGTTGTAAATATGCATACAAATGTGAATATACATGTAGGACTGTTAACATTTGTTTCATTAGTAATATAGAACTAAAAGTACTCTTCAGTTCTGTTATGTAATTGTTATACAATTGATTTCGTGAACTGTATTTTTTGTTTACTAATTGTACATATATAGTCGGTATGTACTTCCATGAAGTAAATCATGAATATAGTTATTGGATATTTTATTTTCAGGATTAACATGTATTGTAATAATATTTCTGTTTCAGAAAACTCAGAGGCAAATTTGATAATTACTTATACTTTGACCAAATGAAAATTTGAAAAGCTCAAGTATTTTGAAACTTTTCTTTACATCATAGATTTCATTTCTAAGATTTCCCATTCCTAAGTACTCAGGTCACAAAAATATCTTCTGGCTGAGGAAGCCAATGACTGAATTACATGGCTTGGGGATGGGGAGAGATGTAGTGAAATCCCCTTTCAAGGCAAGTGTAGTTAGGATAATACTATTACAATGAATGACTTGATAGTTAAAAATACATTTTTAGAATTTGAAAATCGATTTTCTAGAAGATGACCCTAAGATAAATTGGTAGTGGAAAATCTGTAAAATCTATGAGAATAGAATCTGTATTACTAAAAAAACTCAGAATTTTTTTTTTTGAATTCCCAATTTTGAATAATAATTAGTCGTGGAACCATTTGGTGGCATAATTCTGTCAATAACCATCCTGAGTATGTAGCATTGATCTTATCATCCTTAGTCTCATGACATAGTTTTACTTGTTTTGGGCCTTTGTCTTTGTAATGGACCTTTGTGTACACCATTTAAATTCCTGCTACTGTTTTCAACTCCGAGAACTGAATTTAATGAGTTGGAATGGCAATAATTTGCAGTATTCTGAACCTGCTCTGGTGCTCACTCGGGTTGGTTGGCACTGGCCTTCACTGAAATGATTTTGTTGCAGTTAAAAATGACACTAGAAAAACCTTGGATTCAAATTCTCCTTCCTCTACCCTTCAAAAACAAACAACAGAAACTAACGATCTAAATACCCTTTTGAAGTTTTGGATCATTGATTATTGAGGAAAGTCTGGTTTGCACTCAAGTAACTTGTAGTTGGGGCATACCAACAGGGCCTTTGACCCTTGTGGGCTTAGGTATGTAATAGCCATTTGCTGCCTTCCACTTTTTTTCAATCAGTTGCTTCATTGCCTCTTTATCACAGTCATTAGTTAGCAGGAATACTGCATTGGTAGACCAGTTTCTGCCTTTTCCAGTTCTAGCTATGTGTCTTCTTAGGCAAGTCACCTGTCACCTCTCTGGGCCCTGCCTTCCTCATATATAAAATAATAGGGCTGGACTAACTCTTTGAGCAGCCCTGACCAATGTATGATATGCAGATGGTGTATGTCTGTGCTGTCTGAAAGGGTAGCGATTGTCCACATTAAGCACTTGAAACATGGCTACTGTGATCAAAGAACTGAATTTTTCATTTTATTTAATTTTGATTACTTCAACTTTAACTTGCTATGTATGGCTGATGGTACTCTTTTGTACAGTGCAGCTTTAGAGAGTCTCAAAAGGCTGATCCAACTCAATCATTATACTGACTTGATCCCACTTGGTAATCTTTCTCTTTATCTATTCAATAAATTGTTTCCTTTCTTCTGTTGAATAAATTCTAGAGTTACTATTTTTGTTGTTGATGTGATTCTTAAGGGTACATGGGTCATTGGTATAGTTAAAATTAAAGTATATTTTTGTGTTTGTTCATTTTGACTGGAACTCATGGACCATAGAGCATTTGTTCTTTCATTTACATGACAAATTTAAACTTTGTGTACTAGATGAAAAGTGTTTAATTTGCAATCTCTGTTAAACTGAGTATCTTCTTTCTTGCCATTTTAGGGGATACTCCATTTTATGCAGATTCACTTGTAGGAACATACAGCAAAATTATGGATCATAAAAACTCACTATGTTTTCCTGAAGATGCAGAAATTTCTAAACATGCAAAGAATCTCATCTGTGCCTTCTTAACTGATAGGTAATATACTTTGAATTTCTTTGTAAAGAAGCACTTTTAAATTTGTAGAAATGAAAGCTTACCCAGTGCATATTTACATATGAAATCAATCTTTTTTTTTCTCTCATTATCCAAATTGCATTTAATTCCGGATTAGCCTTTTTATTTTTAAAACTGCTAAATCTGTTCTTGGGTTACCCTCATTATATTGTTTGTGCATCCTGATTATAACCTATCTCTAATCTTAACCTTTATGACTAAAAAAGAGAAAAGGGCTTGATAAAATAATGCAGCTGATAGAAATAAAACTTTGTATTATTCACTTTTTATACTTTAAGGTGGTTAATCCATATTACTCTTGACTTTTGTGGGGAGAGCATTTTGTGCAGATGCATACTCAAAACCTTTGTTTGACTTGGGAGTGCCTCCTTCCCAGCTCTTTTATTTGCATTTGAATATGAGCAAGTCTATCCTTGAAATTATATATATATATTTTTAAAACAAAGAGATGAACTAAATTGTGAAAACTGGGGTCAATAAGAGAAGCTAGAAAACTATCCAGTTTTTATTCCCTGGCTCTATATTCAATTCTTTTCTGGTTTCCCCATTTTATGTTTACAGTAGGCATCATCCTATCAAAGGACAAATACAGAGGGTGCTTTCGCCCCAGTCCAAACTTTTACTCATCAGCTCTGTGATCTTGGGAAAATTATTTAAGTTGATGGGAACTAATTTTACTTGTGGGCTTAGACTAGATGACAACTAAGGCCATTTCTAGCTCTAAAATACTCTAATGCCTCAGCATACTTTATTGTTTGTTATACCGTTGCTGTTATGAACAGTATTTCAGTGAATTTACGTTCGTCTTTGCATACTTTTTTTTATGATAAAATGTTAAAGGTGGAATTCTGGGATACACATTTTAAAATGGATTGATGTTGCAAAATTGACCCCAAGAGAGGTTACACTAGTATAAATTTCTGTTAATACTTGTTTTCCTCACTCTCATCAAACCAAAAATTATAATTTTTTTCTTTTTCCATCAGAAACAAAAAAAGTTATTTTATCTTTCCTTTTTAGAGTAGTCAATCATTTGTTAGTCATTTGTAGAATAAAACTTTAAAATTTGTTAATTATATGAGTAATGAACAACCATGCCAGTAAACTCAAAACAATACCTGTATAATATTTGATTTGGGGACAAGATGGAATGTTGGTGCAATAAGACCATGTTCTAGTTTGCTAATGCTGCTGGAATGCAAAACACCAGAGATGGATTGGCTTTTATAAAAGGGGGATTATTTGCTTACACAGTTACAGTCTTAAGGCCATAAAGTGTCCAAGGTAACACATCAACAATCGGCTACCTTCACTGGAAGATGGCCAATGGCGTCCAGAAAACCTCTGTTAGCTGGGAAGGCACATGGCTGGTGTCTGCTCCAAGTTCTGGTTTCAAAACGGCTTTCTCCCAGGGTATTCCTCTCTAGGCTGCAGTTCCTCGAAAATGTCACTCTTTGTTGCTCTTGGGGTGTTTGTACTCTCTTAGCTTCTACAAGCTCAACAGCTGCCTTCAAACTGTCATCTGCAGCTACTCTCATCTTCTGTGCATTCTGCAAAGTGTCCCTCTTGGCTGTAGCTCCTCTTCAAAATGTCACTCTCAGCTGCACTGAGTTCTTTCTGTTTGTCAGCTTATTTATATGGCTCCAGTGTTTTAATTTAGACCCACCCTGAATGGGTGGGGTAACACCTCCATGGAAATGATCCAGTTAGAGTCATCACCCACAGTTGGGTGAGGCGCATTTCCATGCAAACACCCTAATCCAAATGTTCCAACTTAATCCCCACTAATATGCCCCACAAGTTTGCATCAAAGAATATGGCTTTTTCTGGGGGGCATAATACATTCAAACAAGCACAGACCATAGTTTGTGCTGAATGGTAAATTCTGAAGCAGAGTGTTGCATCCTTTAATGAAAGGAGTATTATTCATGAAAGATTTGCTTTAGCTTTTTTTTTTTTTTTTTGGTAGAGGGCAGTCTTAAGGAATGGTTGTAGGTAGAGAACAGGTATTTTGGAAAGAATTTAATGCCGTAAACGTTTCTAGGAGTACTCCCTCTAACATCTACAGATTTTTCTGTTTGTGTTAAGCATAGCTTCATGGGATATGTAAAACAAATGCTATTTCCATACAATCTTCACTGAAGACTCAAAGGGTCAAAGAATGAAATTCTTAGTAATATTTTTCTTGTATTCAGAATAAGTTTAATGTATGTACATAAATATAATCTATAAGAGTAAATATGTATACTTTCAAACATAACACAAGTTATTTTTAGGAAGAGGGAGAGATTTTTTTTTCCCCCTTTTACCCACCACCACCCAACACCGTCTTCCTCCACCAGGGAGAGATTTTGAAAATATTTTTTTCTGATAGAAAGGTTTTGAATAACTCTTCCATGCCTGAAGTTAGACCTCCGTCTGTTTGTGACCTATTTGGTCAAGTGGTTTTGACACAGGGAGATACGTTTTTTATTTGAAAGTCTTAAGTGTACTTACTTTCAACAGAAACTATAGATGGGAATATATTTCACATTCCATGACAATTAATACATCATAGTCCTTTAAATATATCTAGGGAAACCACTTATTTTGAAGTTGGAATTGCTTATTTTTCAGAAACATTTTAGTGAAGCTTTATATAAAAATATCTCAGAATCATTTGTGATACTTATGTTGATTTAACTGTTGAGATAGAGTTAATATTTTTGTCTTTTCATAATCTTATTTTTCATAATGCAATCTTTAACTGCATTGTTTAGGGAGGTACGACTTGGAAGAAATGGCGTAGAAGAAATAAAACAGCATCCTTTCTTCAAGAATGATCAATGGAATTGGGATAACATAAGAGAGAGTAAGTCAAACATTTAAATATTTCCATCCCATCATATTTTTTTCTTTTTTACTTTAAGATCTTTGCTTCACTTCTATATCATTTTTTTATTAATATATATTCTTAATCTAAGCTTAATCATTTTGTTGAAGTTCACTTAAACTATAATAATTAACATTTCTAAATCACAATGATTAATTAATATTTAACATGAATATACATCTGTAAGACTCATTACAGTGTTTATTGAGCAAGGAAAAGACATTTGTCAAGAGCTTAAAACCAAATTTGAGTATAACAATATATATCCTAATGCCCTTTCTATTTTAAAAAGTGGGATCTTATAAAATTACAAGGCAGTAAAATTTCTACAAACCTTATTGTTCACCAGTACAAATTTTAACTTGTAATTTTCTTAAAAACAAAAATAACTTTTTTCATTGTATTTAATTTATCTGTCACATCAAAGGAAAATGCCAGAAACAAACTTTCCAACACGATATTCCTAAGAAAACTGATACATATCATCAACTACAGAATAATTTGTATGTTTTATTTTATCATTTAACAAAGCATATTTTTCTGGTTTGCTAATGCTGCCGTCATGATACCAGAAACAGATTGGCTTTTATAAAGGGGATTTATTTGGTTACAAATTTACAATCTGAAGGCCATAAAAATGTCCAAATTAAGGCATCAGCATGAGTATACCTTCACTGAATGAAGGCCAGTGGCGTTTGGAAAACCTCTGTTAGCTGGGAAGGCACATGGCTGGCGTCTGCTGATCCCAAATGATGTTCCAGCTCCTCTCTCAGCTCCTGTGCTTTCTTCAAAATGTTGCTCTTGAGGCATTTTGTCCTCTCTTAGTGACTCTGGAAAAAACACTGGGCTAGCATCACCCAAGTGTCAGCAAAAGTCTGCTTTCAGCAGCCGTCTCCAAAATGTCTCTCTGAGCTGCTCTCAGGTCCTTCTGTTTGGAAGGACCCGATCACGTGCTTCCCCAGCTAACAGAGGTTTTCCAGGCGCCATTGGCCTTCCTTCGGTGAAGTTATACTTGTGCTGACAACTTAGCTTGGACACTTTTATGGCCTTGAGACTGTAACTGTGTAACCAAATAAACCCTCTTTATAAAAGCCAATCCGTTTCTGGTATTTTGCATGCCAGCAGCATTAGCAAACTGGAACAACCACATTCTCATACATCATTCAGTGCTGTTAATTACACTTGTAATATTGTGCTACCATCGTCACCACCTCTGCCGGTTTCAATGTAGTATGTCCCCTAGAAAAAGCCGTATTCTTTGATGCAATCTTGTGGGGACAGACATATTAATGTTGATTAGATTGGAATCCGTTGAGTGTTTGCAAGGAGATGTGACCCACCCAACTGTAGGTGATAACTGTGATTGGATAATTTCCATGGAGGTGTGGCCCTGCCCGTTCAGCATGGGCCTTGATTAGTTTACTAGAGCACTATATAAGCTCAGACAGAAGAAGCAAGCTTGCTACAGCCAAGAGGGATGCTTTGAAAAATGCACAGGAGCTAAGAGAGGAGCTGCAGATGAGAGACAGTTTGAAGACGACCGTTGAAAGCAGACTCTTGCTCCAGAGAAGCTAAGAGAGGACAAACGCCCCAAGAGCAACTGAGAGGGGCATTTTGAAGAGGAGCTGCAGCCTAGAGAGGAATGTCCTGGTAGAAAGCCATTTTGAAACCAGAACTTGGAGCAGACACCAGCCACGTGCCTTCCCAGCTAACAGAGGTTTTCCAGACACCATTGGCCATCCTCCAGTGAAGGTACCCGATTGCTGATGTGTTACCTTGGACACTTCATGGCCTTAAGACTGTAACTGTGTAACCAAATAAACCCCCTTTTATAAAAGCCAGTCCGTTTCTGGTGTTTTGCATTCTGGCAGCATTAGCAAATGAGAGCAGATTTTGGTACCAGGAGTGGGGTGCTGGTGCTGCTGAGCTTGCAAATGCCAAACATGTTGGAACAGCTTTTAAAATGGATAAGGGGAGGATTCTGGAAGAATTGTGAGGAGCTTGATAGAAAAGGCGTATATTGTTTTGAAGAGATTGTTTGTGGAAATATAGACTCTAAAGATACTTCTGATGAGGCTTTGAGCAGAAATGATGAATGTGTTGTTGTGAACTGGAAGAAAGGCAATCCTTGTTTTAAAGTGGCAGAGAATTTGGCAAAATTGAGTCCTGGTGTCAGATGGAAGGAAGAATTTGAGAGCAATGAGCTAGGATACTTGGCTGATAAGATTTCAAAACTAAAAGTTGTGGATATGGCATGGCTTCTCTTTGCAAGCAGAGAGAGATAAACTTAGAACTGAACTCTTGAGTTCAAAGAAAAAAGAAACTAATAGTTTGGAAAATTCCGGGTTTCCAGGGGGTGGCACCCCAGAAGTTACAGCCCCACGTGAGGATTTAACCAAACATGGAGCCCAGCCACCATTTCAGAACAAGCCAGGATTGGAGATGGTGTTATCCAGAAAGGATTTGTGGAAACCCCTGTCGTCTGACAGCTTTGACCCCGTGTGCTTCATGCAAAGCCAACAGAATTTTTGTGAGATCGTTATAGACAGAGCTGCTGCCAATCTGGACTGGAGGAGACAGACAAGGAACAAAATGAAAGAAAAATTTCTTCAAAGGCAGGGACCTGGAGGTTGAGGTCTGGAGTCAAGAGGTCTTGGGCTGGAAGAGCAGAGTGGCCCGCTTGCATGGAAAGGGTGAGTTTGCCCCGGAGGTCGAGGGTGGGCCTTCTGCCTCAATGCTCAGCAAGAGTTTTGCCACACCAGGCCCCAAAGAGGGTGGAGCACATTCCCAGGGGAATGGGGAGAGCCTGGCTGCCACCCCACTGTTCTGACGAGGTTGAGCGTGTGCCCCAGAGATAGAAGAGAATCCATGTGCTGCCCCAATGTTTGAGGAGGGTGGGACCGAGGAGGTGGTCTCCCCAGTGTATGAATATGTTGGAGTACTCACCCCAGCATTTGGAGAGAAGAGGGCTGCCACAAAGGCCCTTAAGAAAGGTTAGACTGCTGCTCTCTCAAGCCCTAAGGATAACAGGAAATGACTCTCAGACTTTGAAATCTAATGGAGTTTGCCCTGTGGGTTTTAGGAACTGTTTTGTTTCCTTAAATGTTGTTTTCCTTTCAGTTTCTCCTTATAGCAATGGGCATGTTTATTCTGTGAATATCCCTCCTTTGTATATTGGAAGCAGATAACTAGTTCTAAGTTTCACAGGTACAGAGCCAGAGGGGAATTTTGCATTAGGACAGACCATGCCTGTAACTGATTTTGATGAGATCTTGTACTTACCTATTGTTACTGAAATGATTTAAGTTTTTGTGATATTGTGATGGGATGAATGTATTTTGTATTAGGAAAGAATATGTTTTTCTGGGGTCCAGGGGGTGGAATGTGCCGGTTTGAATGTAGTATGTCCCCTAGAAAAAGCCATATTCTTTGATGCAATCTTGTGGGGACAAACATATTAATGTTGATTAGATTGGAATCCGTTGAGTGTTTCCATGGAGATTGACCCACCCAACTGTAGGTGATAATTCTGATTAGATAATTTCCATGGAGGTGTGGCTCCACCCATTCAGCATGGGCCATGATTAGTTTACTGGAGTACTATATAAGCTCAGACAGAAAGAGTGAGGGTGCTACAGCCAAGAGGAACACTTTGAAGAATGCACAGGAGGTAAGAGAGGATCTGCAGATGAGAGACAGTTTGAAGATGACTGTTGAAAGCAGACTCTTGCTCTGGAGAAGCTAAGAGAGGACAAACACCCCAAGAGCAACTAAGAGTGACATTTTTGAGGAACTGCAGCCTAGAGAGGAACATCCTGAGAGAAAGCCATTTTGAAATCAGAACTTTGGAGCAGTCACCAGCCACATGCCTTCCCAGCTAACAGAGGTTTTCCGGACACCATTGGCCATCCTCCTGTGAAGGTACCCGATTGCTGGTGTGTTACCTTGGACACTTTATGGCCTTAAGACTGTAACTTGGTAACCAAATAAACCCCCTTTATAAAAGCTGATCCATTTCTGGTGTTTTGCATTCCAGCAGCATTAGCAAACCAGAACAGATGCACAAAAGTTTTGAATTTTGAGGAGGTCCCGTTTATTCATTTTTTTTCTTTAATTCCTTATGCTTTGGATGTAAAGTTTAAGAAACATTGCCTACCACAAGCTCTTGAAGGTTCTTCTCTACATTTTCTTCTAGGAGTTTTGTGATCCTAGTTCTTATATTTAGGTCTTTGATCCATTTTGAGTTTATTTTTGTGTAAGGTGTGAGGTAGGGATCATCTTTCATTATTTTGGATATGGATATCCAGTTTTCCCAGCACCATTTGTTGAAGAGGCTGTTCTGTCCCAGTTGGGTAGACAGCTTTGTCAAATATCAGTTGGCCATAGATGTGAGGGTCTATTTCTGAACTCTCAGTTTGATTCCATTAGTCAGTATATCTGTCTTTATGCCATTACCATACTGTTTTGGTCAGTATATCTATCTTTATGTCAGTACCATGCTGACTGTAATATTCTTTGAAGTCTAAAAGTTAGAGTCTTCCAACTTCATTCTTCTTTTTTGAGATGTTTTAGCTATTTGAGGCCCCTTAATAAATAAATAAATTTGATAATGGCTTTTCCAATTATGTTGGAATTTTGATCAGCATTGTGTTGACTCTGTAATCAATTTGGGTGGACTTGATATCTTAACAATATTTAGTCTACTATTACATGAACACAGAATATCCTTCCATTTATTTAGATCTTCTTTTATTTCTTTAAGCAATGTTTTGTAGTTTTCTGTGTTTAGGTCCTTTACATCATTGGTTAAATTTTTTACTAGATAATTTGATTCTTTTGGTTGCTATTGTAAATGGAATTTTTTTCTTGATTTCCTCCTCAGCTTGCTCATTACTAGTATATAGAAACACTGCTGATTTTTGTATCCCACCACTTAGCTGAACTTGTTTATTAATGTTCTGTAGCTTAGTTGTAGATTTTTCAGGACCTTGTAAATATAGGATCATGTCATCTATAAATAGTGAAAGTTTTACTTCTTCCTTTCCGATTTGGACACCTTTTATTTCTTTCTCTTGCCTAACTGCTCCAGCTAGAACTTCCAGCACAATGTTGAATAACAGTGGTGACACTGGGCATCCTTTTCTTGTTCCCATCTTTAGCAGGAAAGCTTTCAGTCTTTCACCATTGAGAACAATGTTAGCTGGGGGTTTTTTCATATGTGCTCTTAAACATACTGAGGAAGCTTCCTTCTATTCCTATCTTTTAAAGCATTTTTATTAAGAAAGGGAAAAAAAAATAGAAGAAAAAAGAAAAGAAAAGAAAGGATGCTGGATTTTGTCAAATATTTCCTCAACATCTTTATAAGCTAATATATACTTATTAGCAGTATTCCCCAATAATATTATAATAAACATTATACATTTCTTAGGTTGTCAAGTTAAGTGGATCTCAATAATTTTTAGAATTGGGAAATATAATCCTGTAATTTGAATGGGTTTAAATTGATAAATCAGCAGTTAATTATTCATGGAAATCACACTCTGATACACCTTAGGGTAAGCATAGGAAGTCATTTTCTTTATTTGTATTTGATAGTGATTCATTTTAATGTTAAGAAATATTTCTACTTAACGAATGTAGAAAACTGAAGGCTCTAAAAAATGTGTGTGCAAGCTATTGCTGCTTGTAATTTTAACATCTAGAATAACATAGTGCTTTTCTTGTTTAATTGATTTCTGTATTTAATACTGATCTAATATAGTAATAAAATACTAAAAAACTTTATTCTTTGAAATGATAAAATGGAAGATGTTATTGAAATGTTATATCATAAAAAAACAGAAGAGTTGAAAAATACACCAGCCCTTATTATTTTTACAGCATTGCTAGATCATGGGAATTAGAGGGGTGGTTTCTAGATTATATTTTGGTTATGAGTGAAGTAATTCATTTCTCTCACTTTAATAGCTGCAGCTCCTGTAGTGCCTGAACTCAGCAGCGACATAGACAGCAGCAATTTTGATGACCTTGAAGATGATAAAGGAGATGTGGAAACCTTTCCAATCCCTAAAGCTTTTGTGGGAAATCAGCTGCCTTTTATTGGATTTACCTACTACAGAGAAAATTTGTATGTAATTGATTTGTTAAATATTTATTGTTTCCAGAATCTAACTATAAAAATGTCTTATTTCCAATTTCTGGATTATAGGAGATAAATTGTTAATTATTTTCAAACTTTGAATTTTTTCCAAAGGATTATTAGAAGAGTCATTTTAATTTCATTTTATTATTTTATTTCTGAATGTTATATTCAGTTACCAAATGAATGTAAGGCACTGTTCTGTATTTTTCTGTATTGTTTTGGAGATATAGATTAAGACCAAATACTTCCCCTTGAAGGAGCTTGTCATCTAATGATGGCTGTAAAAAAACTAAATAGTCATAAAGAAAGGGAGAATGTAATACTTTCCAAAAGAAAATTACCCCTCCAAAATCTGAGATGGTTCAGAAGTAAAATTCACATCTCTTTTGGGTGGGGGGAGGGAGAAGTCAGGTAAGACCTCAGGGAAGAGGGGGCATTTTAACTGAATCTAAAAATAAGAAAAGGTTTTGAGTGGTCAAGATGTGGGGAGACTGGAGGAGAGTTGGGAGGCGAATGGTGGGAGTCCAACGGGGCCCAAGCACAAGATGTGTGTTCCTCTATTAGGACCTATTGGGAGGACTTGATGAAACTGATTTTCTTGCCTGTAATCCCTGCATCTGGCACAGGGCCTGTAAGAAATCATTCAATAAGTATTGGTCAAATGAGTTGAGTATTGGGTAGAAGATTAGAAAAATACATTGGAGACAGAGTTTAGAGGAAGAACAATGCAACAGATGATTGCTGTACTTTGTGCTTGGGGACTTTTGACCTTGTTTGATAGGCATTGAGGAACCGCTGAAAGCTGTTGAATAGTTGGAGTGAGCATTGAAGACATTTGAGCAACTCTTGATACATCCATGTATGTAATGATTAGAATGACCAGACATTACAATTTGCCCAAGGCTGAAGGGTTTCTTGGAATGTGGGACTTTCAGTGCTCAAACTGGGAAAATTTCGGACAAACCAGGATGAGTTGAGAAAAACTATCAGTAATGCTGACCAGAATGAAAAGATCAGGACCAGGGGAAACCTAAGCATGTTTATAGTCAATGAGACAGAATTCAGTTGAGAGAAACTGATAGTAAAATAGTAGTGATAGTTTATGTATTTAAGGCCTGGGAATCAAGAGATGTTATCCTTGAAGAGGAAGAGAGATGTCTGTTTTTGGAAGACTGGGGCAAAAAAGAAAATAATGGTTACATAAACTCAAAATTAGATGAAGAGGAGGGAAGTTGAAGTGAAAGGAAAGAAATTTTTGTGTTCTGAAATTTAATTCTGGGAATAACTTGGTTGAATAAGACTGAAAAATTGATTAAAATGACATGATACAAAGGAATTCATATAACCCTTTTCCTTCTAGGTTATTAAGTGACTTTCCACCTTGTAGAGAAAATGATTCAGTCCAATCAAGGAAAAATGAAGTATGTGTGGATTTTTACTGCTTTAGTTGTTTTAGTCACATTTTCAAATATTTCAGTAATTTCCATGTTCCCAAAAAAAGCCATTTGACACTACTTTTTGAAACATTACATGGCATTCCTTGTTGCAAGACAATTTTGCATAATGTTGAAACAATTCATTTGTTTGATAAATATTGTGCAAGACACAATGGATAGTAAAAAGATGAATTATACATGGTCTTAAGCTTAGTTTAGTAGCAAAAGTGATAGAATAGGTTTATGAACAGCTATAGTCTTCAGTCAGAAAATTGTGTAATATTTGTGATATAAAAGAGTAAGTAAGAGTATATTAAGCTATAAGGGTACAGAAATAAGGGGGAGATTCACATTCTGGATATTTAGGAATGAATTAATATAAAGGATAATTTTGTTTATCACTGTTACAGTATTTTGTGAATTCTGTAGTTTATAATTAGTTACTGCACTAAATCATGCACATCCACATGTAAATAAGGACATTAAATATTTTTCTCTTTGAAACTTTGGAAAACTAAAAAAGTAGGTTGGATAATTCTGTTACGTTTTATGTGTTTTAGGAATTTTGTGAAGCATAGCAAGGATTTTAATGTTTTCTGTGTTTTTTTGTTTTGTTTATAACAGGAAAGTCAAGAGGTATGTTGATGTGTTCAAATATGTTGAGAAACTGAAAAAACTCATAACTCCAGCAATACTTAATATAGTCATATTCCACATAGCATTTGGAGTACATCTACCCAAGAGAACAGTTCCCAGCCTTTTTTCTACCAAGTATCCCTTTTATTATTACTCTTATTGATCTATTGTTCAAAATATATATTGTGTGAATTTCTTTTTATTTATCAAGTTTATTAAACTGGCAGCAAGAGCTTCTGATTGACATGTGCTAACTAGTGTGATCACATTATGCTAAAGCAATAGCAGCCAAAAAAGCGGTTAGGCTAGTTCATTAGCCCTGTATGTCTTTTATAATGAAAAAAAATAGTTTTGCTTAAGATTTATGAAATATTTTAAAAACCTTGAAGAACCTAATCACTAAAGACAACTGTAGAAGGAACAGTGGTATTGGAGACTGATAAAACTGGATTAATGTTTTGGTACTGCCACTTATCAGTTATGCTGTCT
Source organism: Choloepus didactylus (assembly GCF_015220235.1). NCBI lineage: Eukaryota > Metazoa > Chordata > Mammalia > Pilosa > Megalonychidae > Choloepus > Choloepus didactylus. The sequence continues at coordinate 93,091 of NC_051326.1, read as the reverse complement.
TGGCCCAGTTATTCACCTTTTCTAATTTTCTTTTCTTCTTCTTCTTTTTTTTTTATTTAGTAGATATGATATTACCATCTTCTTGTGGTTTCTGTTAAGATGACTGAGACATTTGTAAAGTGCTTAATACTGTACCTTATACACAACAGGAACAAAAAATTTTAATTCTTTTTAAAGGTAATAATGTTCCAAAAATAGATAACTTAATAGTTACTGTAATTTTGATTTGTTTAAAGACCAACATAGTTGAGCCAAACTATTGAGGAGATAACTTTTAATTAATTAGCTGTCACTTATTCAAAAGAGTTATTGATTACAACTCTTCAAAGTACTGTACCAGGCACTGTGTAGGAAGATATAAAAGAAGGTATTAGATTCTTATTTTTAAGAACAGTGAAATATTTTGGGCACATTCTGGGTATTTGTTTCAGATGTAGACTTTATGAGCACTAGCAGTGACAATATTTTCAAGAAAATACTCTGTAGAAGAGCAATGGAAGAAACCAGAAATGGTGTCCTTTATTTATAATAAATTTGAAACTAGTTATCCACAGAAGAATTCTGCCAAGATCAGAGCTTCTCATTCATATGTTTACCTAAGTGTGTTGATATATACTTGTGTGATGTGATAGAAAGAAAACGAGAGGTGGAGGATTTTTTTTCCCTCTATGAAGAAAAATTGCATTTAAAAGGTACAAATCTATACCATTATAGAGATTATATTAAGCTGAAAGACAGAAAAGCTTATCATTGCTTTCTTTAAGCCTCTCTTATCTTTAAATATGACCAGAATTTATAATTATATTTTCTTATTGTCTCACAGATTCAGAAAAAGCTATACACTTTAGAAGAACACCTTAGCAATGAGATACAAGCAAAAGAAGAACTAGAGCAGAAGTGCAAGTATGTTTTGTAGATAAAGATTGTATTTTAAAATTAAAATTTAAAACTTTATGTTTAATTAAAGGAGAACTATGAAGTAATTAAACAGTTATTTTTATATTTATAGCCTATTTTTATTGTAAATTAGGAGAATTATTTTATTTACTGTTTCTTTTGAAATTCTTTAGATCTGTTAATACTCGCCTAGAGAAAATAACAAAGGAGCTAGAAGAAGAGGTAAAACTTCCCTATGCTGACCTACACTTTTATTAACAATTTTGTTAATAAAATTTTTAATGTGTAACTTCCATACAGGGTTCTGTTGGTACTATAGTAACACATATCTTGATATATAGTAAACTGCTCCCCACCCCACCCTTGTAGCATTGGTGGATAGGACGAAAATTATAGGATAACCATGTTTTGATAGGCTTCGTTCTGTTATGTTTTTGGAAACATGAGTTAATATAGTATGTGTATATGTATTTCAAGTAAAAAATTGCATTTGTTTTATAGTTATTGAATTTTATTGTATAAGATAATGACAGTTTAAAAACAGAAAGTGACCATTGTTTCTTTATTTTAAAATTGCAATTCACAACATTTTAGGCCCATAGTTAGTGTTAAATAATGATAGTTCAATTGTGATAGAAAGTTTAACTTTCAAGAGGATGTAAACATGGTCTTGATTATTCAACAGTGGCATGCTATTTTTAAAACATTTTAAAAATTATTGTAGTTTTACCAAAACGCTGTTATAGTTTTTTTTTAAGTTTTTTTGTGTGTTTGTGTCTGTTTGAAATAACTGAAGTATTTTTTGTTTTGACTTGATATTTAGATATACTTTTTTTGATGATAACTTTAAGCATTATTTCAGGTTACCTTAAGGAAAAACGTGGAATCAGCATTAAGACAATTAGAAAGAGAAAAGGCACTTCTTCAACACAAAAATGCAGAATATCAGCGGAAAGCTGATTATGAAGCAGACAAGAAACGGAATTTGGAAAATGATGGTTTGTGGTGTAGAATAGTAAATGCTTATCAAAAAAAAAATTAACTGTGTGTGTGTGTGTGTTGTTGGTATTGCCACTGAAATGCTTTTTATCATAGTTAACAGCTTAAAAGATCAACTTGAAGATTTGAAAAAAAGAAATCAAAACTCTCAGATATCCACTGAGAAAGTGAACCAACTCCAGAGACAAGTAGGTTGATCTCTGTTTGTAGTAAGTGTATTAAATTTTATTTATGACTGCCTGTTAATAGTACTTTTAATTGACAGTGTTACAAAATGGCCCTTTTCCTTGAATTTTAGGGGGAAGTCAACAAAATATTTTTAGGTTTTTGTTTATTTTAAATTGCAATGGGTAATAAATTGATGTATTTTCATTATATACACCTGTATTTGTTTGTTGTTATTTGTTTGATTTTAAATGGAATAACAGCTGGATGAAACCAATGCTTTGCTGCGAACAGAATCTGATACTGCAGCCCGATTAAGAAAAACCCAGGCAGAAAGTTCAAAACAGATCCAGCAGCTGGAATCTAACAATAGAGATCTACAGGATAAAAACTGTCTGCTGGAGACAGCCAAATTAAAACTTGAAAAGGAATTTATCAATCTTCAGTCAGCTCTGGAATCTGAAAGGAGGGACCGAACCCATGGATCAGAGATAATTAGTGATTTACAAGGTAGTAAAGTAGAGATTGCACTTGAATTAATCTTGATGATTTGTATTCTGGAAGTAACATTAGATGATGGATAATGTGCTAAGAGTTACACATTTCTGAATGTATTACTCTATTATGTAAAGGTAGAATATTAGAAATATATTAATAGAAAATTTTATGAAATAAAAGACATACTCTCAAATAGTAAGAAATATTTTAAGTATCAAACACCTCAAGTGGTAGATTATGGGTTTCCACTGAATTAACTATAAAGTACTCCACCAATAATTGTAAATTTCCTGCTTGTAAATAACAGCTACAAAGTATTGAGGTAGCTTCCAGATTTTTTACTCTTAGCTAAATGCGTGTACTTTGTGGGTTCATTGTTTTTAAAAGGAAATGTTGCCATTTTTAGGTAGAATATCTGGCCTAGAAGAAGATTTAAAGAGTGGCAAGATCATATTAGCCAAAGTAGAGGTGGAGAAGAGACAACTACAGGAGAGATTTACTGATTTGGAAAAGGTAAAACATGCTAAGCTTTATATTTTTGTGTTAAGAAAATGACAGTAGAGTTTCAGATTGGCATTTGTTCTAAAATAAGAGAAATCAGTGAGGAGAATATTTTCATACAGCTCAGTTTAGACTTTGTTGTGTAGACTAGGGATTTATCTTTTAACACTTACCATAACCCTTAGTATGCTTAGATGTTCATGAAGGAAGGGATCCTGCTGAAGTGTGTATAATGAGGATACTTCTCCCTAGAGATCCAAGTAACATTCAAATTTCAACCATTTCATGCCTTACAAGTGATATAAAGCTATGATGAGTTTTAGCATTTAGAAGTTTCCTTTGAAAATACTATAAGTCAGGGGTAATTTGTAGGATCTGTGCAGTTTGTGATACGTTGTTTTCATTCCCTTATTTATTCATTCATTTAAATATTTAGTGTGCGATAGAATGGTCAGGATGGAGCCCTTGCCTTTAACAATCTCACAGTCTAATGAAATGAGTAATTTTTAAAGGAGAAACAGAGCGCACAGATCATTCTAATTCTGCTTGAAAAGTAGAATGATAGAGGTATGCACAGGACGAGCCCCTGATCGGACCTAGCAGGATTGTGGGCAAGGCAAAGGCACATTTGAGTTGGGAAGGACAGCACAAGCAAAGTCATAAGGGATGGAAAATTAAAAAAGCATAGTCTGTTAAGTTCAAACTGTTCAGTATTTCTGGAGTGTAGAGCAGGGGTCAGCAAACTTTAATTGTTTATGGGTTAGATGGTAAATATTTTTCGTTTTTGCAGGCCAGAGAGTCTATGTTGCAACTACTCAGATCTGCAGTACACAAAGGAACAGGCGTGGCTATGAAACCTTATTTACAAAAACAGACTTCAGACCAATTCAGTGGCAAGAATGAGGCTACAGAGCTAGACGGGCTAGATCATCCAGGATTTTGAATTCTCTCTTAAGATTCTAAGAATATATTGTCTAATAAACTAGCAACTGAATTGTTTTAAGTTAGGTGATGATCTTATTAGAGGAACATTTAAGATAGATCAGATGTACTATGTCAAGAATGAATTGAGGACAACAAGAATAGAGGCAGGGAGACTATAGTCAGAAGTCTTTTTGCAGTAATCCGTATAAGGGATAATGGAGATTTAACAAGTGTGGTGGTTAAGGTGTAAAATAGGGATAAATCTAAGAAATAATTGGGGAAGGATGGTTGGCAGCACTTAGTGATTGATTAGGTGTGGCATGTGAGTAGTAGTCAAGGATGAGGCCGGATTCCTAGGTTGTAATGAAATGTATATAGTGGTGCCATTAATTAATAAAGAATAAAGGTAAGATAACTCATTTAGAGGAGGCTATGATAAATCCATTTTAGTCCTCTGGAAGATTGAGGTGCCTGTGGTACAGCCAAATTAAAATATCTATAAGGCAGTAAGCTGTGGTAGTATGAAGCTAGAAATGTTTGAGTCATCATTATATAAGCAGCTGAAACTACGTAAGAGGAAGAGCCTGTCTGGGAAGAAATTGAGTAGTGCAGTGATATATATATATATATTTTTTTTTATTAAATTCAGTTTTATTGAAATACATTCACACACCATACAATCATCCGTGGTATACAATCCACTGTCCACAGTATGATAACATAGTTATGCGTTCATCACCACAATCTATCTCTGAACATTTTCCTTACATCAGAAAGAACCAGAACAAGAATAAATAAAAGTGAAAAAAGAACACCCAAATCATCCCCCCATCCCACCCCATTTGTCCTTTAGTTTTTATCCCCATTCCTCCACTCATCCATACACTAGATAAAGGGGGTGTGATCCACAAGGTCTTCACAGTCACACTGTCACCCCTTGTAATCTACATTATTATATAATTGTCTTCAGGAGTCCAGACTGCTGGGTTGGAGTTTGGTAGTTTCAGGTATTTACTTCTAGCTATTCCAATACATTAAAGCCTAAGAGGTGTTATCTATATAGTGCATAAGAATGTCCACCAGAGTGACCTCTCGACTCCATTTGGAATCTCTCAGCCACTGAAACTATTTCGTCTCATTTTGCATCCCCCTTTTGGTCAAGAAGATACTCTCAGTCCCACAATGCCGGGTCCACATTCATCCCCAGGAGTCATACTCTGCGTTGCCAGGGAGATTTACACCCCTGGGAGTCGGGTCCCACATAGCGGGGAGGGCAGCAAGTTCACCTGTCGAGATGGCTCAGTTAGAGAGAGGGCCACATCTGAGCAACAAAGAGGTACTCAGGGGGAGACTCTTAGGCACCATTACATACAAGTTTAGACTCTCCTTTGTGGTAATGAGCTTAATAAGGGCAAGTCCCATGCTCGAGGGCTCAGCACATCAAACCGCCAGTCCCAATGTTTGTGACAACATCAACACCAGTCCAGGTGAGGATGTCCAACACATCCGCACCTTCCCCCAGATCCTCGGGGCTGGGGAGGGGGAGGCTGTAAATATATTTTTTTTTATTATCAGTGCAGTGATATTTTAGAGCAGAGTAGGTATTGGATTCTGATGCATTATATAGTTTGAAAAATCATTTTCACTAATAAAGATTCTGTTTGAAAAACAGAAGCAATATCTTTATGATCTAAACTATAGATGGAAAGAATAAAATATTTGGGGGATTTGTAGAAAATAGACAAGACTTCCGTATATCAAAAATTCTCAACTTTTAAAACAAGTCTTCTGTGTGGGGAGTAAGGATGAGTAAGGGATCCTGAGGTTTTTTTATTTTATTTTTTTTTTTAATATGGCAAATAGAAACATTTTGGTTAAAGAACATCACCTTCAAATAACAGCAACATTTAAGGGTACAGCTGGGGGAAACTTCACAAGCTACAGAAAAGTTAAGAACAGGATGGGGAGAACCAAGTAAATACATTCTCAGGCATGCCAGTGTCAGTAGTGAGTTCAAATTGGGTAAAGACTTAAAGTGGCTGTTGAATTTGATATTGAGAATAGTACCTTATTGAGATGAAACTGTCTCAAAACAGTAGAGCGGAGGTAGGGGTGGTTGCAATGGGATAATGAGTAGGAAGTGATGAAGCAGAGAAAATGCATAGATTACTGTTCAAGAAGTTTGGATGAATAGGGAAGAGGAGGTATTGAACAATCTTATTAATACGCCTGTCAAAAAACAACTTAGAAAATTTTTGAAATTATGAGCCAATCTTTTTAGTTGATAGCTGCCATTTTAAATCTTTAATAGGAAAAGAGCAACATGGAAATAGATATGACATACCAACTAAAAGTTATACAGCAGAGCTTAGAACAAGAAGAAGCTGAACATAAGGCTACAAAAGCACGGCTAGCAGATAAAAATAAGATCTATGAATCCATTGAAGGAGCTAAATCAGAAGCCATGAAAGGTAAGCATTTTTAATAAAATCTGATTCAGTATAAAACTGGTGTTGAAAAATATTTGTTTATATTTTATTGCCAAATATTGGGAACTGGAGGAAAAAACTACATTAAGGAAGCTTTATATACGTGTTTTTATTTCCTTTATAGCAACGATCCTTGCTAAGATAGTAAGGCCCAAACACAAAATTATCCAATCAAATTTTTTAGCTCAGAGAGAAATAAATATTTCAATGACATCCATCGTGACAGTCATACAGAAAATTCTAGACCGTAACTATTCTGATTTTGGGAATATGTTCTTTTCACAGTATTTAGGATAGTTTGACACTTCATCAGCTTGTGTTACAAAATTCGTATGCCTTCCAGGTTTATGCAAGATAAAGATTTTAAAAATAAGAGCTGGCCTAACTAGAATATCAGTTTGCCGAATATTTTGAACTTAGGCACGATAAAGATTTTAGGCAGACTTAGTCAAAGCCATACAATACTAACGAATGTAGGATAAGAGAACAAAGTTAATTTTTGCACAGACCAGCCTATATCTTGGAAATACCTTAGCATGATTTGTGTTCCAAACTGTTTATAAAATGATGGATTAGAAATTCCAAAGGAAGTCAGTACTTTAAAGTATACTTGTGAAACATTCATAAAATTCTTGAAGAGAAGTTTTGTTTCATACTGAAGCATAACATTTATGAATAACTTAGCAAAGAAAAATAGCCTTGGAGATTTTCTTTTAAAAATCAGTTTAGTTTAAGGCATTCATTCAGGTTAATAAAAGACAAAAAATGTGCTTTTATTTAGAAAAATCTAGTTGGAAGAAAGGAAGTTAAAGGACCATGTTTCTTTGTCCTCTGTCAAGAAGACAAAGTTGGATTTTCTTTTTTATTGAGGTATAATTTATTTGCAATACAATGCAAAAAGTTTTGACATTTGTAATACACTCATGCAACCACCACCAAAAGTAAGATATGGAACATTTCTATCATCTCAGTAAGTCCTTCATGCCTCTTTTTATCATCTTTGCCATTATGGTGATTGTTTTTAAAAATAACCACATTTGTTTATGGGGTATTCTCTGAACTGATGAAAATGAACCAATTCAGTATAATAACTACAATTTTTTCCAAAATATTTTTTATAACATAAGATAGGTGATGATTTCCATATTTTACACATAAATATACAAAAATGCTAAGTATTACATATGATAGTCAAATCCAGGTATAAAGCCTTCATTGCTTCTACTGCATGTCATTGCCTCCTTGGATTTAAGAATATGGCTTACCAATTCTTAGAAATGTGACCTTTTCTAGTCATTTACCTTTCTGAACCTTGTTTCCTCTGAAGAGATAATGATAGTATTATTGGGTTGTTGGGAGAATCATAGGGTTGTTGTGAAAACCAAGTACAGTAAATACATGTAAAGTGTTCAGAAATGTTAGTTATTTTTAGTACATGAATAATAGTTTCGTTTTTCCACAACAATATTGTGAGCATTTTCTTAGATCATTAAAAATTCTTTCAATAATGAGTTCTAATCAGGTCTTTGCTATATGCCAGGCAGCATTAAACTGCTACACACATAATAACTCAAACTCTGCATAGCATTCAGATAAGAGCAGGCACTATTAGTCTTCTTCTAGAGGTAAGGAAACAAAGGCCCAGAGAGGTTAACTCAGCTGCCGAAGTTCAAATAACTAGTAGGTACCAAAGTTCTGTCCTTTACCACCTCCCTAAAATATAATTTCTGACATCTGCATAAATAATCTGTTAATATATAAAGAACTATGAAAGTCATAGAAACTGCCTGAAATGTTTTAAGGTAATAATATTAACACTAAGCGATACAGAGTAAAAGGGAAGTAAATCATTTAAAAGACAAAAACATTTTATAGAACCATGAATAAAGGCAGAATTATTTTGCTTCCATTAGAATGGATGTAATATTTAAAGTGTCTTAGAATTTTATACCCTGCAAATAAAAATTCCTAATTTTAAAGCATGAAATTCTTGACATTTCAAATGCATTGAGAGGAATGATGAAAATATTAAATTAGGAATTAACAAAACTATTTTAACACAGCACCATTTTACTTAGCTCTGTCATGTATTTGATATGCTTCTTTTGTTTATGAATTCATGATTATGTCAATTTTTGTTGCAATAGAAATGGAGAAGAAGCTTTTAGAGGAAAGGACTTTAAAACAGAAAGTGGAGAACCTGTTGCTGGAAGCTGAGAAAAGATGCTCTATATTAGACTGTGACCTTAAGCAGTCACAGCAGAAAATAAATGAGCTCCTTAAACAGAAAGATGTGCTCAATGAGGATGTAAGTGAGACTAACAAATAGCAATAGATTATTTTGTGAATTAATAATAAGCTATATTTGTTTGTAAAGGGCCAATGATGGTTGCAAAATTTTTAAATATTTTCATATAAAATAATATTCTATAACCTGTTTTACTGAATTAGGATAATATACTAAATGAGTCACAACTTTTTCATTTTTAAGTTATTTTTACCCTGAAAGTCTTATTTTATTTTTAAAATATATTCTTAACACTCTCAGAATTTCAAAAATTTACTATGAAATGTATGTTTACATTTGATCTTAGCCAAAAGGCCAAGAAGTGACGAAATGAATGTTTAATAACTGCCTATGGGCAAAAATCTGTTTTACTTCACCATGTTTTCTTCCAGCTTCATCAGTAAGAAAAATCAAAATAATTTACTAGGTATCAAGTACTCAATTTATTTTTTAGGTTAGAAACTTGACATTAAAAATAGAGCAGGAAACTCAGAAGCGCTGCCTTACGCAAAATGACTTGAAGATGCAAACACAGCAAGTTAACACACTAAAAATGTCAGAAAAGCAGTTAAAACAAGAGAATAATCATCTCATGGAAATGAAAATGAGCTTGGAAAAACAAAATGCTGAACTTCGAAAGTAAGTTAATTGGTCTAGAGAAAATTTCACTAATATATGCACATGTAAATTATTTTAATTTTGGTTAATCTAGGAATTTTCTTTGACCATTTTACTTTCTTGACCATTTTTTTCCTTCTGTACAAGAAATGTGATGAGTGCTGCTGTTGTCCTTTTAAAGATTATATTTCCTTCCCCAACAATTTTTTACTGCTGCCACCTTATTATAATAATGATAGAAAAAGTATCAGAATTGGAGCAGAAGAAATTGTCTGGGATTTCTGCTCCCTGTTCTTAAGATTCTTCCTCAGGACTGTTACTCAAGCTTATTATCCCTGTGCTGTTTGTTCCTTTAGTTTCTGGCACTTGGAAATGGTTGACTGTGAAGCAAACCATATAAATTAACCGTTTCATAGGATATACTCTAGTGCTCTACTTAATTTACTCAGAAAATGGAAAACATTGTTGACAATGCAGTTAAAATATATAGTACTATTAACGTTTGACACATTCAGTCTATTAGTGACGTAATTATTTCTTCCCAACCATGACCAAAGGACATATTGGACCCCACTTATTTGAGGAGAGGCAGTGTTGTAGAGTGGAAGGAGTATAGGCTTGGGAGCCAGAAGACTGTGGTTTGAATACCATACTTACTAGATGTTCAACATTGGCCAAAGTGTTTAACCTCTGTGAGCTTCTTATCACCTGCAAAAGGGAGAAGTAATAACTTCCTTGTTGGGGATTTTGTAAAAGATAACAATGATTTATTTAAAGCATCTAGCACACAATAAAGGACAGGGACTATTACTACTACAACTACTATTGTTATGACTCTACTAGTCCTATTACTACTCTAAGATTATTGATTATCACTGCTAATTGCCTGCTTTTTACATACCTGTAACACATCAGTAAGGTTGTCAGTACCTAGGAAAGGTTGGTCATAATATTCAAGTAAACCTTGTTCTTTAGGCTGATCTGTTGCCAGGGTTAACCTAAGACTCCCTAAACTTGAAGAAGTGTACTGAAATCTCTGGTACTGACATAACAACATAACCAGAGTATTAGTATTATTTTTGGTGGAAAGTGATAGAAATACAATTCAAATTTGAGCATAAAGGAAATTTATTGGAAGGATATTTATGGCACTGCACTGCCCAATGCGGTAGTCAATGGCCACATGTACCTATTTAAACTTAAATTTAATTAGAATTAAAAATATAGTTTCTCAGTCACACTAGCCATATTTCAGGTTCAGTAGATTCATGTAGCTAGTGGCTGTCATATATTTGGCAGTGAAAATGCAGAATATTTTCATCGCAGAAAGCTATTTTGGACAACACTGTATTAGAGAAACAGCTGCAGAGACAACAGGGAATGCAGCTCAACTTTTAAAATTGGAACCAGAACTAGAACAATAACAGACATCTTTGTCTTCTTTGTTTTTCTTTTCTGTACATTAGCTTTATTCTGCTCTCATGTTAGGCTAGTTCTTAAACAAAACTTAACATTGACAACCCTAGAGGTATGTCTTACAGCTTCATTTACATTGAGAGTCTCTGATTCAGTTTTTCTGGATCCAAGTTCAGAAAGTCCCCCAAGTCCCAGGATGGACCTCCTTGGCCCAGCTTTCGTCAACAGCCTCTGACGCACTTCCATAGATCCTGGGCTCTAGGGAGCACAACTTTAAAACCACTTGACTGAATGCTCTTCATGTATGTTTATATGAAGGCAAGAGCTAGTTTAACATCAAGGTTGTGTTTCTTCCTCTGTTCTAAGAACACTTTGTATATACCTAATTTATGGTGCCTATTTTCTGTATAAGTGCGCATGGGTCTGTTGTTTCTTAATCCCTCCTCCCCAAAGACACCCACACTTGCTCTCATAAGCTCATGAAGGGCAAGAGTCATTTTATCTATATTTTGTCCCTCCCTCAACCCCTGATCAGTATCTTGTACGCAGTACATTCCAAATAAATGTGCGAATGAATACTTACCTGTTATGTGGAAGGTTTTGCAGTAGTCACTGTTTGAAATATGAAGAGAATCATATCTACTTCCTAACCCTTAAAAAGCTTGCTAGCATTTTATCAGAGGATATTCATTAGGGGGAGGTAAGATGGGTATATAAATAATTGGAATGCAAGGTAAAAAATGATACATGATACATGCAATGGGAATTTATGTAAGAAATGCTATATTGGTTTCCATTGTTAAATGGCTAAAATATATATGTATATATCTTCCTTCCAAGATTAGATAAGTATAGATAAGGAGACTGCTACTTTTTATTATAATTTCTTCTGTGCTATTTTGTACTGTTTAATTATAATCATGTTCTTATTACGTGGTTCTTTCCAAAAAGTACTTTTCTGAAGTTCCTAATAAATGTTAGGTTTTTACAGTTACATACAAATGTCCCTAATGCACAAATTGGAAGATGGTTGATGGTGTGATTAAATCATTTGGTCTCTCTGTGTCTTTCTAGCCATATATATTTTTTAAATACCCAGGTATTCAAATATTTTCTCAGTAGAGACTTAGGAATCTGTTATTAAAAAAAAAAAAAAAGGAAAGAGAAACCATGCAAGTTCCCTTATGTGTATGCAGGCATATTTTTTCTCTCCAGAAGGAATGTCTCTTGAGAGTTTATTGTTTATTCTTCCAGGTCTTTTTCTATGCCTGTATCTGTACAAATGTATATAGGGTTGGGTAGATTTTGTGTCACTTTTTGTTTCTTTATTTTTTGGCTTTTAATTTAAAGTGTAGAGCTCAGTGAATTTTTACAAAGTGAACAAACCCGTACCATCACCAGCTGATTTAGACATAAACTTCTGCACTCTAGGGCTTCCCTCATGCCCCTCCTAGTCATTACCCTTCAGTGCTGCTGCTGGGCTGGCAAGAGACTGAGCACAGCATGGTGTGTGAGACTCAGTGTTGGTGGTTAACACAAGCGTCTGTTGTCTCAAGACCCCTCTATACTCTTAAAAATTATCGAGGACCCCAGAGACTTTTTTGTTCATGTAAATAATTTGACCTTATGGATTCTCTGAAAGGGACTCCAGAGGTTCCCAGACCACACTTTGAGAGCTGCTGGTTTATTCTGTGTAAAATTTGTTTAAATCTTTTATTCATTGTCCCCACAGAGAACGTCAGGATGCAGATGGGCAAATGAAAGAGCTCCAAGATCAGTTTGAAGCTGAGCAGTATTTCTCAGTACGTTCCAGGCACATTAATTTGAAAATTTCTGTGTTCATAGAATATTTTTTTCTGACTTCAGAACAAGAAAAAATGAATCTTAAGTCAGTCTTATGCATCAGAGTTAATGCGGGAGCTTTTTTTTTTTTAAAAAAAATACCTATTCCTAGGCCTACAACCAGAATTAGCAAATTGGAATCTCTGAGACTTGAGCCAGAGAATATATGTTTTTGTTTTGTTTATTTTTAAACCCACTAGGTAATTTTGATGTGCTGGTCCATAGACAGACATTTGGAACCACTAATCTAGGCTTTTTAAAGTACTTTCCAACTACCCTCTGGACAAAAGACTACTAACCCACAAAAAGTTAACTTTCAAAATTTTAATTTCCTCCATACTTTAAAACCCCAGGTAAATAGCTGTCTTTTTTTTCCATGACATTTATCAATTCATTATTTAATTAAAAACAACCTTCCCCAACCCCTAACCACCTGAAAACAAGAAAGTATTGAGTTGAATTTACTCTTGTCCTTAAAATAGATTCTTACAGCAAACACCAGGATTCCAGATGAGATGTTTTGTGTCGTATAACTCATATAAGAAAGAGCAACTGGGCAAAAGAATGGTGATAGTTTTAACAGAAATTCATTATTGGTAGAAAAATAGTTCTAAGTACATACCCATTCCTTATGAAGCATTGCTTATTGAGGAAGAATATATTTTCATAATGAAATAAATAAAATTGTAACAAAATTGTCATTTTAACATTTGTATGTTTTTGAAATCAGTTTCAAAATATGAAATAGAAACTGTCACCTCTGTTCCATTGATTTAAGCCACCAAAATTTTGTTGTCTAAATTAGTAATTTTTTCCCCTTGTTTCTTCAGCTGTCCTACCAATCTGGCATTCATTCAGAAACCTCACTGTGATCTCCAGCTGAAAATTTTCTTGTCAAAAAGATTTCTTGTTTAAAAGATTTTTCAAGAATCTTCTAAATTTTTAGGTGAACTTTAGTTAATCAGTTGATTTTTTGAAAAAAGGAAAGCTCGTGAAACTACTAATTTGCTCAGGAGCTCAATTTTAAGAGCATTTGTGTTTAACTTGATTTTTTTATCTAGATAGGTTTTGAGTGTAAAAATAGTATTCCTGATGATGATACCGTTTTACTTAATTTTGTTTTGCTATTTAGACCCTCTATAAAACACAGGTTAGGGAACTTAAAGAAGAATGTGAAGAAAAGACCAAACTTTGTAAAGAATTACAGCAGAAGAAACAAGAATTACAGGATGAAAGGTAAGGACGAGACCCTTGTGTTTTTTTGTTTATAGATATATGCTTTGCTCTTAGAACAGTGCCTAGTGTGCACCAAATGAATATTTGTTGTTGAAAGGAATTAGACTAAAACTTTGATTTCATGGTGAAAATTGAAAATTAAAATTATCTCTGAAATATAGAGACTCCTTGGCTGCCCAGCTGGAGATCACCTTGACCAAAGCAGATTCTGAGCAGCTAGCTCGTTCAATTGCCGAAGAACAATATTCTGACTTAGAAAAAGAGAAAATCATGAAAGAGCTGGAGATCAAAGAGATGATGGCTAGACACAAACAGGAGCTTACTGAAAAAGATGCTACAATTGCATCTGTAAGTAAAATTTTTGGTACTTTTTAAAGTATAATTAAATTATTTTATTATAAATCTTTGTAGAAGCACTAGAAAAGTATTACTGGGCTAAATGAAAAATCATATATGCTTGTTACAAGATTTTTAATGCAGTTAACCATCATTTCCTCAGTGTTGTTCTCTTTGTTAAAAGCTCAAAAAAGAACTATTTCCAAAGGCTTCACTCGTTAGTAAATTCAGAGTTAAAGGACTAAGTGGGAGAATACCAAAAGCAGAAAACAATTTACAAAACCTTTTTGTAAACAAAAGTTCAAAAGAAACCTGAAACTACTGTAAGACTGTAAATTATACAGAGGTTGAAGAAAATTACAATAAAAATTTCATAGAGAAGTAAAATATCAAATAGTTGGGTTTGTGTTAATCCCTATAAATTTTTTTCCTAGCCTTACAGCTTCTAGTCTCAGAAGACTTTCAAATGAATTTGTTTGTTTCGTAAGAGTTTTAATATTACCATAGTCATTCTGAGGATCATCATTATTGAAATCATATAATTTTATTATTATTCAGTTAAATCTAGAATCCTGATAGAGTGAGAGAGCATCTACTAATTTATTCATATTATTCTGAATGTGTTTTGTCACCAACCATATGTTTATCATGGTGGCTTCATAGTGTTACACTGTGAAAGATCTCCGTGCACTAAGGATTGGTTTTGGGTGTTGTCAGTAACTTTTATTGCTTAGCATATGGTTTAGATTCCTTATCTTAATTCAGAAAATAAAAAAGAAGGGTGAAACGTGGCTAAGAAGTAAAGAAAGAAAGAAGGAAAATGGGCTTGTCAGATTAAAGGGGGAAGCTAATCTAATAATATTTGGAATGAGGACATACTATGTGATTAACTGGAACAGTAGAGGCCTTATAAGGTGAAGGCAAGAAGTAGTGTTTCCTTTTAATGATTTGCTTTGGGTATTATGAGGTTGAATTATGTTTCTCCAAGATTTAATTGCTAAGTGTATAGAGAAACTATAGATAAAACAGACAGTTAATATTGATGCAGAAGATTTGAACAAGCTAAGAAGCTGCATCTAATAGGTATAGAATCCTCCTGCAAGTAGATGATATGGAACATTTATAAAAAGTGATTGTGTGAACAGGCCACAAAGGAAGTCTCGACAAATTCCAATGAATTAGTATCATACAGGCCATGTTTGGATGTTAAAAATGGAAATTACTACACCTATATGGAAATAACTAGAAATAATTAGAACTGAATGTAATATCAGGAATATACATATGTTTCAAAACTTTTGGCAGGAAGCTATAAAACTGTACTTACAGAAATACTTAAAGCTTTCCATGCATACTTTAGAAAGTTTGCAATGCTTCTAACTCAAGAAGTTAGAAAAACAAAAGTTAAGTTCAAGCAGAGGCAATAATAAAAATAAATCAAGCATAAATAAATAAATAAAAATAGAGATGCTCATCAAAGTAAATGGAATTTCTTTAAAAGATGAATGAAAAAAATGGCAGACTGATAAAGGAAGAAAAAAAGAGATGACACATAACAGGCTTAAAAATAGAGATTAAACAAAGATGGAGTAGAGTGCTATGAAAAAGACTAATAGAATACTATGGAAACTTCTGTGCATAGTTTTGAAAATTTAAATAAATTGTTAGGAAAGCATAAGTGCCAATATTAATTCATGAAGAAATAGAACACCTGAAGAACAAGAAACATTGATGAGAATTGGCAGTGAAAGGGTCCTTCCCAGCAAAGATCTAGATGATTTTACCAAAACTTCAAGAAAGAGGTGATCTTAGTTTATATGAACTATTCCAAAGATTAGTAAAAGAGGGAACATGATCCAACTTGATGCCCAAAATTATACAACGGCAATACAAAAGGAAAGTTATAGGTCATTCTCACATAAAATACTTGCAAAGTGAATCTTGCATTGTATAAAAAGAAACAATGTATCATGACCAAGTAGGAATTATCTCAAGAATGATTCAACATGAGGAAATGTATCCTGTACAATTTATATAGGAAAAAAAAATGGGTAATCTTAATAAACATCGGAAAAGCATTTCATGAAATGCAACATTCATTTCTGTTAAAATCTTTTAGCAAGCTAGAAATAGAAGCGAACTTTTGTAACCTGGTATCTAGCAAAACGAACAGTAAATACCATCCTTAACAGGGAAGCTTAGAAGCATAGTCAGGAACAAAATAAGAATGCACACTCCCACCCACACCCCTCGTTAGACCCATGTTGTATTAGAGATTGTAGGCAAACTATTATTTGCAGAATCTCTAAGATTATAAACTCCTAAGAGAGCTCTATAATGTTGCTGGACATAAAATCGCTATATGAAAATCAATAATTTCCTGTATAAAAATAACCAGTTAGAATGTTATAATTAAACAATGCCCCTCACAGTAGCAATAAAAAGAATTGGAGAAAACTATAAAATGTGGTATAACAACAGAAAAAGAAAAAATAACAAAAGGGTATAAACTGTTTATGGATTGAAAGAATATCAAAGAGATTTGATTCTCCCTAAATTAATTTAAAAATTCAGTGTAATTCAGTAACAGATCCCAGCAGTCATTTAATGGAACTAAAGAAATTCGTCTTAAAATTTAGATGTTAAAGATCAAAGAAGAGCCAGAACAGTTATAAAAAGCAAAGGAGGGAGTATTTGCCCTTATGAGATATCCAGATCTATTCTAATGCTACATTAATTAAAATAATGTGTGGTATTAGAATAGTGATATTCAATAGTGGAATGTCTGTAGAAGTGAATAGGGAGGCCAGAAATAAGTTCCTGCACATTAGGAACTTGGTATATGATGGAAAGAAATGGCAATATACAAGTCAGTGGGAAAGGACACAGATTCAATACATGGTTTTGGAATAATTGGATTTTTATATGGAAATGAATAAATTTAGATCCTTATCTCTTACTGTACACAAAAGTAAATTCTATCTTAAGGATCTAAATATGAAAAATAAAAATTTTCAACTATTAGAACAGAATATAAAATTTACATATGACAGAAGATAATGTAAATAAGTAATAGAAGATATTTGTATTGTACTTATTAGACAAGGGATTAATATCCAGAATTTATACTGAACTACAACCAGAAAGAAAAAGTTAAATAATCTAAAAGAAAAATTGCCTCCACCTCCCCCGAAAAAAGGTAATTTCTAAGAGAAAACCTAAATATATTCACAGGGCTTAAACTTCACTGCACTGCAGCAAAAGGCTAGATAAAACAACTTTGAAGTACTGCCTTATACCCTTATACCATTACATTGGCAAAAATTTAGTAACTGACAATTTCAGGTGTTTAAAGGATGTCTGGAAAATGGTGTTCTTTACCACTATGGTGAATGGAAATTTAGTTTGCTTGTGGTATAGTATGGTATGGCGTAGCAATTTCCAATAAATTTTAAATATTCACATAATGCAACCCAAACAAATTCTACTTTAAGGTAAATGTGCTAGAGAAACTCAAGCACGATACTCATAGCAGCTTAAATGTTTGTAACAGCAAAAACTCAAATGTCTGTCAATAGACAGATGAATGGATAAATGAAATATTACAGAAAATGGAACTACGGTACATAAGTTAAAATGAGTTGGTTAGATCTTTATGTATATCAGCAAGGATAATTCTTAACATAATGTTGAGTGAAAAAAATTACAGAAATATAAATGCAATCTGATGTTATTTATGGAAAATTTTAAATCACATAAAACCAACCTGTGTGTTACATAATTTATAATTTCATATGTATATAATAAAAGTATAAAATTATGGATGGGAAGGATGAACACATTCATAATAAAAGTTTCTGCAGGAGGGAAGAATGGGAATAGGATTTGGAGGGAACACAAAATGTATCAACTTCTCAGTAAAATTTTTTTTTTTAATTATAAAACATTGTTTGAAAGAAATTGACAGTATCTGAAGTAAGTTTATTCCGCATATTGGGTATACAGGGCTTTGTTACAGTATTTGATTATTTCTCATTAAAAATAATAAGGGTTTGTGAGAGAAGGGCTTCACGGGTGCATTCCAGGTCTGTTGTGGTTAGCAAAATTTTTATCAAGGGTCAAGTGTGGTAAGGTAGCACAGAGGCAAGAAGTGTAGAGATAGATGTAGTTAGAAAAAAAAGAATTTTGGCAATATTCTAGGATGTTTTCATTTTGAATTATTGGTTTTAATCATGACTTAAATTTTGTAAGTTGGAATGTGATTTTTTTTCCTCTTTCATTTCTTAGCTTGAAGAAACGAATAGGACACTAACTAGTGATGTTGCCAATCTTGCGAATGAGAAGGAAGAATTAAATAACAAATTGAAAGATGCTCAAGAGCGTATGTATCATTATGAATATCTTTAATATATCTACTGTTTTGTAATTTACTATAGTTATGAATATAATTTTTACATTTTTCTGTGTTTCAGAATTAGCAAGGTTGAAAGATGAAGAGATAAGTGCAGCAGCTATTAAAGCACAATTTGAGAAACAGTTGTTAACAGAGAGAACACTCAAAACTCAAGTATGTATAATAGACTCGAAATATGATTTTGAATGTTTTTTAGTTTATATCTTTTACATTTTCTTTCTAGCATTACAAATTGGAAGCATTAGTCACTGAATCTTTCAATATTGTAAACAATCACTGTTATCTTGATTGGGAGAAACTAGATTTGATTGAACATTTTTTATTGAAGTTTTTCTTATTTTCTGTATGCTGTCACTTTTCCTCCTAGTTTTTTTCTTGTAAACTGATCATTTTTTCTACTCTTAAGAATTTGTTGGATAATGTCCATTTGCTGATATCCTGATAAGGGTCAGTAAGTCTGAAAGGTTGAAGATGATGAGTAATGAAGGAGGTGTGTGTTCTAGTTTGCTAATGCTGCCGGAATGCAGAACACCAGAGACGGATTGGCTTTTATAAAAAGGGGGTTTATTTGGTTACACAGTTACAGTCCTAAGGCCATGAAGGGTCCCAGGTAACACAGCAGCAATCAGGTAACTTCAATGAAGGATGGCCAATGGTGTCCGGAAAACCTCTGTTAGCTGGGAAGGCATGTGGCTGGCGTCTGCTCCAAAGTTCTGGTTTCAAAATGGCTTTCTCCCAGGACGTTCCTCTCTAGGCTGCAGCTCCTCAAAAATGTCACTCTTAGTTGCTCTTGGGGTGTTTGTCCTCCCTTACCTTCTCCGGAGCAAGAGTCTGCTTCCAATGGCCTTCTTCAAAATGTCTCTCATCTGCAGCTCCTCTCTTAGCTTCTGTGCATTCTTTAAAGTGTCCCTCTTGGCAGTAGCAAGCTCTCTCCTTCTGTCTGAGCTTATATAGTGCTGAATGGGTGGGGCCACACCTCCATGGAAATTATGCAATTAGAGTCATCACCCACAGTTGGGTGGGGCACATCTCCATAGAAACACTCAAGGGATTCCAATCTAATCAGCACTAAAATGTCTGCCCCACAAGATTGCGTCAAAGAGCATGGCTTTTTCTGGGAGACATAACACATTCAAACTGGCACAGTGTGTTACTCAAATAATACGTTAAATGTTTCTTTGTAGCCTAGGGTGTAGGGAAGGAGATTCTTAGCAATTGTATAACCTGTTCTTGGTGAGTTGCTGAGAAAGCACTGACATAATTTATTTTATTTATTTACTTATTTATTTTTATGTTTTTAAGGCTGTGAATAAGTTGGCTGAGATCATGAATCGAAAAGAACCTGTCAAGCGTGGTAGTGACACAGATGTGCGGAGAAAAGAGAAGGAAAATAGAAAGCTCCATATGGAACTTAAATCTGAACGTGAAAAATTGACTCAGCAGATGATCAAGTATCAGAAAGAACTGAATGAAATGCAGGCCGTAAGAATACATTTTGGACTCTAGATTGAAGACTTCTTTTTAAGAAGTAGAATTATTTTCTTGTCCATGGCATTAGCTATAGAACATTTCACAAAAATAATCCTTAATAATTATTAATCGAACTAAGTAAGAAGCAAAATTGTGAGACATATTTTATCCAGCTGATTTAATTCAATTTGATTTCTTGTAGCAAATCGCTGAGGAGAGTCAGATTCGAATAGAACTGCAGATGGCCCTGGACAGTAAGGACAGTGACATCGAGCAGCTGCGGTCCCAGCTGCAGGCCTTGCACATCGGTCTCGATAGTTCCAGTGTGGGCAGTGGACCAGGTGATGCTGAGGCTGATGACGGGTTTCCAGGTACAAATTTGCTTTCAGCCTTCATGTGTATTTTTAGTAAAAGCTTTTTGTCTTAAGTATAAATTAGTTGATTGTCTTAAGTCCTGTGACTGACTTTGTTCTTAAGGGAAAGTATTTGTCATTTCTTAAGGGAAAACCTTCTCCTTGGAGTAAGGATTAAAAAAATATTTTAAGCTTAGTGTATTTATTGATTTTGGACAAAATATTTCCTTAAAAAATAAACATACAAAAGAAAGCTCCTCATATTTAGTTTTTTAAAATTAGCTGATTATATATTATAATAATTTTCTTTTATTTTCTCCTAACCTCTTTCTGCATTCTTACTTCCTTTTATGTTGGGTGTTTAGTTCATATCACTCAGTCACACACTATGGAATCCATGTCATTCACCTACCAACGCTCCTCCACTTCTGTCAGTATTGCCACTAAGCCTTCCAGTTCTCACATGCTTGTTGACTCTGATTCTGACTCAGAAGAAGAATCCTTGCCTTACTTACCTATTTCATCGGAACCTAGTGGTACAGGTGATATCCTGAAAATCTTTTTACCTTTGGGGTATTTTCCCACTTCCTAATTTCAGTCCTTTTGAAAAAATTTTATAACATTAACTAATATTCACTAACTCTTAACAACTTGCTGTAGGCTTAGTTAAAAATGAACTGCTGCATGAACAAAGAATTTGTTCTCAAGGTTCAATTTTAATTGAACTTACATAGTCAACATTGTATTAGGTCTTAAAAAGAAGTGCAAAACAATTTGGCCTGATCCTTCCCTGAAAGGGCTTATAGTTTAAATGAAGAAGCCAGATAGAAAAATACATGAAACTTTTTTGTTCAACACTAAGGTAGTACAAGAATAAGTACAAAAAATGTTTAATATAAATGCCATAGGAAATCAGTGTCTGATCAGTTAATGCAGAGTAAAATGTAGTCCCCTAGTAATTGAATTCAGAGAAAAATAGATAAAATAGAATTATTTACATTTGTCACCACAATTTCACATTTTTCTTACATTTCAAAATAATCAGGATACCACAGAAGTCAAAGTCACTAAAATTGAAGTTGTTTTATGACTTAGCAATAAAATTATTTTAGTCCTACTCATTTCATTAGAGGTCATCTGATCTAGGGCCTTGAATTGGTGTAGGATTGTATCCTAACAATGCCAGATGATTGAGTGTGTGGGTTCTTTTTAAGGACAGCATTTCTGTTAATAACCATAGGCAAGACATCATGTATCATGACCTCTGGAAGGCTCTGGAGTCGGAGGGGCATGACTGTGATCTTTTGAGACTTCAGCTTTCTCTTCTGAATTAGAAGTTTAATTCCTGTTTTGTGGTGTTACTGTAAGGATCAAGGAGAACTTAGGTAAAGCACCTAGCATAGTTCAGACACATCATAGATGTGAAATAAGTGGTAGCACTTTTACTATTAAAATAACTTCCCAAAATGCTCAGTCTCACATACCTATTTCATTAAAAGACACAAAGCAAATGCCATTCAAACAAATTCCAATGGTTCACTCAGTTTTCTTTGCTGAACTAGAATTTTATTGATTTTCATATTTTGGAGTTTAGAAATCTTTTGATTATATCAATACCTTTTAACCAAATTTGATCTATAATTTAAATAATTTTTCTTACATTTTATTATAGCCATTTTAAAAGTCTGTTTTCCCTACACAAGTAATTTCTCATTTAAAATAAAGGATTCTAATGCAAATGTACTGGTGAGGATAGAGAGCTCACTTTTCTTGCAACTTTTCTGCTGAACTGTGCAAATAAATGCATGAATTTAAACAACAGGATATTTGACATAGAACTCTAGAATATCTGTTTTCAGTGTGATGTAGATTGGATTTTGTTTTGCATTGCGTAACTTGCTTATACTGATCCTGTGTTATTGTACCCTAGATGGTATACAGATATAAATTCTGAAGTGTATATTTAATTTGTTTTGTAACTTTTATATTAAAATTTTATTTTCCTCATTATCTAAGGAGAATTGTTGTTATTTTTCTTCATTCTTCTGCTTATTTATAGAATCAAGATTAGAAGGATGGCTTTCATTGCCTTTGCGAAACAATACTAAGAAATTTGGATGGGCTAAGAAGGTAATTGGTATTTTTGAATATGGTTCTTTTTTTCACCCTTTTGTAAGTTGATGATATAAATAACTAGAACTTTTAAACCTGTAAAACCTGTTTACACTTTCTGATTTGGA
The DNA here is from genome assembly GCF_015220235.1 of Choloepus didactylus. NCBI lineage: Eukaryota > Metazoa > Chordata > Mammalia > Pilosa > Megalonychidae > Choloepus > Choloepus didactylus. The sequence continues at coordinate 70,406 of NC_051326.1, read as the reverse complement.
ATGATGTGATTTTATTTATCTTTTAAATCTTTTTAATCATTAATGTGTTAATAAAACAGGTTTTAATATTAGGAAAACATAAACCCATTGACATTGGTGTTGACAGTTTCAGTAGAAAAATAACATTATAGAAAGACCTATTTTTTCCTTTTCTTATGTTTCTATGATTAGTGATGTTATTATGTTAATTTTTTCATAAAGTTACTAATGCTATAGAATTTTAGTGCTAAATCAGTCCAAAAAAGTATTTGAGTTCATTCCCTCAAACTTGCTTATTTAAAATATCTGTAAACGAAATTTATTATTTTTTAAGAAAGATTTTTCTAAGGATACTTTAAGTACATTTTAGTTATTTTAGCAGGTATCTTATGTGTTTTTTATTGCTAATAAAGAATTTAACGTTCAAAGAAAATAAATAAGGTATGTAATTATTTTAATCGTTTGATTCCTTTTAACAGTATGTGATTGTAAGCAGTAAGAAGATTCTTTTCTATGACAGTGAACAAGATAAAGAGCAGTCTAACCCTTACATGGTTTTAGATATAGAGTAAGTGTTTTTATCAGAATATTTGTTAACTTTATCTTTTCTTATCTTTTTAAGATAGCTAATGTAATTTGGTCTTTTGGTAATATTTTACCCCTTTATTAAAAATCTTTTATAGCAAATTATTTCATGTTCGACCAGTTACACAGACAGATGTATATAGAGCAGATGCTAAAGAAATTCCAAGGATATTCCAGGTAAACATAGTTTTGTTTTGTTTTGTTTTTTTCTTTTTTTATTGTATTTTGAATGTTGTTCTGTTCTGTTTTTTCACCTTTAGAAGTTCTCATATGATATAACAGAAATCTTTATTCTTCAGCCTTTTTCATGTTTCCTTTCTGTTCATTCACATTTAAACATTGTTTGTTCTTTTATAACTTCCGTCCTTATTTTGTTTTCTGTCTCCATTTTACTGTTTGTAAAGTCTGTACTTTGTTTATATCATGTTTCTAGTACTTCCTATCCTTTTGTTTAAGGTTGGTTATGTTTTTTTTAAAGCATTACTTTTCTCCTGTTCTTGATTTTATGCTCAGCTCTCTAGAAAGTTAAATTTTGTACCTGAATGCCCTTTTACTTCCAATTAAAAGTGAAGCCAAATTCTTCCCTTTATTACTTCAGTATTTTAGATTAGTCAAACTAAGTTAGCCATGGAGTTCCTTCTATGTAACAGTCATTGTGCTTGTTGTACTGGTGAGGGAGTTGGCTGCTTGTTTTCTGGGTGCTTATAAATGTTTATTTGGAGTACATTATACATCCTTTCATCCCTCAACTCTCCAAATTCAAGTCTTAAATTGGAGCTGTGTTTACAGCTTATACCCAGTTTTCTATTCTTAATTATAAAACAGCAATTAATATAATTGCCAGGACTCTTCAGGTGATTTTTTTGGACATTCCTCTCTCACCCCCAACCCCCCACCCCCATCCCCTGAAAAACTTTGCAACACCTATCAAGTGCAAATTTACCTTTTACTGGTCTATTTTGATAATGATGCTAAAACATAGTAAGATATGGAGTAAATGAGGAGCCAGTATTTGAACAGGATTGATTCTTTTGAAATGTAAATCAAAGTGACTGTCTAATGGCTTTTCTCACATATGCTCTTGATTAGGCAAACTTCAAATGCATTTTCTTCTCATTTGAATAATTTAATTTAATTTAATTTAAGCTATCAAAATTGTTACCCATAAAAAATAACATATGTTTGATAACCATTCATTTTTCTTTTTGGTACTTTTAGATTCTGTATGCCAATGAAGGAGAAAGTAAAAAGGAACCAGAATTTCCAGTGGAACCAGTGGGAGAAAAATCTAATTATATTTGTCATAAGGGGCATGAATTTATTCCTACTCTTTATCATTTCCCAACTAACTGTGAGGCATGTATGAAGCCACTGTGGCATATGTTTAAACCTCCTCCTGCTTTAGAGTGCCGTCGCTGCCATATTAAATGTCATAAAGATCACATGGACAAAAAAGAGGAGATTATAGCACCTTGCAAAGGTGAATAGTAAGTTACCTGCTCCAGCGATAATATGTATGTTCAGATCACTTTAGCACATTAATTTTTTTTTCAAATATTTCTTCATAGTGTATTATGATATTTCAACGGCAAAGAATCTATTGTTATTAGCAAATTCTACGGAAGAGCAGCAAAAGTGGGTTAGCCGGTTGGTGAAAAAAATACCTAAAAAGCCTCCAGCCCCAGACCCTTTTGCACGGTCATCTCCTAGAACTTCAATGAAGATTCAACAAAACCAGTCTGTTAGACGGCCAAGTCGACAGCTTGCTCCGAACAAACCAAGGTAATAAATTAAAATTTGGTAAAAATTAAATTTTCTTATATTTTACTATTTATATTCAAACCACAAATTTTCCTAATTACAGCTTTGCTTTGCTTGATATTTTAATGAACCAAGGAATTCCAAATGTTTGAAACTATTTTAGTATACAGTATTTTAATTTAATATAGATTTAATATTTTAACTATTTTAGTCTTACTCATTGATTTGGATGGATATAAACTTATTACTAAATCACAAAGATATATTAAATTCAACTGAAAATATATAAAGGGTTTGTTTTGTCATTTTTATGTATGTAATTGTGATATTTTAGGATTCTGTAAGTACTTTGACTAATTTAATAGATTAACATTGCGTATAAACCTTTGTAGTGTCTGCTACATAAATTGCATTTAAAATTACAAGCCTTTTTTTTTATAAGGCTTGGAGGCAGAATTAAAATCTTAAGTCTTAATTCAAATCTGTAAGTTTAAAACAGTAACTTGTTTCTGCTTTAGAAAGCAATATAGAGTGGCCTTACAGGTGTGAATATTAATAGATTAAATGAATAGCTATGGTAATTGAAATGGGCATTAGGTCAGGAATGATCATAATGCACACTACTAGGTAATTTTTTAAACCTTATTTTTAAACAACATTTTGATAGGGCCATTTTTATATGGCTACATTAAAACAATTTAATTAAATTAGGTCAGAATAATCATTTCTTTGCTTACTACCACATTTAACCCACAAGCATTGGTAGTTATTGAGATGACCGTGAGGATTTGGTTAGCTAAAGATGAAAAAATAGATTAGTAGTTTCCTCTAATTTCAGCTATCCTTTTTGTTCCCTAACACAGGACCTTCAGTATATGAATTATGATGTGCATTGGCTGTATTATCAGAAATCTTATCATTCTAACCACAAACATCTTATATGAAACTTTCTTGAAACTAATATCTCAAGGAAATAATTTAGAATGACAAAGGTAGAATGGTGTTTCAGCAATGAAAATGTTGAATGTTTTGTGTGAGGTATGATAAAACTAAATATTATAAAATTAGTGATATATGATAGTAATTAAGCTGAAGAAACCCAGAGATTAAGAACACTGAAGGCCATCATCCCATGTGCCTTGAGCAAAAAATTTAAAAATTAATGTTCTAATATTGATATTGTAGAACTATTAATGCTTCAATGCTATTTTAATACCTTTCATTACATAGTGCTTTTTACATTCCAAAATGCCTTCATATATATTCTATTCTCTCAATTAATTTCCTATATATTCCCTCTTAAAATCTTTAAAATAATCCTGTGACATAGCACAAGTATTGTTATCTTTCTTTTTGTTTGAGGGCTCCAGAAAGTTAAATCATTTGCTTAGATCCAAGACTATCCCCTCGTCCTTTATATGTATTTTTTCCTTTGTGCTTTTTGTTTTATACTTGGACAAGTTAATGATTTCACTGTTTATGTGGAATAAGTTTATTAAGCAATTTTCAGATCAAGTGAGACATGCTTTCAATGTTACATGACAATCTGTTTTCATGTTCACTAACTTATAAACATTTTCCTTCTTCTTCTTCCTCCTACCCTCCCCCCAAAAATAACCCAGCATTTATTTTGATTTTTGTGTTTTTGGTTTTTTTGTTTGTTTGTTTTTAGTTCTGGCCCTCCCTTTGAATTATTCTTCATTGATTTTTCTATACATTTTGTCAGCAACAGTAAGTAATAGGGATTTCTTTCTCACAGCTATGTATATAGATAATACTAATTTCAAAACTGACTAAAATTTATAGGGTACTCTTGAGAAATTTTTCATCTCGTATACTCTTTGAAATTTTAAAAGTAAAGATAGGCACATTTAAAATAATAGTTTTGGATTTTCTTATGCTGTTGCACATTATTTCGATTGTTTCCCATAGCTGAGTCTCTGTTACTTCATTAACTCATAAAATTGTATTTGTGTCTGTCTTTCATGAGTCTCACCTGCAGGTTGCGTTCCATTTTGGGTGTCACATTTTAAGAGTAGCATTGACGAATTGGAGAGTGTAGATGGAGGATGCTTAGTTGCAGTGGGACATTTGAAAGTATACACAGTAGCAGATAAAGAAACTAAGGATATGTTGTATGCTGAAGAAATTACATGGAAGAATGAGGGATCCTAAATAGCAATAAGTATTTAAAGAACTGTTACTTGAAAGTTATATTAGAAAAGAACCAATAAGAAAGGCACCTTTTCAACTCAATAAGGGAAAACTGTCAGGCCATCAGAGATTTTCAAAATTGGAAGTATTGGCTGACTCTAGAAATAGTGAGTGCCTGTCACCGCAGGTGTTTACATGATTAGGGTAACTGCCGGGCAAGAATGTTACAGAGAAGCTGTTATCTTTCATGCGCATCTCCAAGCACACTGAGTAGCATGGCTCCAGACAGAATTAAAAAATCAGACTAGATGTTTGACATTGACATTCTACCAGTTTACTACATATTCCTGTATACAGGTGGATAGAGCAGTTAAAGAATCATCCAAGAAAATCTAGGAAAAGAATTTTTGCTGTATATTAAGAGCTTAATATGTAGCTCTTCATTTCTGTTTATTTAATATTAGTTTTGGCACTAGTCAGTCTAGCTTTGGTTGACCTCATTCACTTGCTGTTTTTCTTAAAACAGATATTTCACCTTGTTTACCTTTTTTAGCTGTCATCAAATACATATTTATATGCACATGTGCCTACACATACACTAAAACATAAACCCATAAATATTCACCTTATTATTATTTTTTAAACTTTTCCTCAGTGTCTGTCTTTCTTAGCAACTGCATCATTACGTTGTTTCCTTTGGCTTCTGTGACATTCCTGGTTCTGATTCTCCCCTTAACTTTCTTTGTAGCACTTCCCTTTTTCTGAAGTAGTAAAGTGTTTTAAAGTAATAGTTAGACAAGTGTTAGTTATTATTATAAAATAAAATAACATATTTGAGTGCTTATTATAGCCAGGCACTTGTTCTAGTTTGCTAATGCTGCCAGAATGCAAAACACCAGAAATGGATTGGCTTTTATGAAAGGGGGTTTATTTGGTTACACAGTTACAGTCTTAAGGCCACAAAGTGTCAAAGGTAACAACACATCATCAATCGGGTACCTTCACTGGAGGATGGCCAGTGGTGTCCAGAAAACCTGTTAGCTGGGAAGGCACGTGGCTGGCGTCTGCTCCAAAATTCTGGTTTCAAAATGACTTTCTCCCAGGACGTTCCTCTCTAGGCTGCAGTTCCTCAAAAATGTCACTCTTAGTTGCTCTTGGGGTGTTTTTCCTCTCACAGCTTCTCCGGAGCAAAAGTCTGCTTTCAACGGCTGTCTTCAAACTCTCTCATCTTGTGCAGCTCCTGTGCTTTCTTCAAAGTGTTCCTCCCGGCTGCAGCTCCTCTTCAAAATATCGCTCACAGCTGCACTGAGTTCCCTCTGCCCGTTAGCTCATTTATATGGGGCCACGCCTCCATGGAAATATCTCATCAGTTATCACCCACAGTTGGGTGGGGCACACCTCCATGGAAACACTCAATGAATCACAATCTAACCAAAACTGATACATCTGCCCACACAAGATTAGAGCAAAGATAATGGTGTTTGGGGGGACATAATACATTCAAACTGGCACAGCACTCTTCTGAGATCCTTACCTATGTTATCTTGTTTATTCTCATAATCAGCCTATCAAGTAAGTAGCTAATAATGCCTCCATTTTACAGATGAGAAACCAAGGCACAAAAAGGTTAGATGTTGTGCTAGTTTGCTAATGCTGTGGAATGCAAAACACCAGAGAAGGATTGGCTTTTATAAAAAGGGGGTTTATTTGGCTACACAGTTACAGTCTTCAGGCCATAAAGTGTCAAAGGTAGCACATCAGCAATCGGGTACCTTCACTGGAGGATGGCCAATGGCATCCGGAAAACCTCTGTTAGCTGGGAAGGCACGTGGCTGGCGTCTGCTCCAAAGTTCTGGTTTCAAAATGGCTTTCTCCCAGGATGTTCCTCTCTAGCAAGCTTGCTCCTCTTCAAAACGTCACTCACAGCTGCACTGAGTTCCATCTCTTTGAGTCAGCACATTTATATGGCTCCACTGATCAAGGCCCACCCTGAATGGGTGGGGCCACGCCTCCATGGAAATATCCTATCATCTACAGTTGGGTGGGGCGCATCTCCATGCAAACAACCTAATTCAAATGTTCCAACTTAATCCCCACTATTCTGTCTGCCCCACAAGATTGCATCAAAGAATATGGCTTTTTCTGGGGGACATAATACATTCAAACCGGCACAGATGTGTCCATAGTTTACCCAGGTGTTAAGTGGCAGAACCACAAATTCGGATCCAGTTCCAGAGCCTGTGCTCTTAACTTCAGTACTCCGTCGTCTCACAGTGATATGAGTGGAAATTGATTAATTGCCATTTATAAGATGTCATGCATAGAAATGCTGTTCTAGAAGAATGTCTTCCTGGTAATTTAGAATTAAAATTAAGATACTACGCTTGGAAAGTAGAAAATATTTGAAGAAAATCCTAACTTTTGATGGACTGTTGAAGAGATCCTAATGTAAGATACAAGATATCTGAGCTAGGGCATTTCTCTTTAGTTATTTTTCTTTAAAATATTTTTTAAAGCAATATTTAAGTCATGCAAAAAAAGCATAAAGCAAAAATGCACAGAGTGCTCATTTATCTAGCTTTAAGAAACAAAACGTTAACATAGTTAAAACTTAAGGATGGATGAGGGAAGTTACATAACATTAAGGAACTTTTTCAAAAGTACATTTTTTAATGCTATACATTAGTTCCTTTTTATTTCTGAATATTGGAAAGTTAGATTAATTATTTGAAAAAAATAATGTTATGCACTATATTTTAAAGTGTTAAAAATAAATCCATCAATGTAGCAAAAGAAAACAGGTGAATATATATCTGATCTTAGATTTGAGAGTGACTTTCAAAGAAGAAAAGCGAAGAAGGGAAACAAAGTCAAAGATTGGTAGGTTGTCGACCTAAAAGTTAGAGCCTTTTAGCTTTTAAAACACTGCATGTTTGTAATTAAGATGTGTTGATATCTTTTTGTATATAAAGAGTTTTTATAAATCATTAAGAAAAAGAAGATTGCCTCTTCTCAACATGAAAATTGAGAGACGTAGGCATTACGTACACAAATAGCTATTAAATATCAAAAGTGATCAACCTGTTTATTAAAACAAATTTAAATTAAAGCTGTAATACAAAACCATTTGTCACCTGCCAAACTGAAAAGGATTAAGAAAATTAATACTGGTGAGATGTAAAGAAATGGGCACTCTTGTATACTGCTGGTAGAATTCAAAATTAATGCAATCTTTCTGAGGCAGTCTTTGGCAGTAAGTTTCACAACACTGACATACCCATTCTCCAGTTAGTGGAGGAGAGAAATAAGCAAACAGATAATGACAGTATGATGTAAAGTGGTGTTCTGTGGGAACAAAGGAATACATGGCTAATTCTGCCTGAGGGTATTAAGAATGGTCTAAAAATGTAGGATTGGATGGATGGATGGATGCGTGGATGGATGGATGGATGGATGGAATGATAAGGCAAATGAAGCAGAATGTTAAAAGTTGATGGATTGGTATCTTGGTGGGGGCGGTATGTATGGTTTTGTAATATTTTTGTAACTGTCCTGTAAGTTTAATTATTTCAAAATAAAAAGTTTGAGTGATAACAGGAGAGGGGGGAGAAAAAAATAGGATCAGTATTTTTCCCGGTAGAAGAAATGCAGGAAAAGACCATTCGAGGCGGAGTCTTAGGAGCACAGGTTTCACGTTGTCAGTTATTCATGGATTTGTAACTCTGTTGGGTGGGGGTGGGGAGAGGGAAATGACAGAGTAGAAGAGGAAGCCAGAGAGAGACCTCTGAGCCAGATGGAGAAGGGCCATGTGCACTGATGAGAAATAGAAGTCTTTTAACAAGGGATTGGTATGTTCAGACTTAATGAGATCCCAAACTAAATACTGACAGTGACAACAGAGAAGAAACCAGGTTTTGGAAAGACTTTTTTTTTAAGTTGAAATGATCAGAATTAGATGCCTGAAAGGGATGAAGGAGAGGTTTTAAAGGAAGTCTTATCTTGCATGGCACTAATAGTCTAGTGATTTGATTTTTAAATTTGAAATTGCGATGCAGGCACACATTTCAAAGGTTCTGGAAGTATCAAGTGGCAGATTTTTCATAAAGTATGCTAAAATTGGGACTTGTATACCCAGGAATGGCTTCTAATCCTGAACTGTTCTCAGTCTTCCAAGCAGTAGTTCTGAAACAGCTAAAAGTTTCCTTATATTTAAGCCTAGAAAAATGAGCGTAAGTGTGAAGTGAATAAGTAATTACATGTGTGCTTCCTCACCTATTGCTCTGCATTCATCACATTTTGAAATAGGGTAATTCAGATTGGTAAGTTTTTTTTTAGCTTCTTTTAAATTACTGAGAACTTTAACATATATACATAACAGTGATAACTTTCAAAGTACAATTTCACAAGTTGTTAGAGAACCCATTTCAAAGAATGTCATGGGTCACAGTTCCACAACTTCAGCCATTTCCCTTGTAAATTGTAACATACATACATAAAGGTGTCATCTCTCGATGTACAGCTCAACAAGCAGGTCATATAGGTAATTTCAAAAATTGTTATGCATTCAGTTCCACAGTTTCAGTTCTTTCCTTTTGCAATATAAGGTATATACAGAAAGGTGAAGACCTTCAAGGTACAATTCAATGAGCAGATATAGAGCTATAATACCACAGTCATTTACCTCCTTCCAGCCATTCCAACACCCCATCATCCAAAAATATATATATAATTACGTAAAGTTTCAGTATTCGTAGACCTTTATTCAGTCTCATCTTGTTTGTTGCTACCCCTTCCTCTCACTTAATCTCTTTCTCCCTCTTCAGGGGTGTTTAGGCAATGAGCACCCTAACTTGTTAATATTGAAAGGGGCTGTCAACAGTATGGGGAAGGGGACCGCATCTGATAGTTGACCTTAAAGAGGCTGTTTCCTTTGGGTTTTATGACTTGTCTAGTTTAGGAACACTCTAGTGGATTTAACTTTCTGAAAGATAAAACTTAGTGAGTGAATCTTTTATAGGATATCAGGTAGGGACCTAGGTATTTAGGGACTACTTTTGGTAAGGGCATGGCATGCTGTGGCCATTCAGGATGTCTAGCTGGAGCTTGTGTAAGAGAAACCTCCAGGTTAGCCTCTCAACTCTATTTGGGATTTCTCAGCCACTGTGACCTCAGCTTGCTACCTTTCTCCCTGCCCCGCCCCCCCCCCCCCCACTTTCAATCCCTTGCTGCCCGGGCCAGGCTCATTCCCCTGGGAGTCGTGTCCCTCATGGGAGGTGGGGGTTAATGAATTTATTTGCTGAGTTGGGCTCAGAGAGAGAAAGGCCACATATGAGCAACTAAAGAGGTTCCCTGGAGGTGCCTCTTAGGCATAATTACAGGAGGGCTCAGCCTCCTATTTACAACCCTAAATTTCACAAAAGCAAGCCCCATGACGAGGCTAACTTCACTTAATATATATTCTATCCCAAGATAAACAGTCAGTTTCTTACATTATCTTCACTTAGTTGTATGATCATCATGACTCTCAACTTTAAACAATTATCATAACATGATACATCCCAGAGCTCTTATCAGCTACTCATTATTCATCCCTAGTATTAGTGTAGAGTTGGTAAGATATTCCTATTAAATATACTCATTAATATGTAGTGGGCAGTTTTTCCATTCCACTCTGTTGTTAACCCTCTGCACCAGTGTTATACCTTATAAGTGTATCATGCTAATGCTTATTTAGGTTTGTGGTGGTATTCTGTGGGTTATAACATGCCTTTAAACAACCATTTACAAATATGTTCACCTTCAATGCGTCACTAATACTTAAAATCCCATTTTAACAAGCCATAGTCACACCTGACCATTCCCATACCATTAAGATCACTCTCATTATCATGTCTGTACATAATTAGATTATCATTCCCCCTTCACTAGCTTCTGACTGTCTCTAGGGCCTCTATATTCTATGCTATAAGACACTTATTTTACATTTTTGACAGAGTTCACATTAGTGGTAACATACAATATCTCTCCTTTTGCGTCTGGCTTATTTCATTCAGCATTATGTCTTCAAGGTTCATCCATGTTGTCATATGTTTCATGACCTTGTTCCTTCTTACTGCTGCATAGTATTCCATTGTGTGTATATACCACATTTTGTTTATCCATTCATCTGTTGAAGGACATTTGGATTGTTTTCAGCCCTTGGCAGTTGTGAACAGTGCTGCTATGAACATTGGTGTGCAAACATCTGTTCATGTCACTGCTTTCAGATCTTCTGGGTATATACCAAGAAGTGAAATTGCTGAATTGTAGGGTAGCTCAATATCTGGTTTTCTGAAAAACTGCCATACTGTCTTCCAGAGTAGCTGTACCATTATACAGTCCCACCAGCAATGAGTAAGAGTTCCAATTCCTCCATATCCTCTCCAGCATTTGTAGTTTTCTGTTTGTTTAATGGAAGCCATTATTATTGGTGTGAGATGACATCTCATTGTGGTCTTGATTTGCTAGTGAAGATGAACATATTTGCATGTGTTTTTTAGCCATTTGTATTTCCTCTTTGGAGAAATGTCTTTTCATATCTTTTGCCCATTTTATAATTGGGCTGTCTATACTGTTGTCATTGAATTGTAAGATTTCTTTATATTTGCAAGATAATCAATCTCTTATCAGATACATGGTTTCCAAATATTTTCCCCCATAGAGTTCACTGCCTCTTTACCTTTTTGACACTGCCTCTTTACCTTTTTGGCACATGCCGTTGACACATGCCTTTAAGCTGCAGCTTAAAGAGACATTTTGAAGATGACTGTTGAAATTTGAAGGTATGTGTCAAAAACGTAAAGAGGCATGTGTCAAAAAGGTAGATACTGAGGTGTTCCCATTTATATACTTTGCCTTTCATTGCTTGTGCTTTGGGTGTAAGATTGAAGAAGGGACCTTCTAATACTAGGTCTTGACAATGTTTCCCTACATTATCTTCTAGGAGTTCTATGGTAGAGTCTTTTATATTGAGGTCTTTGATCCACTTTGAGTTAATTTTTGTATAGCGTGTGAAGTAGGGGTCCTCTTTCATTCTTTTGGATATGGATATCCAGTTCTCCCAGCCCCATTTGGTGAAGAGACTGTTCTGTCCCAGTTCAGTGGATTTGGGGGCCTTATCAAAAATCAGTCGACCTTAGATCTGGGGGATCTATTTCTGAATTCTCAGTTTGTTTCCATTGATCAGTATGTCTATCTTTGTGCCAATACCATGCTGTCTTGACTGCTTGTGGCTTTATAGTAAGCTTCAAAGTCAGAATTATAAGTCGTCCAACTTCATTTTTCTTTTTGGTATGTTTTTAGCAGTTCAAGCATCTTCCCCTTTGAAATAAATTTGATAACTAGCTTTTCGAAGTCTACAAAGTAGGTTGTTGGAATTTTGATTAGAACTGCATTGAATCTGTAGATCAGTTTGGGTAGGACTGACTTATTTAAGACATTTAGCCTTCCCATCCATGAACACGGAATATCTGTCCATCTCTTTAGGTCCCCTTTTATTTCTTTTGATAAAGCTGTGTAATTTTCTATGTATGGTTAAGTTTATTCCTAGATACTCGATTTTTTTTTTTTTTTTTTTTTTTTTTTTTTTTTTTTTTTTTTGCTATTGTGAATGGAATCTTTTTTTGAGTGTCTCTTAAGTTAGGTCATTTCTAGTGTATAGGAACATTACTGTCTTATGTGCATTAATCTTGTATCCCACCTGTGCCAGTTTTCATGTGTTCTGACCCCCAAAATGCCATTATCTTTGATGCAATCTTGTGGAGGCAGACGTATTAGTGTTGATTAGGTTGGAACCTATTGATTGAGTGTTTCCATGGAGGTGTGACTCAATCAACTATGGGCAAGACTGGAGAATTTCCATGGAGGTGTTACCCCACCCATTTAGGGTGGGTCTGAATTAAATCACTGGAGCCATATAAATGAGCTGACAAACAGGAGTTTAGAGCCTGTTAAGAGTGACGTTTTGGAGCTGCAGCTTAAAGAGACATTTCGAAGATGACTGTTGAAATTTGACACTTTGGAGAATGCCATTTTGAAATACAGTGTGGGAACAAGCAGACTCCAACCACGTGCCTTCCCGACTAACAGAGGTTTTCCAGATGCCAATGGCCTTTCTCCAGTGAAGGGTATGCTATTGTTGATGCCTTACCTTGGACACTTTATGGCCTTATGACTATAACTTTGTAACCAATTAAATCCCCTTTATGAAAGCCAGTCCATTTCTGGAACACCGCCACTTTGCTGAATTTGTTTATTAGCTCAAGTAGCTGTGTCGTCGATTTCTCAGGGTTTTCCAAATATAAGATCATATGATCAGCAAATAATGAGAGTTTTTGCTTCTTCCTTTCCTATTTGGATACCTTTTATTTCTTTGTCTTGCCGGATTGCTCTGGCTAGAACTTCTAGCACATTGAATAATAATGGTGACAGCAGGCATCCTTGTCTAGTTCCTGATCTTACAGGGAAGGCTTTCGGTCTCTCGCAGTTGGGAACTATGCTGGCTGTGGGTTTTTTATATATGCCCTTTATCATATTGAGGAAGTTTCCTTTAATTCCTGTCTTTGAATTGTTTTAATCAAAAAAGGATACTGAATTTTGTTGAATGGTTTTTCAGTATCTATGGAGATGATCATTTGATTTTTTTCCTTTTGATTTGTTAATGTATTGTATTACATTGATTGATTTTCTTACGTTGAACCATCATTGCATGCCTGTAACGAAACCCTCTTGGTCATGGTGTATGATATTTTTTAATGTGTCTCTGGAATCGATTTGTAAGTATTTTGTTGAGGATTTTTGCATCTATATTCATTAAGGAGATTGGCCTGTCATTTTCCTTTCTTGTAGCATCTTTTTTTTTTTTTTTATTGAGATATATTCACATACCACGCAGTCATACAAAACAAATCAAACTTTCGATTGTTCACAGTAGCATTACATAGTTGTACATTCATCACCTAAATCAATCCCTGACACCTTCATTAGCACACACACAAAAATAACAAGAATAATAATTAGAGTGAAAAAGAGCAATTGAAGTAAAAAAGAACACTGGGTACCTTTGTCTGTTTGTTTCCTTCCCCTATTTTTCTACTCATCCATCCATAAACTAGACAAAGTGCAGTGTGGTCCTTATGGCTTTCCCAATCCCGTTGTCACCCCTCATAAGCTACATTTTTATACAACTGTCTTCAAGATTCATGGGTTCTGGGTTGTAGTTTGATAGTTTCAGGTATCCACCACCAGCTACCCCAATTCTTTAGAACCTAAAAAGGGTTGTCTAAAGTGTGCGTAAGAGTGCCCACCAGAGTGACCTCTCGGCTCCTTTTGGAATCTCTCTGCCACTGAAGCTTATTTCATTTCCTTTCACATCCCCCTTTTGGTCAAGAAGATGTTCTCCGTCCCACGATGCCAGGTCTACATTCCTCCCCGGGAGACATATTCCACGTTCCCAGGGAGATTCACTCCCCTGGGTGTCTGATCCCACGTAGAGGGGAGGGCAGTGATTTCACCTTTCAAGTTGGCTTAGCTAGAGAGAGAGGGCCACATCTGAGCAACAAAGAGGCATTCGGGAGGAGGCACTTAGGCACAATTATAGGGAGGCCTAGCCTCTCCTTTGCAGCAACCGTCTTCCCAAGGGTAAAACCTTTGGTAGAGGCCTCAACCCATCAAACCACCAGTACCCTATATCTGTGGTCAAGTTAGCAACCATCAAGGTGGGGTAGGCAAATACCCCTGCATTCTCCACAGGCTCCTCAAGGGGGCACTACATCTTTTTTTCCTTGTTTTTCTTTTTTTTTTTTTTTTTTTTTTTTAACTTTCCCTTCTTTTTTAAATCAACTGTATGAAAAAAAGTTAAAAGAAAACAAACATACAATAAAAGAACATTTCAAAGAGACCATAACAAGGGAGTAAGAAAAAGACAACTAACCTAAGATAACTCCTTAACTTCCAACATGTTCCTACTTTACCCCAAGAAAGTTACCTAATATAGCAACATTTCTGTGAACTTGTTCCTACTATATCCATCAGAAATTAACAGACCATAGTCATTCCTGGGCATCCCCAGAACGTTAAATAGCTTATCTGTCCTTCTTGGATTATTGTTCCCCCTTCCTTAATTGCTCTCTATTGCTAGTTCCCCTACATTCTACATTATAAACCATTTGTTTTACATTTTTCAAAGTTCACATTAGTGGTAGCATATAATATTTCTCTTTTTGTGCCTGGCTTATTTCGCTCAGCATTATGTCTTCAAGGTTCATCCATGTTGTCATACGTTTCACGAGGTCGTTCCTTCTTACTGCCATGTAGTATTCCATCGTGTGTATATACCACATTTTATTTATCCACTCATCTGTTGAAGGACATTTGGGTTGTTTCCATCTCTTGGCAATTGTGAATAATGCTGCTATGAACATGGGCGTGCAGATATCTGTTCGTGTCACTGCTTTCCGATCTTCCGGGTATATACCGAGAAGTGCAATCGCTGGATCGAATGGTAACTCTATTTCTAGTTTTCTAAGGAACTGCCAGACTGACTTCCAGAGTGGCTGAATCATTACACAGTCCCACCACTTTCTCCACATCTCCTCCAGCATTTGTAGTTTCCTGTTTGTTTAATGGCAGCCATTCTAATCGGTGTTAGATGGTATCTCATTGTGGTCTTAATTTGCATCTCTCTAATAGCTAGTGAAGCTGAACATTTTTTCATGTGTTTCTTGTCCATTTGTATTTCCTCTTCAGAGAACTGTCTTTTCATATCTTTTGCCCATTTTATAATTGGGCTGTCTGTACTATTGTCATTGAGTTGTAGGATTTCTTTATCTATGCAAGATATCAGTCTTTTGTCAGATACATGGTTTCCAAAAATTTTTTCCCATTGAGTTGGCTGCCTCTTTACCTTTTTGAGAAATTCCTTTGAGGTGCAGAAATTTCTAAGCTTGAGGAGTTCCCATTTATCTATTTTTTCTTTTGTTGCTTGTGCTTTGGGTGTAAAGTCTAGGAAGTGGCCGCCTAATACAAGGTCTTGAAGATGTTTTCCTACATTATCTTCTAGGAGTTTTATGGTACGTTCTTTTATATTGAGATCTTTGGTCCATTTTGAGTTAATTTTTGTGTAGGGGGTGAGGTAGGGGTCCTCTTTCATTCTTTTGGATATGGATATCCAACTCTCCCAGCCCCATTTGTTGAAAAGACCATTATGACTCAGTTCAGTGACTTTGGGGGCCTTATCAAAGATCAGTCGGCCATAGATCTGAGGGTCTATCTCTGAATTCTCAATTCGATTCCATTGATCTATATGTCTATCTTTGTGCCAGTACCATGCTGTTTTGGCAACTGTGGCTTTATAATAAGCTTCAAAGTCAGGGAGTGTAAGTCCTCCCACTTCGTTTTTCTTTTTTAGAGTGTCTTTAGCAATTCGAGGCATCTTCCCTTTCTAAATAAATTTGATAACTAGCTTTTCCAAGTCTGCAAAGTAGGTTGTTGGAATTTTGATTGGGATTGCATTGAATCTGTAGATGAGTTTGGGTAGAATTGACATCTTAATGACATTTAGCCTTCCTATCCATGAACATGGAATATTTTTCCATCTTTTAAGGTCCCCTTCTATTTCTTTTAGTAGAGTTATGTAGTTTTCTTTGTATAGGTCTTTTACATCTTTGGTTAAGTTTATTCCTAGGTACTTGATTTTTTTAGTTGCTATTGAAAATGGTATCTTTTTCTTGAGTGTCTCTTCAGTTTGTTCATTTCTAGCATATAGAAACATTACTGACTTATGTGCATTAACCTTGTATCCCGCTACTTTGCTAAATTTGTTTATTAGCTCTAGTAGCTGTATCGTCGATTTCTCAGGGTTTTCCAGATATAAGATCATATCATCTGCAAACAATGACAGTTTTACTTCTTCTTTTCCAATTTGGATGCCTTTTATTTCTTTGTCTTGCTGGATTGCCCTGGCTAGCACTTCCAGCACAATGTTGAATAACAGTGGTGACAGCAGGCATCCTTGTCTTGTTCCTGATCTTAGAGGGAAGGCTTTCAGTCTCTCACCGTTGAGTACTATGCTGGCTGTGGGTTTTTCATATATGCTCTTTATCATGTTGAGGAAGTTTCCTTCAATTCCTACCTTTTGAAGTGTTTTTATCAAAAACGGATGTTGGATTTTGTCAAATGATTTTTCAGCATCTATTGAGATGATCAATTGATTTTTCCCTTTTGACTTGTTAATGTGTTGTAATACATTGATTGATTTTCTTATGTTGAACCATCCTTGCATGCCTGGAATGAACCCCACTTGGTCATGGTGTATGATTTTTTTAATGTGTCTTTGGATTCGATTTGCAAGTATTTTGTTGAGGATTTTTGCATCTATATTCATTACGGAGATTGGCCGGTAGTTTTCCTTTTTCGTAGCATCTTTGCCTGGTTTTGGTATTAGATTGATGTGTTCCATTTTCTTCAATGTTTTGAAAGAGTTTGAGTAAGATTGGTGTCAGTTCTTTCTGGAAAGTTTGGTAGAATTCCCCTGTGAAGCCATCTGGGCCTGGGCATTTATTTGTGGGAAGATTTTTGATGACTGATTGGATCTCTTTGCTTGTGATGGGTTGGTTGAGGTCTTCTATTTCTTCTCTGGTCAGTCTAGGTTGTTCATATGTTTCTAGGAAATTGTCCATTTCCTCTACATTATCCAGTTTGTTGCCATACAGTTGTTCATAGTATCCTCTTATAATTTTTTTAATTTCTTCAGGATCTGCAGTTATGTCACCTTTTTGTTTATATGGGTCTTCTCTCTTTTTGATTTTGTCAGTCTAGCTAGAGGCTTGTCAATCTTGTTGATCTTCTCAAAGAACCAACTTTTGGTGATATTTATCCTCTCTATTGTTTTTTTGTTCTCTATGTCATTTATTTCTGCTTTAATCCTTGTTATTTCTTTTCTTCTACTTGGTTTAGGATTGGTTTGCTGTTCATTTTCTAGCTTCTTCAGTTGATCCATTAGTTCTTTGATTTTGGCTCTTTCTCCCTTTTTAACATATGTGTTTAGTGCTATAAATTTCCCCCTTAGCACTGCTTTTGCTGCATCCCATAGGTTTTGGTAAGTTGTGTTCTCATTTTCATTCGTCTCTATATATTTAGCAATTTCTCTTGCTATTTCTTCTTTAACCCACTGATTGTTTAGGAGTGTGTTGTTTAACCTCCAGGTATTTGTGAATTTTCTAAGTCTCTGATGGTTATTGACTTCTAATTGTATTCCATTGTGGTCAGAGAATGTGCTTTGAATAATTTCAATCTTTTTAAATTTACTGAGGCTTGTTTTATGTCCCAGCATATGATCTATTCTGGAGAAAGTTCCATGAGCACTAGAAAAGTATGTGTATCCTGGTGATTTGGGATGTAATGTCCTGTATATGTCTGTTAAATCTAATTCATTTATCAGATTGTTTAGGTTTTCAGTTTCCTTATTGGTCTTCTGTCTGGTTGATCTATCTATAGGAGAGAGTGATGTGTTGAAGTCTCCCACAATTATTGTGGAAACATCAATTGCTTCCTTTAGTTTTGCCAGTGTTTCTCTCATGTATTTTGTGGCACCTTGATTGGGTGCATAGACATTTACGATTGTTATTTCTTCTTGCTGAATTGCCCCTTTTATTAGTATGTAGTGGCCTTCTTTGTCTCTCAAAACATCCCTGCATTTAAAGTCTATTTTATCTGAGATTAATATTGCTACACCTGCTTTCTTTTGGCTGTAGCTTGCATGAAATATTTTTTTCCATCCTTTCACTTTCAGTTTCTTTGTGTCCCTGTGTCTAAGATGAGTCTCTTGTATGCAACGTATTGATGGTTCATTTTTTTTGATCCATTCTGCGAATCTATGTCTTTTAATTGGGGAGTTTAATCCATTTACATTCAACGTTATAACCGTGAAGGCATTTCTTGAATCAGCCATCTTATCCTTTGGTTTATGTTTGTCATATTTTTCCCCTCTCTCTATTAATATCCTTTATTGTACCCATACCGAATGTCTTTAGTACTGAACCTTTCTCCATGTCTCTCTGTCCTTTCTTTGTTTCTCTGTCTGTAGGTCTTCCTTTAGTATCTCCAGTAGGGCAGGTCTCTTGTTAGCAAATTCTCTCAGTGTTTCTTTGTCTATGAAAAATTTAAGCTCTCCCTCAAATTTGAAGGAGAGCTTTGCTGGATAAAGTATTCTTGGTTGGAAATTTTTCTCACTCAGAATTTTAAATATATCGTGCCACTGCCTTCTTGCCTCCATGGTGGCTGCTGAGTAGTCACTACTTAGTCTTATGCTGTTTCCTTTGTATGTGGTGAATTGCTTTTCTCTTGCTGCTTTCAGAACTTGCTCCTTCTCTTCCGTGTTTGACAGTGTGATCAGAATATGTCTCGGAGTGGGTTTATTTGGATTTATTCTATTTGGAGTTCGCTGAGCATTTATGATTTGTGTATTTATGTTGTTTAGAAGATTTGGGAAGTTTTCCCCAACAATTTCTTTGAATATTCTTCCTAGACCTTTACCCTTTTCTTCCCCTTCTGGAACACCAATGAGTCTTATATTCGGACGTTTCATATCATCTATCATATCCCTGAGGTCCTTTTCGATTTTTTCAATTTTTTTCCCCATTCTTTCTTTTATGCTTTCATTTTCCATTCTGTCATCTTCCAGGTCACTGATTCGTTGTTCAACTTCCTCTAGTCTTGTACTATGAGTGTCCAGAATCTTTTTAATTTGGTCAACAGTTTCTTTAATTTCCATAAGATCATCCATTTTTTTATTTAGTCTTGCAATGTCTTCTTTATGCTCTTCTAGGGTCTTCTTGATATCCTTTGTATCCCGTACTATGGTCTCATTGTTCATCTTTAGTTCTTTGAGTAGCTGCTCTAGGTGCTGTGTCTCTTCTGATCTTTTGATTTGGGTGCTTGGGCTTGGGTTATCCATATCGTCTGGTTTTTTCATATGCTTTATAATTTTCTGTTGTTTTTGGCCTCTTGGCATTTGCTGAACTTGATAGGATTCTTTTAGGATCTGTAGACCAATTGAAGTCCTTATCTGTAATTTATCAGATCTACAGCTTCGTGGAGTACACTTTCTCTAACTAACCAGCAGGTGGCGTCCACGTGCCACCTGTTCTCCACAAGCCAGTTCTCCCCTGCTTAGCCTTTTTGGTGAGTGGGGGAGTGAGTCTTGTGGGGTCCAATTGGTGTACCAAGCTTGCGTGTGTAGTTGGTGTTGCCTGCCCTGTATATGGGGCGTGTTTCTGGGCAGTCAGGGAGGGGAGGTGGCTCTAACAATCAAATCTCCCTGGTGATCCTAGAGTTTTAAAGCTGCTGCAATAGCCTAATCCTTCAGTTCAGTCCTGCCACAGTTTGTCTCTGCCACTGACCCAGAAGTCCTTGGTATTGGCGTATGGCTCCTGAGACTTGCAAGTGGGCCCCTCTTCCAGGCTGTGCACCCCGGGTCCTCTGTTGAGGGATGACTGTGCTATGTCTCAGGTGAGTGCTGTCTCCCCAGGGCAGTTCTGGACTGCTGGGCTGTGTAGGGAGGCTCCCAGTCTGCTGAAATGATGGCTGAATGGGGCTTTGTTAATTCACATTGCTCTACCTTCCCAACTCTGGGACAATCAGCTGAGGTTGCAGGGAAGGCTAATGTCCACACCCAGTTTTGTGGTGTGTGCCTGTTATTTGAAGCCCTTCCTTCACACTGGGTTGTCTGGGGCAGATCTGGGCTATGGGGCTGGCGACAGGCAGGAGTGTTTCCTGTCCACCAGGATGATGGCTGTGAGCGGACACCCCCCTTTTCTTGGGAAGTTGTGGTGTTTAGTGAATTTTCTCAGCCACTGGATTATTGCCTTTTGTCTCAGAGCTCTCTTAGTTCTGCTCTTGACTTGACCTGCCCAAATTGCAAGTCTTTGAAGCTTTCTGTATTGGGCTTCTTAGAGTAGTTGTTTTAGAAAAAGAAAAAAGGATTAAAAAAAAGGGCCCTCCTCAGAGATCTAATGGGTTATTGAAATGCTAAGAGACAAAGCAATTAGGGCCATTAAGGAAAGGTCCACAGGGCAGAGAGATCAGTTTTTCTTCGGGATTTGCATATGAGCCTCAGGGCGTGAGCCCTGCCCTTCCCCTTTCTATGTTCACCAGAACTCCAAAAATCCTCCGCTTTTATTTTGGAGTTTTTCGTGCTGTTTTTTTCTATGCCTGTCTCCTCTCTGCTGGGCTGGCTGCTCTCAGATTCTCTGGTGTCTGGTCTCAGTCTATCTACGGTTGGAGTTTGGATCAGTAGAGTGAGTTTCTGATAAGGGCTGCCACTGCAGTTCTCCCTTCTCCTTCCCGGAGCTGACGGCCCCTCCTCCCACGGGACTGAGCCTGGCAGGGAGGGGTGCGGGTGCCCTGGCCACAAAAACTTACAGATTTCGCTGATCTCAGCAGTTCCACGTTTTCATGAGTGTTGTATGAAGTATGCCCAAAGTCAGATTGCTCTGTGGTGTCCTGTCCACGCAGTTCCTGGCTTTCTACCTACTTTAGTGGAGGAGTAACTAAAACATACAGCTCACCATTCCTCCATCTTGCCCCGCCTCCCTCTTGTAGCATCTTAACCTGGTTTCGGTATTAAAGTGATGTTGGCTTCATAAAATGAGTTAAGTATTGTTCTGTTTTCTTCAATTTTTTGAAAGTGTTTAAGTGTGATTGGTGTCAGTTCTTTTTGGAAAGTTTGGTAGAATTCCCTTGTGAAGCCATCTGGACCTGGGCCTTAGGAAGCTTTTTGATGACTGCATCTCTTTGCTTGTGGTTGGTTTGTTGAGGTCTTCTGTTTCTTTTCTGGTCAATCTAGGTTGTTCATGTGTTTCCAGGAAATTATCCATTTCCTCTATAATTATCTAGTTTGTTGGTGTACAGTTGTTCATAGTATCCTCTTACGATTTTTTTAATTTCTTTGGGATTCACAGTAATGTCCCCCCTCTCATTTATTATTTTATTTGGGTCTTCTCTCTTTCTTACTTTGTCAGTCTAGCTAAGGGTTTGTCAATCTTGTTGATCTCAAAGAACCAACTTTTGGTGTTGTTTATTCTCTCTACTGTTTGTTTGTTCTCCATAGCATCTATTTCTGCTTTAATCCTTTTCATTTCTTTTCTTCTACTTGCTTTAGGATTATTTTGCTGATGATTTTCTAGCTTCTAAAGTTGTTACATTAGTTCTTTGATTTTAGCTCTTTCTTCCTTGTTAATGTATGCATTTAAAGTTCTAAGTTTCCCCCTCAATACCACCTTCTCTGTATCCCATATGTTTTGATATGTTGTGTTCTCATTTTCATTCATCTCTAGATATTTAGCAGTTTCTCTTGTAGTTTCTTCTTTGACCCACTGATTGTTCAGGAGTGTATTGTTTAACCTACAGATATTTGTGAATGTTCTAGATCTTTGATGGTTACTGACTTCTAGTTGCATTCCATTGTGGTCAGACAATGTGCTTTGAATAATTTCAATCTTTTTAATTTTATTGAGGTTTGTTTTATGCCCTAGAATATGATCTATCCTGGAGAAAGTTCCATGAGCACTGAAGAAGAAAGTGTATCCTGCTAATTGGGATGTAATGCTCTATATATTTCTGTTAAGTCTAATTTGTTTATCACATCGTTTGGGTTTTCATTTTCCTTATTGTCCCTCTGTCTGGTTTATCTGTCTATAGGAGAGTGATGTATTGAAGTTTCCCACAATTATTGTGGAAACATCTATTGCTTCCTTCAGTTCTGCCAATGTTTCTCTCGTGTACTTTCTAGCACCTTGATTGGGTGCATAGACATTTATGATTGTTATTCCTTCTTGGTGAATTGTCCCTTTTTTTAGTATATAGTGTCCTTTTTTATCTCTTACGACATCCTTGCATTTAAAGTCTATTTTAGCTGAAATTAGTGTTGCTACCGCTGCTTTCTTTTGACTGTAGCTTGCATGGAATATTTTTTCTATCCTTTCACTTTCAATTTCTTTGTGTCTCTCTTTTAAGATGAGTTTCTCGTAAATAGCATATTGATGGTTCATATTTTTTAATCCATTCACATTCAGAGTTATTACTGTGAAGGCAGTTCTTGAATCAGATGTCTTATCCTTTGGTTTTTAATTGTCAGATGTATTTTTCCCCTCTCTATTCCCTTTAGTGTACCCTTACTAAAACTCCTTCAGTTCTGTGCCCTTCTCCTGACCTCTTTTTCCTTTTTTCTCAGCTGGTAGAGCTCCCTTTAGTATTTCTTATAGGGCAAGTCTTTTGTTAACAAATTTTCTCAACATTTGTTTGTCTGTGAAAATTTTAATCTCTCCCTCAACTTTGAAGGAGAACTTTGCTGGATACAGAATTCTTGGCTGGCAATTTTTCTCTTTCAGAATTGTAAATATGTCATACCACTGCCTTCTCACCTCCATGGTGGCCGCTGAGTGGTCACTACTTAGTCTTCTGTTGTTTCCCTGGTATGTGGTGCATCACTTCTCTTGCTGCTTTTAGAACCTTCTCTTCAGCATTTGACAGTCTGATCAGAATATGTCTTGGAGTGGGTTTATTTGGATTTATTCTATTTGAAGTTCGTTGGGCATCTTTGATTTGAATATTTATATTGTTGAGCAGGTTTGGGAAGTTTTCCTAGAAGTGGAATTTGTTATGTGGAATGTGTTATGTGTTTCAAGAATCTTAAATTTGATCAACAGTATCTTTTATTTCCATAAGAGCCGCTATTTTTTTATTTCCTCTTTATTTCCTCTTCTTTATTCTCTTCTTGGGTCTTCATGTCCTTCATATCCTGAGCCATGATATTGATGTTTGTGTGTACTTCTTTGATTAATTGCTCCAGTTTCTGTGTCTCCCCTGGCTTTTTAATTTAGGCATTTGGGTTATCCATATCTTCTAGTTTCTTCATATGCTTTATAATTTTCTGTTGTTTTTGGCCTCTTGGCATTTGCTTATTTTGATAGGATTCTTTTAGGATACGCAGGCTTGTTTGAACTTTTAACTATAAGTTGATATAGCTACACCTTGAAGGAGTTTACTTTCCCTGAGCTACCAGCAGATGGTGTTCCTGAGCCACCTCTTACCCTCAAGCCAGTTCTCCCCAACTTCGTCTGTGCACGGAGTGGGGGTTCAAACCATGTGGAGGTCCTATCAGTGCACCAAGTATCTGTGTGCATTGAGGACCGCCATCACTGTGGGCGGGTGTTGTGCCCTGTGTACAGTGGTCCCAGCCGTTCCTGGTCTGCTGCGGTGGAGTGCTCTGGGGCTGCAGAGCTTCGTGTCTCACCTTCCAGCTCAAATGCCCCACAGTTCCTCTCTACCATGTACCCACAGGTCCCTGGAATTGGCGGAGGGTTCTTTGCACTTCCACATAGCACGTCTGCCACTAGGCTGTGCACATCATGGTCTTCCGTGGAGGAAGAGAGGACGCCATCAAAAGCAGTTGTTACTAGTATTTGAACATAGCATGGGATTCCTTTTTCTCTCCATCCCTCTCTCCTTGTCATCAAAAGCCCTCTGAGTTCCAAATTCCCTCAAGGAAGCTCTTGGCCATGGGGCTGTGAAGGATTGTCTCCCAGCCGGCTGCAAAGATGGATACTCAGGGCATGGAAAGCTACCCCCTTCCACAATCATCTGCCTGCTCCAATGGCCAGTCCCTGGCACTGGGGCTCTTGGTCGCGGGTCTGTGAAGGGTTATCACCCACACCAGGTACTGAGGATGCTACCTGGGGTGTGGAAGGTGGCTCCCCACTGACTGTCAGGCGCCTCCAGCTACCTGTTCCTGGTGGTGTTCCGGGCCAAACTTTCACCCATCTCTAAATACAGCCTCTCGGTTTCTCCAAGTGCACACTCACAATGGGTGTAGAAGTCCCTGCCCAGCCAGTGCAGCCCTAGAACTGCTGGTCTGGAGCACTTCCTGTCTTTTATGTAGTGTTTTTCACAGAGGAGAATTTTGCTCTGTCTCTCCTAATCTGCCATCTTGGATCCTCCCCAGATTGGTTTATTTTTGTTGTTGTTTTTTTAATTCATTTTAGTGAGATATATTCACATACCATGCAGTCATACAAACCGAGATTGATTTTTAAAGTAGGATATTCATCCATCAGCTTACTCTATCCGCATTTCTCTGTCTAAACCAACTGCCTCAGAATTCAACTCAGGTTTTGTATTTAAAAATGCAAATACTTGGATCCCTACTTTAGTCCCGTTATATCAGCGTCACTTGGGATGGGACCCGGGAACATGCATTATTAATAGTACTGGGTGAATCGTAGACACTGAAGTTTAAGAACCAGTGACACAATGACTACAGGTGAGACTTTGGGGTCTAGATGGGTTCTTTGGCAACAAGCGGATTCATTAACGTCACAATTACAAACATTGGGAAGTAACTCCTGTCTTTAAAATCAACATGACTGCAATATTACAGTTCAGGTTACTGCATTGGAAAGAAAAGCCGGCATACCCCTGTTCTAGGTCCAGTTTATTTAGCCAAGATGATTTGCTACTGCGTATATACCTTTGGTTTTTCCCTTGCCCTTCATTTTTCATGGGAGCATAAGTGCTGGTTCCCCTTTCAGTAGGTGGGGTCCTGCCAGAATTGAGAAAGCTGCATTCGTATTGCTTACCTCCCCTTTTATACCAGGGCTTATGTTACTATTCTAGAAAAATGTGAGCTGACTGTCTGGGCACCTGTGAAGGGAACATTGCCAGATGTTGAGCTTTCATAGTTCACAAATCAAACTCATCAGCTTGGCTACATCCTTGTGGTGGGGGGGAAGTCTTATAATCCCCAGATATCATGGCTGTTTTCAGCTCACTGGTATCCTGGAAATTGTATCTGGCCAATATGTTCATGTGCATTTACATATGAAGGGAAAGGTTTCCCTAATGCATCCATCTTAATTTTATTGATATTGTTATTGATGAAGGGAAAGTTAAGCTGCTTACAGCAGATGCAAAGTATGAATTCTAGATCTTAGTATTAAGCTGCAGTTTTTAAAGAGCGTTAGAGTACATAAATTTGCAAACCTCCTATTGCAGATTGCTTGATTTGGCATTTAAAGACTGGGATTGGTCATTTGATGATGTTGATGATGGTGATGATGATGACGATGTGTTTGATTTCTGAAGAAATAAATTGGGTAAATCAAAAAAATGGAAAATAAGTTATTTCAGTATTTTCAAGTAGTGCATGTGGTTTGCACTTGGGCTTTCATTTGTTACTAGTTTTGAAATTTTGTAACTTTTTTTATAGAATATGTGAAAAACAGTAATGTTCAGAAAAGTTTCTAACTGAAATTCCCATGTTAAGTATAAAAGTGAAATGCTATGTTCAGATTCTTTATTGGCTATAAATTTTCAGTAACCTTGGAATGAATGAAACGTGTAGAAATAAAAGAAGTTATTTTGGCACTTTCTACTTATTCCAAACAAACCATATTCAGAAGAAAATAAAATTTACAATGTTCTCAACATCCCACAGTTGTTACTAGTTTTTGAACATAGCATGGGATTCCTTTTTCTCTTCATCTCCCTCTTTTCCTTCTTTCTAACTTGCAAGCACTGAAATGATAAAAACTTTGTAAGTCTAATTAGTGCTGTGAAATAGCTCTTCCTGATTGTACTTTCTTTGCGATGCTGTGAAATGTTTGCTTTTTTTGAGAATTTAATGTTACCCTTGCTGAAGAGTGCTGACGATATGCTGTGAAAGTTCTTTTGCTTTTAGAAAATGTAAAATAGCTTGGTTAATAGTGGCTAAGAAGATCTGAATGCAGGTTGGGCATCATGATAAACCTTTTACATGGAGTGAATTTATAGGAAGTAATGTTTGTCTTAACCTAAGTAAGCATGTTCCAAAACATATATTTAAATCATGTAAAGTTGGGGTTTTGCAGAGTAATTTTTGCATATATTTACCACAAAACGTGTTTGTCCAATTTCATAGATAAGGAAATGTGGCCTAGGGTCAGACGGCCAACTAGAACCTGGTCCATACGTCCACTGCTCTCAGCCACATGAGGCAGCTGAAGTTGAACCCCAAATCAAACTTACATTCTGATGAGTGATTCTGTGACATGATTTAACCCTAATAGCTAGTTAACTGCATTAAAACCTGCGTGAATGTAGTATGGGACATCCAAAGTCCATAGTTGTATTGAGAAAGAATATAATTGCATGAACCTAAAAATAAGAAAAGTAATACAGTAAGTACGCTCATGCATGATTTGGGTGTTTAAGTGCCATCGCTGAAAGACGGTATAGTTTAGAATGCCTGTTCAAAGAATTCAAAATCTCTTGAATTACTTCACTGTGTCTCCTAACCTTATTTTTCCTTTTTCCAGCTAACTGCCTTCTGTGAATGCAGTGATTACTCATGGTGATCAGATTCTTCCAGTAAAACAGGACTGAAATATGATGGCCCAAAGTTTATTTAAAAGCTATATTTTCCTGAGAGACTGATACACACACATATATGCCACAACAGAAATTACAAATCTTGGAGAGATTTTCTGGGTTCCTTTCAACAACGAGTTGAACTAACAGTGATTGGTCAGTAGAGTAAGGGCACCAGAAGCAACTCTCCCAGACTTGTTCCGTAGAGCTCTCTTGGCCGTCACTCACACTACATTGCACAGAAGGCTTGGGAAGAGTTAGAATTTAAAGAAATCATCTTTTCAGCTTCAACAGAGAGATTTCACCAGCACATTTACCAGAAGAATCTGGAAGTGGATTCCACTACAGTGATAAAGGCTGCATCGTTAAGAAGTGACCGTTATACTGTGTGTGAGTGTTTATATACACACACACAGTACTGTAATACTGCAAGAGGGTTTTTAAACTTCCCACTTTATTTTTTTAAACACAATAATCAGTTATTATTATTTACTGCGGTTGCAACTATGCACTTGTGTAAAGCCATGATGTTGGAGTTGGTATCATCCATTCATGTGTTCCCGATAGAAGCTGCGTGTCTGTGGGTAGGCAGTAAGGTAACACAATATTTGAAGTTGATTATATCAGTTTCCTAATACTGTAACTTTACCATTTTGATTTAATTTTTTTTAAAATCTCTGTTCTTTATCTGGATTTTGAAAAAAGAACAAGTGTTTGTTTATCAGCTCTTAGGATGCAAATTTGCTTTGTAGAAGAAAGTGCACTATTTTTCACAAAATAGTTATATCATTGTCAGCCTATTTTAAGTGTATGATAATTTTTTAAAAAAATGGTCCTAGAAACAATAATGAATAGTATTAGAACTAATATATCTTTGTATATCTATTAATTATCCACCCCTTTTACAGACCTCAGTATTAGTGTGTGACTTAATAAGTGCTATGAAATGTTTTCTTTGCTTTGAATTTGCTGGCTATCCTAGATGTATTTTTATTTCTGGTAAAAAAAAAACTGTGATTATTTTTACATTTTCACACTCAAGATTCAAAAATTGTCTCAAATATAAAGTAAACTAAGATATATCTACAGTATATTTTAAATATTTAAATGTGATCCTCAAACACACAACTGTGTATGACAATATTTCAGTATTGGGTTTAGAAAACTAGTAACTGGGAAGAGAAGTGGCCTCAAAGGCACTTAATTTGATTTTTGTTTTTTAAATGCTATAAAAGTAACAGTTTATGTAGGCCCATTCCCATTCCATTTCTCGTACCAGAAAAGTATGTTTTATATCACTACAGTATGCAGCAATGGCAAGCATTGAGTTAAAAAAAAAAAAAAAAATCACGTAATCGTTTATCAGTCTCTATATACACACACAAATGCAGAGTTTGGTATGACATTGAAATATAGCATCTAATATTTCAACAAAGTAGATATTTCATTGATTCACTCTGGGATCAATCAATGCAGAGATAGTTTAAAGAGTTAGATCCTCAATTATGGATACTGCTATCGTGGAAATTGAAGGCCTTTGGCCTGCTGGTGTACTGAAACTGAATTTTATTATTTCTACACTATCCGATCTGCATTCTTTCATGCTTTTTGTGCTAAAACTAGATATGCCGCTTCCCTTGCAGGTATGTTCTCTTGCATTCTGGTTTTGAGGCACAGTTTTTTGTTTTTTTGTTTTTTTGTTTAAAGTAAGATTAAGAAATGAAAACTATATAAAATTTATATAGAATAAATATTTCCACTCATTAGACTTGTTAAAAGGAGACTGGATTAATATTTTATATAAAGATTTTGTTACACTATGGGAGGTTCTATTATCTGAATTGGAGAGTATATATATATATATATATATATATATTTTTAATAAACTTTATTAAGGCGAAATGATTTGAAGTTTACATATAGGTAATTGAAATATTTGAGTAAAAAGGCAAAAGTTTATGTTTTGAAAGCTGTATATATTAGAGAATATGGAGAATCATGTGATGCAATTGTATAAGGGAAATCAATGTGAAGTTTGGGGGGAAGAAAAGATTTTCTGAGGGGTGAAAAAAAAAACTCTCTCCCATGGAGATTCTTCACATTTATGGCTTAACATAAGGGTTGTTTATAAGGTTGTTGGTTTAACTAATGGAAATGCGCATAATAAAAAAATTTTGACGTTGGGTAAGATGTTACTTTTACCCATTGCCGCTTCCATGTGCATACGTGAGTGCATTCACCTATCCAAGTGTTCTCTTCCCAACACTCATTAAATATGACACTGACTTGATTTAACAACCTGATTTTGTGCCATTTTCTCTTTTTCTTGAGGCCATAAATCTTACAAGAGAAACATAAAAATTGCTTATTTCCTCACACCTGATTTCTCCTAGAACCATAAATACCTCGTATTGGGAACTAGGAAATAGTGAATATTGTGATTTTTTAGTTGGATTTTTTACTTTTGCTTGTGGGGATAGCAAGACAGAAGTAGAAGGAAAACTAGTGCTGGTGCTACCATTAAAAATTAATGGATAATGAAATTTTTTTAGTCTTAGTTTAAAAAACATGCTATCTAGAACATTTTTAAAAATCTAAAAGTTTAAACTGCTCTAGTTAGCTATAGGATAACTATACCATAAATCTAAAATGAAGGTGAGTGTTTTTTGAACTAGACTGTGATAGAGTGACATGGGTCTGGCTACTCTGCATTGGTTTGGATGTGGGCCCCAAACAGGAAGCATCCCGGGTTGCTGGACTCAGTTTGTTAGCTGCTGCTGCAGGATGCTGGTGGTAGGAGAAAAGCTCAGAAACTCCATCACCTTCCAACCTGAGTTACGCTTAGTATCCAGTTTAGAGCAGACCACCCTGGAGTTCTCAGTCTGTTGTGACACTGCTGCTGACTCACCTCTCCTTCCCTGGAATAAGGCTGGGGTGTCCCTAGGTTTTCAAAATCCAGAGTTGATTTGTAAAGCACTTTGAAGGTAAGCACTTGGGGGCCTCTTCTTGATCCCCTTCTCCATAATAGTAAATTTTATTTGGAATTGTAACAAGTTATGAATTGCATGGTTTAGATAAATCATATTTGATCAGCTGTCCCCTTTGAACAAAAATCGTGCCCCCTTGATTTTTCTTTTTTAAAATTTTGTTCATCTTTGTAGTAATATAATTGTATTTTATGCCTGCTTTTTATAAAAGAAAGAAATAAAAGAAATTTAAGTTTCTTAATGTAACTAAGGTTACAGCCTTGAGATTCTTCTGCTTTGCAATTTGGTTCATGAAAAAACACAAAATAGAAGTTCAAAAAGGAGACTGACTCTGGTTTAATTTGGGTATTTTAAGGGTC
Source organism: Choloepus didactylus (assembly GCF_015220235.1). Classification (NCBI taxonomy): domain Eukaryota; kingdom Metazoa; phylum Chordata; class Mammalia; order Pilosa; family Megalonychidae; genus Choloepus; species Choloepus didactylus. Next base: position 40,141 of record NC_051326.1, on the reverse strand, counting down.
ATACAAACCTAACAATCTCATTTGAGTTGGTGAGACTATAGGGAAAGAAGTAAGATGCCAGTTTGTTAGGAATCGTGTGCTGATCAGTGGTTTTCTAGAAAGAGCATTTCTCTGATAATCAGGTTTCTTTCTAGGCCACTAATAAGCTATCTGTGCTTGAACCCCAGTTTTTTCATCTGTGAAATGGATGTTTACCTCATGTGATTGCTGTGAGATTAAATATGGTAATATGTTCAATACCTGGAATAACTCAAATATTCCCTTCCCTCCAAAGGGGAAAAATGGAGAATTCTTCACTTAAGAAAGGCAGTGTGTTCTCAAATGTTTATGTCTAAAGTATTTCTTGGAATACAAATAAAGTCCAAATTATCTGTATTTATACTTGTAGTCAGATTATAACTGCTTATGAGAAGAGGTTTACTTGGCCTTGGTTTAAATAACTCCAGAGTGAATGACTGATGAAATTTAGATATGCTGTTTTCAAACTGCACCTTACAGAATTTAAGATTAATCACATTAAAACAACTGGACACTTTTTAAGATATGAATTCAGCACAATTCAAAATATGAAAGTTTATTTTACACAGGAGACAAAACATTTATAATAAAGATAATTTATTTGCTGCCTTTAACAGAATAATGCCATTCAATTAGAAGAAGATTAGTTTTTAAATGTTAGGGCTTGTAGAGTTTCAGAGAAAAATATAGTGTACGATAATCTTAACATCATGTTTAGAAGAAGATACTGTAATTCGTAAGAATTGGGCAGGATCTATCAATACCCTTTACTGCATATATTTTCAAAAGCCATAACCTGGACCAGGTCGGTTGTAATTTGTACCAGATTCCAATAATGGTAATTAGTAGGTGTGGCCCTTTTAACAATAGGAGCATTGTGTTTGAATCCAAGTTTGTTGAAATTGTGTCGTCATAGGTATAGATGACGGTTAATAGTACCTTTTGGGGTAATTATTTGAAGGCATGGTGTGAAGTTAAGGGCTGTTTCCATATATGAACTCAAGCCAATCACACTGATGCTTGATCTACAGTAAGGCCAGCCCGTGATAGCTCCGTTACAATTACACAGCCCCAGAAAGCGAACCCCAGCTGTTTATTACACTTCTGATTTTGAGCACATCCCCATTGCTTTCATGTTCGATTATGTTATGGAGAGGGACTGTTTCTTAAAAGACTTTAAAAGCTGAAAAAGTTAGCTCTTTGAAGAGAACTTAGCCATGACTTCAAGAGTAAGGATCAAAATGGTCTCCATCAGATGGGCTTCTTGGGCCTCCTCCACTGGCCACCAGCCTTCTCAAACCGAACCCCACAGCAACCTGACGACTGCGGGAAAGAGGGGGAAGGTGGAGAACACTGGCATTTTTAAACAAGAGTTTGAGTGGCTCTTTGGCTTCAAAGTTTCTGAAACAATTGACTAAACTTATAAAAGGCCTTAATTTAGCAGTGAGCTTTTTTCCCCCTTTGTTTCCATTATTCAAAATCCACTTTGATTGTAGGAATAATAGGTCTGTCATTCAGTCTTCATAGTGGTCTTCTTCCGATAGTGAAGAATTGTAGCTGTTACCCAAATATTTAAAGCCAGCATGATCACAAAACGTGTAAGAACTGAAATCAGCCAGAAGGAAAGAAAAAAATAATTAAAAAATAATGTTTTTCACAATATAGAGCAAAACCACGTCCTCTAAGTTGAGGCCTAAATAAAGCTTTACCACCCCCCCCCCCAAAAAAAAAATGAAACTTAACAGGAAAGTGATCTTTCTCTCATCATGACTACTTTGGCCTAACTTGATGGATAAAAATGTATAACGTCTTAAATGGTTAACTTAGAGGAATCTAGTTCCAACTAGATGAGGGTTATATCTTTTTAAAAATCTCTTTACTCATTTTTTAAGTGGTGATGTCTCAGAACATCCCGTTAAAGGAAGATGATGTAGTGCATTCTGTTAAGATAATTTTCAAAAACTAGGCCAAATGTCAAAGTGTATTTTATAATGAAATAACTGAAAATGTGGCTTTTTTGTTTTAAAAACAATGAAACTATAAACTTCCACACTCTCCCAGTAAGGTTTATGAGCTTTATGGTATCTTTGTGATTGTAAAACACTTCTAAGATGACTAGCTAACTGTTTTAAAAGGTTCCCAGAATACTGATCACTTTTAGGAGCAGTTCTCATCTTAGATATGAAACAAATAACAGAAGTTTCTATATCTGCTAAGCTTAATTCTTAATGTATATGTTTATGTTTTAATTGTTTTGACCCGCCTTTCCATGTTGAGAATTCTGAAGTCCCATGAAGAAGATCCAATACTATCTCCTTTTCCATTCCCCACTGGATCAAAGTTTATGCTTTTACCAAAACCACTTTAATCCTACTTTCAGAGGTGATGGAAAGTATTCGATCCAAAGGCCTACTTCCCGGGAAGAGACTAGCAATTGTAGTCTGTTCAGAGCAGTATTTCTCAAATAATAATATATGCTTGATTTGGTAGTTAAAAACTCAGCCAATGGAATTTCTAAATTCTTTTGAGGGTAACCAATATTCTTTCTTTTCTCCTCCATGACAGCACCCCTTTAAAAACACAAAAGCAGTGAGCATGGAGCCAGATGATCATGCCTCTGCCTGCATTAGAAAGCTTGCAGAGGTGCCCCACTGCATCCGGGCAACTCAGGCTACGGAGGATCTGGCCCTGCCAGCCTCACTTTCCAGCTTGCACGCTAGTCGCCACCCATGCTCTCTGCTGCCCGGCCCTTCTGGCGCACACTCATGCATCTATCCTCCTTCCTCTGGGCCTTTGCACACGCCGCTCCTTCTGGTAACATTCTCTTCCCCTCCTTCTCCATCTTTCCCTCTGATGAAATCTCCATTCGGCTTCTAATTAATCTTCACAGTTCCCTCAAACTGGGGCCGGTTCCCCTATTAGGTGTTCATTCTGTACTATTCTTTCTAAACACACTTCAGTGTCCATTTCCACTGCTGTGATGGAAGCCTCATGAAGACAGGAATCTACCACCTTGTCATAGTCTATCCCAGGTACTGCAAGAAGTAGGTGCCAAATAAAAGGAATGGTGACTAGTGACCAAGAATGCATTGTTAGTGTTCTCTAAATTTATAATCCAACAGAGCCAGGTTGATCTCTTAAACCCAAAGACAGTTTACAGATGAAGCAGGCACAAACAGCACAGAACTCAAGAGGGAAGTGGAGAGAAAAATATGTATTTTGCTTACTTGTAAGATCATTGGTGGTCATTAAAGTTGTTACTATTCTTGCTGTAAAAGAAAATTTCCAGCAATAAATATCAGCTTCTCAGACATTTTGGTGTTTAGTTAATGTCTTAAATACAGAAATATGTTTTGTTCTGTTTTTTTCATTCTTTTTTTTTTTAACTCTATGAAAAAATTAACAAACAAGCAATAAAAAAAAAATTTCAAACAAAACCAGAACAAAGGAAGGAATATGTGTTAATTGTTCTAGAAATATTTTGGTGGTGCAGAAAACTAGTACTATATTTCATAAAACATCTAAAATTCAGGCACATATCCTAGTCCAGTGGTTTTGAAACTGCTCGTAAGAGTAGAAGCAGTTCTAGAAGGTGCTTCGGTACTGCCCAGGGAAAGCTGAGCTCTCCTTCCACAGTGTGTGCTCCCTTCCCTATCCCCAAAAAGCAACTTTTTAAAAAATCTTATTTACATATTGAATTTCTGGGTAAGATTTCTTTTAAAGAAAGGCTCCCATTAATTAAAAACAATGTTTTTTTTTTAATTAATTTTTATTTACAAACACTTTATACCCACTCAGCAAAAACAATGTTTTTAAATTACTGAATTCTATCCCTTATTTTCTAGATATTGTACAGGCAAGGAAACTGAGGCCCAGAAAGGAATATGATTTTCCTAAGGGTCTAAACAGAACTGCTTAATTTAATTCATTTTCCTGATGCAGCACTTCACTTAATAAACAGGAAATTAGTGTAACGGTTTAAACTGACCTGGTCGCTTTTAATGCACAAAAGACCCAAACTGGAAGTCAGACACACCATTCCCTGCAACCGAATGCCTCTGCTAACCCTAACCCCATAGAAATCTCCCCTCCGCATAACACTTTGCATTCAGCATATATTGATGTGAGTGTGTCTTTGGTCCTCCAACTAAACTGTATACCTCTAAAGAGCAGGGACCAAGTCTCATAAAATTTTTTGTTGCCAAATTTGCTAAACAAAGGGTTTGTGCACAGACAACATGTAAACAGTTGACGATTAAATCAATGATTTACACAGAAGAGATGAATTAAGTGGGTGGAGAGCAGAGCAGTTCAGAAGGTGGCCAAGGAGCCAATTTTCATGCAAACTCTTACAGACTTTCAATATGCGTGACCCGGTAGTAATGGCTCCAAGGTGAACCAGAATACAGTAACCAGCCAAAGTAAACAGGTGGAGCAGCTAAAAATGCACAGTTTACTCATTTCTAAATGTTGAGGTTGAAGTTGCTAGCCTAAACTATAAAAAAGGAACACTGGGTTTTAAACAAAGTTCATTTGTTTCCTATAAAATTACAGTCCCCAGTTTGTTTTTCATCTAATCAATAAATGTTTTAAGTATTTGTTAAGCACAGGGCATCATGCAAAAAAGATTGAAATGTAAGCTCTGCAGTTAAAAGTTGCCAAGATTTCCTAAAAAAAAAAGAAACCAGTAATTAACATTTAAAGATTAAAGCTCCTGAAGATAAATTAGGGAGCTAATAAATATCTAATGAGCAATTCCAGAAATTATATTACACAATAGGATGTCAATAGTTTAAAGCTAAAAATCAAACTCAATAATAAAAAATTTAATTTTAAATAACTTTTAACACTAGCAGCCCTTAGTAGAGAAACTGGCCTTTTAAGACATAGAAGAACCATGATGCAGAATAATTAAAATATCTAAACTAGTAAATCTAATTAATGGCTTGAATTTTAAAATTTTAATCTATGTATAGCATAATCAAGGTAATTCTTGCAAGAATCCAAGTGAACAGTGGATATTCTAAAGTTGAGACCAAATAATATGGCACCATAAAAACTCCACTGCTACAGATTATATTCATGATTGAAAGCTAAGGCACACTTTTCATCATTTTAATCTTACCTCATAAAAATTCAAAATTTTAAAAATTATTGGATTTTAAATATTTTAAATTAGTGGATTCAATATAATCAACCTCATGATGCTTTTCAAAGAATCAGAGGACTACAAATATTAGACCAGATCTTTAGAGACGCTTCCACCATTTTATTTAGTTACTTATTTGGGCAACTGGAATACAGATCTTGCAGAAAATGGAGAGTAGCCTACATTAAGTCATTGTTGTAGATGCGCATACACTTATTTAACAGACTTCATTGGAATAGCTATTTGCAAAGTATTAACACTCAAGGTTTCACAATACTCAAGACACCAAGTTTACACACTTCCAGATAAACACCTGACATTGACAAAGAACCCCCAGAATCTGTCTTTTTCTTACTTGCACAGGTGTATGAAGCAAGGCTCCAAGTCAGAGCACTCACAGCTCCCGAGTCCCTTGTCTTCCACAGATACTGGAGTTGAGCAAACTTACTGGCTGCACTAATGAAAGTACATAAATTCTGTTGACAGAGAAAAATGAGAAAGTCAGGAGTCCATTTGTTAAGAAGCAAAGCATAGATACTAAGACCACTCTTGAAGCCAGATTTTCAAGTCAAATAATAACCAGTTTGTACACAGTTGAAACATAAGTTTGGTAAGAAAGGAATGGAACAGGGAGACATTTATTTACAACCCATTAGTTCCAAACTTTTGGTCATTCAACCATAAAGTTTCCGGTAGGATTTTAATGATGAAAGGAAATTAATACCTTCTGTGTTCCAGACACTGGGGATATAATGTTAGAAAGCAAACATACTGTCTGTGCTCCAAAAAATTCTGTCTCGAAGGGGGGATGGCCAAGCAGATCATGACAACACAGCATGGCAAGCTCCATAATGGGGCAGATAAAGGCTGTGGGAGTGGGCGCCCAAGAGGGCAAGTAACTCAGTGAAGAAAGGGTTTTATTTAATAAGCATGTATTTAGTCTCACTATGTACCCTAAATTCTTCTAAGTTCTTTCCAAATAGGAATTCAGTTAATTCTCATATTAATCCTATTAAATAGTCACTATTGTTATCCTCATTTTACAGATGAAGAAACTAAGGTACAAAGAACTGAAGCATCACACTCCTACGGTGTTTAGTGGGGCCAGGTTTTATCAGATGATGATGTAACCCTTAGGCTGCCTGTGACATAATTCTTGTGGATCACTCTTTTGTTTCAATGGAAATGAAAATATCGATATGGAAGCCAAACCTCTTGGAAAGGAAATAATATTGCTACTGTACAGATGCAGTAACAACCAGACCCTCTGAGCTCAAGATATACAAACATATACTAGATACATTTTGTGTATCTAGTCAAGATATACCAAAAAATTGGTAATTACAAAAAGTGCAGTGAGTGTTTTGATAGGTGAAATACAGGCCAGATCTGTATCAAGCACTCAAGTTTTCTTCACTCTTCTAGAGAACTAGATGGGAGGAGAGGCAACCAAAAGGCAGGTGAAAATCATGTCATGAAGAAACTGGAGTTACAAATCCTTGCTATTTATTGGCTAACAGGCTGCAGCTAATGTGAAATTCAGAGTAAGACTGAATCACTGCTCTGACCACAGAAGCTTATCCGTCACCATCCCCACAATAAAAATATGAAGACACAGGTATTATTGCATGTTAGAGCCTGTGGAAAACCATGCTTCTTTGAGCTGACAGACTCATGAACTCAAAGCATTAAGCTTTGGCAGACTGGTTCTGTGAATTTCTAGCTATTCTCATGAGTCTCCACGGTGGTGCCCTCAGGCATTCTGCTACCTTGCTGCTACCTGACAAGGTAAGAGATCCTCACAAATTATCCTGTGGCACTCTACGGTACCCTCCATCTTGAAGTGGGCCCAGCCTGGCCATTCAACAGTCTATCTGTGGGAACACCTTCTCCAGCAGCTGGGCTAAGTACAGACTGACGTGAGGCCAGGTGAAAGCAGGGAGACCAGTTAGGAGGTGAATGCAATAAGCCTGGTTTGTACCAGGACGGTAACAAGAGAAGAGATGAGAAGTGGTCAGATTCTGGATACACCTTGAAGGTAATGCTGCAGGATTTGTTGAGGGATTGGCCATGGGGTATGAGAGACAGATTTCAAAACTCCAATGTTTTGATTCCAAACACCAATGTTTTTGGCCTTATTAACTGGAAGAATGGCGTTGCCTTTAAATGAAATAGATAAAACTGCAGGAGGCACACATTTTCTAGGAAAGAGGTAGGGAAGTCGATCAGAGACTCAGTTTTGGACATATTAAGTGTGAGATTCTTATTAATCACAAAAATGTGGCTGTCAAGTCAGTGGCTGGATATATGCAGTGTGTGCCAGAACACTGGGGAGACCTCTAACACAAGTCTAGGAGATGAGAGGAACCAGTGAAGACAACTAAGAACCAGTGAAGCCACAAGAAACCAGCAAAGATGACTAGGAACCAACAAAGATGACTAGGAAACAGCAAAGATGATTAAGAACCAAAGAAGATGACTAGGACCTAGCGAAGACAACTAAGAACCAGCAAAGACTGGTAATGAGGAAAGATGACCACGAACCAGTGAAGATGACTAGGAAACCAGCAAAGAAAGCTGAGAACCAGCAAAGATGTCTAGGAACCAAAAGAGATGACTAGGAACTAGCGAAGACAACTAGGAACCAGCAAAGACTGATAGGAAGGAGCAAAGACTGATAGGAACAAGCAAAGATGACTAGGGAACCAGCAAAGACAACTAAGAACCAGCAAAGATGACTAGGAAACAGTGAAAATGAGTACCTACTAGCAAAGACGATTAGGAACCAAAGATGACTAGGAGCTAGCAAAGTCTACTAGGAATGAGTAAAGATGACTAGGAACAAGTGAAGATGACTAGAGAACCAGCAAAGACAACTAAGAACCAGCAAAGATGTCTAGGAACCAACAAAGATGACTAGAAAACAGTGAAAATGAGTACCAATTAGCAAAGATGACTAGGAACCAAAGATGGCTAAGAACTAGCAAAGACAACTTGGAACCAGCAGAGTCTACTAGGAATGAGCAAAGATGACCAGGAACCAGCTAAGGCGACCAGAAAAGAATAGGTGAAAGGATGACAGGGAAGTGAGGTGGATTGGAAGCTGAATGAAGAAAGTGTTTCAAGGAGGAGGGCTGGATGCATGGCATCAAATACTGGAGAGACGTTACGTAAGACGAGGAATGAGAATTGACTGCGGGATTTAGCAACAGGAGTGAAAGTCTTTGGTGTCACTGACAAGAATAACATGTTTACTTTCTGGCTCCCCAATAGTATGAAAGCTCCATGAGGGGAGGACTTGTTTTGTTTTCTGCCTCATCCCCAGCACCTGAACAGAGCTGGATCACAGTAGGCACTCAACAATTCTTTGTTAAATGAACAAATCCTTAATAATAATGCAAGTTGGCAAATGCAATGATAAAGGTGAAGAGAAGATAACCTAGGAAGAAAGAGGTTGCTTGGACAGGGAAGAATTAGAGGGAAGAGAAGGGCAGGGAGCCCATCCCAGACAGAGGAGACAAGCAAGGGCCCACAGCCAGCCCGTTTGTCAGATCCACAGACAGGTATGCTGGAGCTGAGTGCAGACGCCCTAAAGAGGACCAGACCCCAAGCAGGGAGACCTGTGGGGAAAGAGGCTCTTGTGCATCCAGGCAACCCAAACTAGGCACGGTAGCGACTGAGAGGAAGGAACGCATCTGCGAACTAGTCGGAACATAAGATCAACATGAGCCTGTGCTGACTCGGGTGTCAGGATGAGCGGGAGTCAGGAAATCTGCACACAGATGGAAACACAAACTGTTTATGGACAACAGGAGCAGGGACCACAGTGTGGACAGAGTGCTCCAAACAGAAATATACTGGCTAGATATTCTGCCACGACTGTCTTTCAGAAGAATAAGCCACCTTTAAAATAAGGAAGCAGTTTTAGTTTGGGCCATAGCTAAGACCTAGACAGGAGACACATTCAACTGGAGATTATTACGTTTTTCTATAAAGCACAGTCTGATATATGAACAGGATTGGAAAGGAGGAGAGATGTTAAAACCATTATAGAGAACATTTTTAAGTATTTCAATCCTATCTTTTTGTGAAAATGTGAATTAGCAAATTATCTAACCATGAAAGCACATATGGGAACTACATATTAAGGAATATTATAACATCAATATGCAATTACAATAGACCCTGGTCAGGGCACAGAAGAAACAAACAAAATTGAAGTCTTTGACCTTCACACCTAATTCCCTGACAATCTACCACAATATTCCCAGAACAATGTTTCCTGGAAGTGAAAGTTTGCTGCTGCACGGTAGCCCGAATCCGGAGGCTGAAATACAACACAGAGAATTAAGTCGCGTTCAAAGAAAGGGTCACAGACAGGGTGCTCTGGGGGGACAAAGCTCATGAGCTTGCGGGTAGCACGCAGCACCCTGTGACCACCAGTTGGTTCTCCTTTCCTCACTGGGCGCAAATGTTCGCTGCAGTCACTGTGGCCAAGAGCCTCCCGGCACACTATCAGAATCCTGTTCTCACTCCATGGAAACTGGTGGCCCATAACCAAGCAACTCCAAAGGGGGAAAAATGTTTTGGGGGCAGAGTCAGAAGGTGATGAGGATGTGGGTAAGGAAGCACTGTAACTCAGGGCCAAGTCTTCTCTCTCCAACTGCCGACCACCTCCCGTCGTGATCCCTATGGCCCCCCAAAAAGGGAAAAAGAAACCTTGCCACACGTTTAAAAAAGAAAAATGTCTTCCAATATCTGCATAGCACTGCACTGTCAGCTCCTTATCCCTTACTGTAGCTGAGAACTTACCAGATTAAACACTGGATCTGTAATAGGCAGATGGCAAGGGGAGGAGAGAGAACAGGCTGCTATTTCACAAACTTTCTCTTCAAGGAGAAAAACTTACCATGGCCAGATCTATGATCCACTTCTGCAGAGTGAGGACAAACCAAGAAGAGAAAAATCTTACCAAGTGTTAAAGGAAACAACAGTGCAGCTGCTGACAGCTCTAACTCTCAACCCCAAGCCCAAAGTCTTCCTGTCTCCTGGAAACAAAGCACGTGGTCCAAACAGAGATATAACCAGACGTGTAACTGGGAAAGACTGTCTGATTTGGAAAAAACAAAAAAGTGGTTTCAAATGAACACTTGCTCATGGTTCAAAAGAACATAAGCAGATTATGAAAGAGAAATACAAACGTGAATAAACCTGTGTCCGTGGTCTGCTCCCTGGCATTGGGAACATTCTGGACTCAACTGCCCACTTAATTCCATGGCCATCTCCAATTGATGACAAAAGCTCATCATTAAAGAGAGGCCCAATGTTATAAAGCAGGAACGTTCTGCAAAATTGGCATAAAGTGGAATTCCGTTCACTGGTTTCCCCCTTTCGCGTTGGGAGACTGAGGAGGGTGCTGGGGTTCGTTTCAGCCTTTTCATGATGTTGCAGGAACGGAGAGGCTGGTCAGGGGACTGACGCAAGCACGGGGGGCAGCGGCCAGGGCAGTGACGGGCAAGTCATTTCCCATCCCTCAACCTTCGTTTGCTTGTCTATAGAATGGATTTCATGTTCCTTGCCCTATCCACCTCCCAAGTGTGGATACAAATGCCTGCTAGCACATAGTAGTGGCCCAATAGGTTACAGTCATAACTAGTAATATTAATTAAATGAGGGGCTCAAAACAGATGATGCCTTTTGTTAAAAGTCAGGAGAACTAACTATTAGCAAGCTGGTCACCACCAGCAACCCGGATCTGGCTGGATGGAATCCTGTTTTAGAAAGCATTCTCTAACTCAATCTTTAAAACTAGTTTCTGTGGTATTTTTGCCCAATTCTGTACCATTCCATTTCATCCCATTTATTCCAAATATAAGACATTTTATAGAACTTGACCAGTAGCAGACGTTACTGAAATCCTAGAGGCGACTTTTTTGTAAGGTTGCCAGATTTAGCAAATGAAGATACAGGGTACTCAGTTAAATTTGAATTTCAGATTAACAACACACAGTATTTGGAACATACTTAATACTAAAAAATTATTCATTGTTAATCTGGCAACCATACTTATTTGTTCTCTACTATTAGTCATAATTGACAGGAAGTTTTAAACCTCTGGCCAATACTACAGAGTTGCCATTGGCACCCCAACAGTTATGTGAACAATTTACTGGTGCCATCATCACCCAAGTTTTCTTTTCTAATCTATAGCCTTGGCAACAAAGATAAGTTGCTGCATTTTATTTTTAAAAGCAAATCACATACTGCTTTTCACCCTCAAAGTACTCCGTGTTTAAAATCCTTTAGCTAGCTGGGGCTGACTTTCATTGTTGAGAAGCAGAACAGCTGTGTGGGCCCTCTTTTCTGCAGGGCAAGCTGAAACCGGTATATACAGCCAACGAGAAAGGCGGACGTCACACGGGGAGCCCACTTCCAGCTCCTTCTGGAAACACTGGCCACAGGGCTTCCCTCCTGCAGGCAGCAGCCACCTTCGCGTCTCCTGCCATCCTGGCATCTCTAGAAGTTGGGCTGATCACACCCATTGCACAGACGGAGAACTTCAGCTTGGAGGCCCCAAGGCAGGCGCCTGAGGTCACACAGTGGCAGGGGTGGAAACTGCCCTGTTCGACTCCAGGGCCAGGTGCTTCCAACAGTCGACACCAACAGCCTCCCCGAGAGCAGGTTCGCAGGCCGTGAGCTGGCGGCATCCCACCACCTTTCCCCAGCGTGAAGACAGACATATGAGTGAACATACCGTATCAGTAACAGAAAGACAGATGAAAAAATCCCACAATATTCAGAGATTAAAAAACACATGGAAATAATTAGAATAAGCAAACTCATAGAGTCAGGATCTATCATCCTGTTTTCCAGGGGATGGCATGGGGGGTAGGCAATGGGGAGTCAAGGCTCACAATCTTCAGGCCCCTATCTGGAAAGATGGGACTGTCTCGGTTCTGGATGGTGGTGATGGTAGCACAACCTTGTGAACACAATTAACAGCACTGAAATCTATACCTGAGTATAATTAAATGGGGAAATGTTTGATTATATTTGTTAACAGAATAATTTTTTTTAAAAAATCCATGGAAGTACACTATACAGTGAACCCTAGGTTAAATCATGGACTGTAGTTACTAGTACAATTATAAAAATGTGCTATCATCAATTGTAACAAATGTTCTACACCAATGCAAGGTGTTAATAACAGGGTCATATATGGGAATCCTGTATTTGATGCATGATTGTTCTGTAAACCCACAACTTCTCTAATTAGAAAAAAAAAAGGTTAAAGCAAAACAAAACACAATAACACCTGGGTCAAAGAAGAGATTTCAAGAGAAATTAACAAATCTCTTGAACTAAATGAAGTGAAAATATAACTAATTAAAATTTGTGGGATGCAGCAAAAGCAGTGCTTAGAGAGAAATTTATAACATTGAATGCACATATAAAAGGAAAGAAAGATGTAAAATCAGTAATCTAAGCTTCCACCTTAGACAACTAGAAAAAGAAGGGCAAATTAAATCCTACGTGAGCAGAAGAAAATAAATAATAAGGATTAGAGCAGAAATAAAAGCTCAAGCCATTTCATAGATGTTGTAGGGTTAAATGACTTCACCGGCCTTCTAAGGAGTGCCGAGTTCAACAGGGGTTTTTACAAAGTGAGATGATATGAAAGGCTCTCCTGCATCCACAAGTGGGGCATAGCTGTGTGGGGCCAGGCCCCTCGCCACCCTGCTGAACCTCCACTGAGGCTCACATCTAGGCCGATTCTCACTTGTGAACGAGCCAGCATGAACCCACACCGGTAAGGAGTAGGAACAAGCTAGTTAACCACAGGTCAAATGCCAGATATTCTCATCACTATTGCTTTAAATATGTCAGGGACGTTTTCAGGGAAGGAAGAAATGTCTCAGACAAACGGGTACAGCTGGGCCCTGTGGCTCTTGGCAGAGGGTTTGGAATGACCAGTCGACAATCCACATGCCCCGAGGGGCGGCGCCAGGCAGGGCACCCCTGGTCTGGGTAGACAGGCTTGCTCCCATGGGGTCTCACATTTGAGTTTCTGTTGTAGTTGGATCAAATAAATAAATACATACATACATCTGGTGAAGTCCCCTCCTGGTGATGCTGTTAGCAAATCACATGCTCAATCCTATTTCCCATCCTGAGATCCTGAAAGGATACACAGCTAAGTACGGTGCAGCCTGCTTCACGTTCCCGTTAAAATGGAAGACACAGAGCAGGAGGATGACGTCTGCAAGAGAAGGTCTCCGGGTGAGAGGGCGGAAGGCGGGACGTGAGGGCAGGTCCGCCAGCTCACGGGCCTTTACCTTGTGCGATGAGGATGGGGACCTCCAGGTAGGTCAGCAGTGGGTAACCATAGTAACACTGGTACCTAAGAAACACCAGGAAGCTGAGGCGAGAGGGGCACACGTTAGCCCTGAGGACCCACCCCCAGTAACAAAGGCAGCCAAGACGACGGGTTTGTGTGCAAAATCCCAGAACCCAGAGGAGTCGAGGAGGTTTTAGAAGAGTAAGAAGCAATGTTAATTTAGTAATATCCATGTTTTTTCCCCACATCCAGGACTTGCTGGGTGCTGTGCAAGGAGCGTAACGTGCGTTATCTCCAACGTGGCATTCACAGACGACACTTAAGAAGGGACGAGCTCTCAACCAGGTGGGAGCAGCCATGGCCTCTCGGAAGGTGGCACACGTGGGCTCGACTGAGAAGCTGTGTGAGGAAGGTTCCCAGGGCGATGCCAGGTCTGGGCCGAGGGTGTTCGGGCCCAGGAGACGGTGCTCCAAATCTCAGCGTCAAGGGCAGCGGGGAAAGGACCTGGAGAACAATCTTTTAGGAAATTCTGGCTGGGACTCCAGGACAAAAGGCCTCCCCAGGCCACCCCCTCCCTCAGCACCTGTGCCTAATCCCTCCGCTGTCCCCAGGCTGTGTCTGCCCGTCACCCCAGGCGGCTCCCTTGCCACCACGGCAGGAGGGAAGCACAGCCCCAGCCCTGGGGCTCCCACCCATACAGGTGAGCCCCTTGCCTTCCCCAGGGTAAATCTGGGCCTCTATCCATTCACGTGGATGTAACCAGGTCTACTTCTTTAAGCTAGGAACGGCCTCCAGATCTTGTTTCTGCCGGGTGTTCAGTTTCAGCTTAGCAGGGGGTGGAGAAGGTGGGTCGGAGGCTACGTGGGAGCGAACCTGAGGCCCTGCTCCCAGCATCACTGAGCACATGGGGGCCCCTGGCCTGGGCCTGCCAGCACCTTCCCTGACCTCTCCAGGCCTCACTGGTTGCAGAGAAATCCAGCTCTTCCCCCGAAGCAGCCTGGCTCTCTGGGGGCATTGCAATTGGCCATTTCCTGACTTCAGGGGACAAGCAGGTGCTTCTGCCCAGCTCCCGTCCTGCTGTGAGGATTCTCTTCCTGCCCCCTTCTGGAGCAGCCCCTTTCAGCTCAGCTGCCAGCGAGAGCCCTGGAGGCCCGGGGGAGGGAGTGGCACCCCACCCACTTCTGCATGGGGGGCAGCCAGGCTAGCCTGGGACCCAGCAAGTGCTGGCTGAAAGAACGAGTGAAGGATCTTTAGAGATGCCAGAAGAAGAGCTGTGGTCTTCACCATAGGCACACATTCAATCATGAGCATCACTCACAATAAATAAAAATGATGCATTAGAATGCCCACATAATAAGATGGGCAGTCATCTGATACCCAGCCACGCTAGCTTGTTTATATCCCCTGCTGGCTCCATTAAGTCATTTGGGTTTTCCACCTCAACATATTTGCAGAGGCTTAAAAACACACATGCACGCACACACACAAGCACACGCACCCATGCACACACGTGCGCGCAGAGGTTAGGTGGCCTGATAACAAGGTGCTGAGCTGGAACTTGAATGGAAGATTTCTAGGAACCTTCCCGGGGCCAATGCATTCAACGTAGCAGTGAACCTGCTCTGGCAGGAGTGGAAGGCACCATCCGGCCATGGCTGGGTCCCAAAATCCACCTGCCTGTGTGCGCCTGAGCTTCAGGAAGGTCCAGCAGGTGCAGAGGGCAGAAGTGAGGCCAGAACAAGGAGGTGGAGCAGGAGCAATGCCCAGAAGGTCTGGGAGGAAGTGGGACCTGGGCCACTCTAGCAGGGAACTTCTCTTATGTAATCATCTTTCCTCTCCAAAGAATCAAGGAGGTTCTGGAGGCAGATGCGCTTCCCTTGGGGCTGACTCAGCACACACACCCACACCCCAGCCACGGATGCATGAAAGAAGGAAGCAATGAGGATGGGCATTTTATAAACTGTGAAAAGTCTCAAACATGCACACGAGGCACAGAATGTAGTATCATCAACCCCAAATACCTATCACAACATGAACAAATAATGCTTTGCCACATTTGCTTCATCTGTCCCCTTGCCCTTTTCTTTGCTGAAATATTTTAAAGCAAATTCCAGACATGCCATCCACCATACATGTTTTAGGAGAAATCTCTAAAATACAGGCACTTTGTAATCAATGCCATTATCACACTGACCAAAATTAAAATCATTCCCTGGCACCAAGACACAGTTTGCTCAAGTTTATCCAATTCTCTCAGAAATGTTTTTTTAGAGTCAGTTTTCTCAAATCAGGATCCAGAGAGGACGCGTGGCGGTCGCGTCTCCGAGCCTCTTTGACTCAGGGCCCTCCAGCAGGTGCTTTCCTGAGGGGGATACTTCGGGGCTCTTTCTGCTCTGACTGTGGCCGCCACTGCCCAGGTCTGGTCGTGGAGCCTGGCAGGCGAGGCCCACCAGGGGCAGTGAGGCCACACTGCCCTTGCCCCCGTCACCCCACAGCAGCCAGCCCCAGCTGGTCCTCACTCTCCGAGGGCTGGGGAAGGGAGCCAGGAGGAGGGAGGGGGCTCGCCAGTCCTCTCCAGCCCACAGGACTGTGGGTGAGACCAGAGAGGGGGCAAGAACCAGTCAGAGTGGGAAGTGGGGAGGGGTCAGAGTGGAAAGCGCCAGGATTCCTGGGAGGGACCAGCTCTGGCTCAAGACCCCTGAGCTTGGTTTCCTATTATGCCCCTAAGGCCAGAGTGAGGATTCGATGAAATAATGCATTTAATGAACGGTGTCTGACACAGAAAGTGCTCAAGAAATGGTAATGAATGTAATAAATTGCTGTTATTGTTATGCCCAAGTCTCGGGTCACTTCCAGCCCACTGCTGAGGGCAGAGCAGCTCCCCTCCTGGGACAGACAGAGCCCCCTGTGTCATGTGTGCCTGGCCCCGCACTCCCCGCCGACCTGGGCCCAGAGCCTGCCCAGGACTGAGCCTACTTCTCCCTCGGGTCTCTCTTGCAACTGAGAAATGCATCCACTGCCACAGGGCTGGTGTCTGCTAAGGTAAGCCATTGGGTAACCTGATAGCTGAGGGTGGATTCAAGATGAGCCCTTTATCCTCTCGGTGGGTGGGCATTTGAGAGCAATGGGGCAAAAACGGTGGAGCGCGGCCCTGCATTGAAGCACTTCAGGGTTTCCACTGCTGCAGGGCGTCAGCCGCATCTTCCCCAGCTCAAAGCCCTCTCAACCCTCTGAGGTCAAATCCTCTCCCTGGATTTCCACGCCCTCGGGAATACGAGCCTGGTGCCTGCTCTCATCTCCTCCTTCACTACCCCTAATCTCCCCTCTCCCATTTGTTCAGCCTTTCTGGGAAATTTCACCCCCGAAGCCTTCCAAACGCACCAGGGTAGGGCCAGGCCTGGGCGCGGCCCCTCACCCCTCCCACACGTGAGACCTTCTCCTCCTCTTGGCCTCTTTCTTTCCCGGGATCCTGAGATCACAGCAACCTGGCCGCCCCTTCCAAGGAGTGCGTCCGGCTTGGACCCCCTCCCTCGGAGCCGCCGGGGGGGTTTCAAAGGGGACTGGGCCGCCGAGGAGCAGCGCGGGAGGGCCAGGCCTAGCCGACTGCTGGGTTCCGCGAGCTGTTTTCCCGCGAATCCTGGTCCTCCCGATGGAGACGTAGGTGGCCGCCCCAGGTGAACACTCGGGTCCTCCCTGCCCGTCCTGCCCACCCCCACCCCGCAGCCCCTGCCCTCTCCCTCAGGACCCCTCCGTCCCCTGAACCCGAAGAAACGCCAGCGCGTGTTCAGAGAGCAGTCACCTCACAGGGCGGAAACCCGGGCCGGAGGGCGCGGCCACCAACCGGCCGGTGACTTCTCCGCCTCTCCGTTCCCGCCTCCGGAAAGCGGGCGCGCGCGGCCGGTCGCAGCCCGGGGCCCTCCAGCCCGCGGCTCCTCGGGGCTCCCGCGCGCCCCCGGCCGCAGAGGCGAGGGAGGAGGCGGAGCCGCCGGCCTTACCCCGCCAGCTCCAGCAGCAAACTCGGGAGGCTGAGGCCGCGCGCGCCCCGCGCCGCCAGCAGAGCCGAGAGCTGCGGCAGCTTGAGCGCGGCGCACACGCCCAGGGTGCTCCAGTGGCAGAAGCGCAGCAGCCGGGCCTCCATGGCGCGCCGAGCAGGGGCCTTCCGCGCGCCTCCGCCGGGCCTTCCGCCCTCGCCGCCCCGCCTGGCGCCGCCCCCGGGTCCCCGCAGCTCCGCCCCAGCACGGGGCCGCGGGCTCCTTCCCCTGCTCGGGCCGGGGCAGGCGGAGGCGGAGCCCCGGGAGGCGAGCGGGGCACAGGCCGTCCTCGTGGGGTGTTCACTGCCGAAGAGCATGTTGTTGATGTTGTTTTGGTTTTTTCCAAGTACTTTCAGAGACGGAAACTTTTAAGGAGTCGCGACAACCCGATCCAGAGGGTTCCGCGGGCGGGGAGAGGACTCGGCCGCCGTCCCACGGCGGCTGTGGGACCAGAAACCTCTGGGCTGTTTTCATTCCCTGCCCGTCCCTGAGCCACAGTGGGCGGTCCATCCTCCAGCCTGTGAGGGTTCAGTGCTTCCCCCCAACCCCCTGGAAACTTTTTTCTAACCTTAAAATTACCACCTGTGACGCCCTACTACTGTCAGTTAGCTTGAGAGCAGCGTCAGGACTTAAGGACAGAGAGAACACTGCCCAGTCTCTGTAACCGAGAAATTAGGATTTAAGGGCTGATTATGCTTATAGATATTCTGTTTTACTTTCTGGTGTATTAGACAGAGGGAAATACCTGAATCCTGAACTGTAATTCAGCTGCCTTGATCTCTGATGGTGATTGTGTAGCCTTTATCTTGTGCGCTTGTGATTGTAAAAACCTTGTGACTGACCCTCACTTGTACCTATTTATCCAGTTTTTCTACTTTAGAGTATGATGATCACTAAAGACAGCCCCTGATGTTTATAAATGAAGGGTCTTGGATCAGACCAGAACTAACCCACCCCAAGTCCAAAGTTATCTTGATAACTGAAGCTGGATCTAACCAAAATGGACCCACCTGAGACTAGTAGCTGAGACTTTAACCTACAAGTCATCTACACCTCATTATAATACTAAAAATCATGCCCATCATCATATTAAGACCACCATTTCCTTAGATTCTGTGACTAAGCATGTAAACAATTTGTGCATGCGCAATAAGTAGATCACCTCTAATTACATAACCTGGGGCCACTGTACTTGTTATCCTAAAACCTGCCCATGTCTGGATACTATAAAACTATCAAAATTACTGCAGTTCAGGGAGACAGATTTTGAACAGAAAGGCCCTCTGTTCTCCTTCACGCCTAGCAATAAAACTCTTTCTCTGAAACCCCAGTGTCTCAGGAATTGGTCATTTGAGCACATCAGGTCAAAGGAATCCACCACCTTGGTCCGGTAACATCTCTAGGAGTTTTATGCAATCTCTACACCCTTATATTAATAACATTTTCCCCATGCAAATTTAACCAACAGAAGGTTAGAAAATCTCTTTTAATTTGACAGCACTTCCCATGCAGCTGTAAAATATCAAGTGAACCTAACTATTTCCAGCACCTTTTTCATAAGATGAAAGAACAGATCCTTTGCGATTTTTCCAGGGGCCCTCTGGAGACTCCCAAAGACTGTTTAAAATAAAAAAGAAAACCATGCAATAAAAAAAAAAAAAAAAAAAAACCCTTTAGGGTTTCCTTTTGAGAAGGCGATTCCATTTTTGAATTGTCAGAGTTGAACACTTGGCTAAATAGAATCACAGGTCACTGATAAATAACAGTTGGTTACTTATTTTAACCAAAGTGACCATAAAATTTTTTGAAGTAAATGAGGTAACATGATAGTTTTTGTTTTTGTTTTTGTTTTGTTTTTAAAAAAGCAAACCAAACCTCAGTTCTTTTAAAAATGTGAAGATCAAGGAAGGTACAGAGCCAAGCTGGGATTTGCAAGATGGCAGACAGTTCCTTTGAAGTTACTGATGTGTAGCAGTAGCGGGCAGCACAGGTAGCTTATCCTGCCCTTTAAGATGCACCCGGGGGCGGGGGTGAGGTGGGGTTAGGGTTAGGAATTTATGGCTTCTCTGATTTATGGCCTCACACATACTTAAGTTCCCAAAAAGATCTTTGAAATTGTCTTCAAGCCTACAAAACACAATAACTCTTGAAAAAGTTTGTCATAGTAACTCAATTTGGTTAAACACAAATTTACATTTTTCATTTGGTTAAACAGAAATTTCCATTTTTCATCATTTTAAACATCTAGTAGATATAATGCTAGCATATGTCATCAATAAACCTATATAAATTTAGAAAGAACATACCCAAGTAGAGTAAAATTGTATGCTTGTATTGTACTTAACATTGATAACTCAGAAGACATAGTTGCTTTTAACTAACAATATTAAACTAGTTCTGTTTGCCAAAGTTTTACCTAGATTATGTGCACTTGACTTTTTAAAACATTTGAATTGAGTTCTACAAATTACCCTTTTTAAATTGTGATACTTGTCGGAAATAAAGCGGTACCTGTAAGGGAATAAACGCTCTCTCGGTTCTGGAGGAGAAAAGAATTTATTTACGATCTTGCAAGATGGGGCGTCCAGCCAAACACGCGGAAGGCTGGCGCGCCAGAGGAAGAGAATGGCGATCTTTAAATCTCCTACTCCTAATTCGCAAGTCCCTCCCCTGTTTCCCCATTGACTGGGTACTACAAAGGTTACAGCCTATCCGAGAACACTAACTAATTCATCTTTTGAGATTTTAATTTGTACAGCCAATCCCAGAGAGCCAACTAGCTCATTATTGAGATTTTGAACTGATTAGCCAATCCCCCCCCAAATTTTTATTTTATTTTAATTTTTTTTTTTTTTTTTTTTGCTGTGAGTTCCCGCCTCTGATACTACCTCATGTCTCTTTACATCAGGCAGATTCTCTCTTCTCTTTGTCTGGGGCTTGTTTAAACTGGTTTTGCCTCCATTTCCCTTATTCCATGCTGTCTCTATGTGAAAACGAAACTTATTCCTTTCTTACAATACTGATCAAAAGTGGGGGGGTTCCCTGCCTGATGCCATGATGACGGGGTTTCAAAGAGAAAGAGTTGACTGCTAAGCACGAAGCAGGGGATCCTCTCAGCTGAGAAGTCTGTTCCCTGTGCCGTAACTCTGATAGGTTTATAGAATCAAAAGATAGGCAAGCTTCAGGATAATGTGTATAACAGCTCAAGATGATGAAGTTAGGGATGCTCTAATTATTGATCATGTGCAGATTTGATTACATGCCAGCTTTGTTCAGTAAGAGAGTTGAAGAAACGGGGAGAGTTAGTGCTGGGCTGAGTCAAGTTCCTTCATTAATAAACATTACAGGCTGTCTTTGTGGTTGTTTTGGTTTGGTAAAGTTGATAAAATGCAATATACTAGAAATGGGTTGGCCTGTACGATGGGGATTTATTAGGTTACAGATTTACGGTTCTAAGGCCTTGGAAATGTCCCACTTAAGGCACCAGTAGGATGAAGTGTGGTTGCCCGGAGCATGGGCTTCTCCAGTAGACAGCAAGTCACGGGGCGACGTCTGCTGGTCGTTCTCTCCCTGATTTCGTTGCTTCAGCTTCTGGCTCCTCCATCTGTGGCTTTTTCTCTAAACCTCTCTGTGTGTTTCTCTGAATTTCATCTCTAGCTTTTCTGGGGTTTTTATCTTCTTATAAAGGACTCCAGGAAGGGGTTAAGACCCACTTTGAATGGGGTGGGTCACATATCAATGGAAATTACCTAATCAAAAGGTCCCACCCACAATAGGTCTGCACCCATAGGAATGGATTAAAAGAAATCGCCTTTTCTGGGGTACGTAACAGCTCCAAATTACCATAGTGGTCAGAGGACTCTTAAGTTGTAAAACAGGTTAAGGAGGTATAAGCAGGGCCTGTCACAGGGTTTTTACAATCACAAGATAAATGCTATATAGTTGTACAATCATTATCAAAGATCAAGGCGGCTGGTTTACAGTTCAGTAATAACAGGTATTTCCTTTTGCTTATTTTACAATATATGAGAAAGTAAGAAAAGCATCCATATATGATTCAGTAATCATAATTACGTATTAATTTTTAATTCTCAGCTACAACTCCTCCCTCTTGTTTGTCCATTTCCTCAATTTCAGGTATATTTGGGCAACATATGTTCTAAGTTCTTCATGCTGAAAAGGAGAGTTGGCATTTTGGGGTAGAGGAATGAAACTGGTTGTCATTCTTGGAGAGACTAGTACCTCTGGGTTTCAGGGCTTAACTGGCATAGTAGCAAACGTGAGGCTTTAAGTCTCTAAAAAATAAGCTTAATAAGTAAAACTTTTTGTAGAGTCTTATGTAGAGCCTGGGATATTCTTTAGCATTTTCAGAAACACTGTTGCTTGGGGCTTGGCATACTGTGGCAGTTTGCAATATCTGGCTGAAACCTGCCCAAGAGTAACCTCCAGAATGACCTCTTGACTCTATTTGAAATCTCCTAGCCACAGCAACTTTATTTTGTTTTATTCCTTTTCCCCCTTTTGCTCAAGAAAGCATTGCCAATCCCACAGTGCCAGGGCAGGGTTCACCCCTGGGAGGCGTGTCACACATTGTCAGGGAGATTTACACCTCTGAAAGTCATGTGCCACAGAGGGGGGAAGTAGGGAGTTTATTTGCAGAATTTGGCTTAGAGAGAGGCCAAAGTTGATGGCTTGGCTTATTACATTGGGAGCCTCTATTGCTTTACAGAATAGCAGGAATTCCCCAGGTGGGGAGGTTTAATAGTTCCATTCTTTCTTTCTCCAGTCCCCCAAGGGATCTTGCAAATACCTTTTCATTTCATGCTGAAAGCATTCTGAAATGCATCAGGGTATTATATCAACCCATACAGAATACCAAGATTTCATTCCCTATTCTGAGTTCCATGTAAAGTAAAGCTGAATTAGATTATCCAAATATACTGACCCGACAGGTTAAATCAGACGTGTGCCAAAGAAAATTTAAATTTTGGACAAAATAAATTTTTCTTCCTTTGGTATCACACGGAAATAAAAGTGTTAAAATACAGACAATCTCATCCTTTATCCTGTATTCTGATTCACGTTAGTCTTAACCAGATCAGCTTCATTCACATCCACAATTGAAGTGTGATTCCTTTTCCAGCTCTTTTGACAGTTGCTGTCTGGAGTAAAGCTGCTCCTTCACCACCTTCTCCAGCTCTGAGTCTCAGGTGTCACACAGACACCCAAAGTTCCAAGGAGCTAGTGTAACTGGTGCCCTGCTGCCCGCAGCGCCAGACAGAACCCCATTCCAGGTTCGGGACTCTCACCGTGGAAAGAATTCAGAGACAAGAGGGGCCAGTA
The DNA here is from genome assembly GCF_015220235.1 of Choloepus didactylus. Lineage (NCBI taxonomy): Eukaryota > Metazoa > Chordata > Mammalia > Pilosa > Megalonychidae > Choloepus > Choloepus didactylus. Next base: position 17,262 of record NC_051326.1, on the reverse strand, counting down.
GGAATAAGTAGTGAAGTTTCTTAAAGAAAGACAGGAAGCATACATGTTACAGAGAGAATGCCGATGTGTTCAAAGAAGCAGCGCACACCAGTGGCAGTGGGTGGGCTTGTCACACGGGCAGGTCTCACCGTGATTTTCTTATCTCGACTTCTGAACGCCAGGTGGCTTCTCTGTTCCAGGAGGAGAAAGATGATTGGGACTTGTGACCTGCCATCACTAGCCAAAATTTGTCTTTGGGCAGCTGTTCAACGATCTTTATGACACCATGCTTTCTCTCATTAACTAAGAATTTGCTTTGGGTCTATGATTTTACAAACTTTTATGGTTTGGGGAGGCATCAGAGCTTTAGGGGAAATTTTTGTCCCATGAGCCTTGCAGCTGAAGTCTGTAGCTCTGCATTAACTCTTTCGAGGCTGAACAGAAGACCAGGGGCCACAGCCTCGATGTCCTGTTCCCGGGGATACTCAGGATTCGCTGCCCTGGGACCCTCCCATCTGACACTCACCAGGGACATCCGGCAGGTCCTCCACCGAAGCAAGTGGCTCCGGCCCAAAAACGTTGGACAGGAACCTCTGCCTCCCCCATCTGTGGCGGGAGCCTCCCCTCCTGTTGACCCCCACGGAGACCCACCCTCACCTTCTGTACCAACTTGGTTCTCAGGGAAGCCCCCAGGAATGGGCACCTCAGGGTGAATCTAAGCCACTCCCCCAAATGCTCACATGGATTCTGTCTCTGGTGGAGAATGACGGTTTTTTCCCTCTAAGGAGGTTAGAACAATATTTCAGTCCAACATCGGCATCATGCCCCCTAGGGAGGGTGCACCTGTTTCCTTGCTGCCCTGGAGACTGTTGCTTTTGGGACAAGATGTCTTCTGGACCCTGGAGCCCCTGGTGGAGGCAGCGTGGACGTCAGCTTTCCCCCTGCGTGGCTCTGAATGACCTGGACCTGAAGGGAAGCCTCTTGCCTGCCCATGGAGCGGTCAGTTGAGGGGGTCACATCTTGGCATCGTCAGGTCCTTCCTCTTTGCTCCAGCCAAGTAGGGTCCCCTTCTCTGTGCAAAGCCAGAGGAGAGCTCAGGGCCACCCCTGGCCCGAGGGAGAACAGCAGAGCTCACGCCCCGGGCACCTCCTCCCCGGGCTCCCAGACCCCCGCGCAGCAGGCAGGAGCCAGGAGACGGGGCTCCCTCTGCAGGAACACCAGGGTGACAGAGCGTGCAGGGGTCTTTCACCATTCTGTTTGATGCTGGCTGTGGGTTTTCATAGATGCTATTTTTCATGTTGAGAAAGTTCCCTTCTGTTCCTAGTTTGAGTGTTTTGTTTTGTTTTAAGTCATGAAAAGGTATTGGATTTTGTCAAAAGCCTTTTGTCTCTATTGGAATGATCATGTGGTTTTTGTTATTTATTCTTATTTATTTTGTTATATAGTCTTTTGGCTTTTGGATGTTAAATGTGACACTTGTGTATACCAGACTGTATACCTGTGTCTGGTGACAAGCAGAGCTCACTGGGACCTCACCATTTATGGGAGACGAGGTTGGGGCCGGTACCAGTTTGAATGTATTATGTCCCCCCAAATGCCATTATCTTTGATGTAATCTTGTGTGGGCAGACCTACTAGTGTTAGATTGTAATTCTGTTTCCACGTTGGGAGATGTGCCCCACCCAATTGTGGGTGATGACTCTGACTGGATAATTTCCATGGAGGTGTTGGCCCACCCATTCAGGGTGGGTCTGAATTAAATTACAGGAACACTATATAAGCTCAGACAGAAGGAGCCAAGAGGGACACTTTGAAGAACACACTGGAACTGAGAGAGGAGCTTCAGCTTACAGAGACATTTTGCAGATGGCCGTTGAAAGCAGACTTTTGCTTCGGAGAAGCTGAGAAAGGACAAACGCCCCAAGAGCAACTGAGAGTGACATATTTGAGGAGCTGAAGCCCAGAGAGGAACGTCCTGGGAGAAAGCCATTTTGAAACCAGAACTTTGGAGCAGATGCCAGCCACGTGCCTTCCCAGCTAACAGAGGTTTTCTGGATGCATTGGCCATCCTCCAGTGAAGGTACCTGACTGTTGATGCCTTACCTTGGACACTTTATGGCCTTAAGACTGCAGCTGTGAAACCAAATAAACCCCCTTTTATAAAAGCCAATCCATTTCTGGTATTTTGCATTCTGGCAGCATTAGTGAACTAGAACAGGGCCCCTCCTACATACAGAGTTCATTCCTCCCAGGGACCCTTCAGAAAAAACATCTAGGTGAGGCAGAAACCACCTTTCTGAAGGGCTTTTGCTGCCTCCCCAATCCCTTGTTTCAGATGCATTGGTTTCCCGGCTCCAGGTTATTCACCCGAAAGATCCTAAACCCTGTAAGCAACAGCTGCTGAAAATATGCTTTATTCTTTTTAGCAGCTTCTATATATTGCAAGTGGGGAAGCGAGGTGGAGAATGTGCAACTTGCTTTTAAATTAAGAGGCTACTCCCATCCCCAACAACTGCAGGGAAAACAAACAAGAAAATGCATTGTAGTAATTCTGCCAGCACGCCTTAGGAGAGGAACCTCCAGTCTCCAGGAACAGAATTACTGAGCCTGTCTGCTCCTTCTCCATCTCCCAGGACACCTGCAGAATAGGAGAGCCATAAAAGTAATTATTTTTCAGAGGAATTCTCTGGGGATGCTTTTTCTTGAAAAATCCTACTTTCAAGAAATATGGCAGAAGTATTTCATGACACTAGCACTGAAAGATCTTTGAGGAAGTTGGGTGTGAGAGCTTGACAAAAGATGATACAGGCTCCCACCCAAAGATATGTAATGTTAAAACAAATTCAAAATCTATTTATAGAATACCTATTATGGCCAGAGAGTATTCTAGGCCCTGGATATTTATGAGTGAAAACAATAAAGTCTCTGCTTGTTAAAGACTTACAAACAAATGAATACCTAGTAATATTAAAAACTGTGTATTTACAATATGCCAGTCATGGAGCTAAGTGATTTACTTGTATTAACTTAATTAATGACATTAACAACCCTCTGAGGTAGGCAGTTTTATTCCTTGTTCTTCTGAAAAAGAAATTGAAGCACAGAGGTTGAGTGACTTCGCAGATGCGGGACACCAAAAAGTGGCCAAGCCAAGATGGAAGCCAGCACTCTGCAGGGTCTGCACTTCTAACCACTCTGCTGAGCTTCCTTAGATACCCTGGGGGCTGGGGTGTACCGGCCACCCCTAATGTGTATGGCACACTTGCAAAGAGAAAACCAGTTTGAGGTAGCCGAGCAAAAGGGGAACGTATTGAGAGAGTGCAGCGGTGTCTAACGGACGAACTGAAAAGCCAAGCTTTCTTGGCGGGACATTTTGAGAGAAGGGTCAGGTTTGCAGCTCTGAACCACTGGGTGGAGCAAGGACCTCCTCACTCCCACACCCAGGTCAGATGGGATAAGGTGATAACAGAGATCTCCCAGCCATGGGTCAGGTAGTGGCACCCAAACCAACCAGTGCCTGCCGCATGAATACACCTGTTGGGTGTGACCTGTTGGGGGACCCTGGGGAGGACCGAGTGTGAACAGATACAACTTTTCCAGTGGCCACTTGGCTGGCTGTAGACTAACTGTGGAACAGAGTGTGTCACCTGACACAAGACCATGCAGCCAGGAGCAGTGAGCCCCTAAGCGACTGAGTGCAGGCAGGCGGCTATGAGGTTTCTGAGGAACAGTGAGCCCGCAGGCCCCGAGTGCAGGCAGCAGGCTGTGAGGCCCGGGCCTGGTGACCCGCACGGCGGAGCTGCTGCCCGGCATGTCACCACAAGGCTGCACCGTGTCCGGCCGTCAGCGGTGGGCGGGGCGCCCCGCAGCCCCGGATCCCTCTGTAGTGGGGGGGGGGTCTTCCTGGGCCCGGAAGGTCCCGTCTCTCGGGGGCTCCCAGATCCCGGGGTCGCCCCGACCGGGGGTGCAGCGCCCGGGGTCTGCCGAACCGCGCGACCCTCAGCCCCGCAGGGCGCCCCTTCCGGCTCCAGCGGCCTCTTCTCCCGGCCACAGCCCGCTCGGTGCTCGGCGGCGTCTCCGCGTCTGCTCGGTTCACGGGTCCCGCCTCTCCAGTCCCCACGCCGCCCCCACTCGGCTGTCCTCACTCGCGCCGCCGCCGCAGTCTCTCCTTCGGCGTCCGAGATGGGACTTTCCCGCTTCCTCTGCGTCCTGGCGTCATCGCGATTTCTCAGGTAGTCACTTAGCTCCGCCCTCCGCTCGGTCTCTGGACATCAATCTCCGATCCGGCTCGGCTCCCTCCGCCAGTCCCCGTCGCCTTTCGTCATTGCCCGGCAATTTCCGTCATTCCTCGACAATTTCCGTCATTCCCCTTCGCCTTTCGTCAATGTCCAACACTCTTCGCTATCCTCCGACGCCTATCGTCATTCCTCGACAATCTCCGCCATTCCCCGTCATCTTTCGCCACTGCTCGACAATCTCCGTCATTCCCCGTCGCCTATCGTCATTTCTCGACAATCTCCGCCATTCCCCGTCGCCTATCGTCACTCCTCGACAATCTCCGCCATTCCCCGTCATCTTTCGCCACTGCTCGACAATCTCCGCCATTCCCCGTCATCTTTCGCCACTGCTCGACAATCTCCGCCATTCCCCGTCGCCTATCGTCACTCCTCGACAATCTCCGCCATTCCCCGTCGCCTTTCGTCATTGCCCGAGAATTTCCGTCCTTGCCCGGCAATCTCCGTCATTTCCCCTCGGTTTTCGTCATTGTCCCACTAGATTCAAGGTCCGTTCTTTCCGTCACGCGTCAACCCTCCTCCTCCCTGTCAGATAAGGGTGGGCTCCCACTCCTGGTGGACTCCTCCTTCCTCTCTTCTCTCCCTCAGTCTCCGACTCTCTCTAGCATTTCTCGTTCATTGTTGTTCTCCGAGCAGCTCAGGCTCTCCTAGACGGATTCCCGTCAGTCCGCCATGCTCCGTCGTCGGCTTCGGCTCTCTCCGTTACCACGTTACTCTTCGTCATTTTCCGTCGTTCCCCGATTGGTCTCAGCCCTCTTCGTCTCCTTCCGTCACTTTCCGCCCCGTCTCGTGACTTTCCGTCCGTCTCCGCCGCCCTCGGGCTGGGCTCGGCTCTTCCCCGTCAGGCGTCGTCGATCTTCGTCTCTGTCGCGGGGCGGGGGCGTGCCCCGCGCTCCGTGGGCGAGGCTGAGGGCTGTTTTCCCCTCTGAGCCTCTTCTGTCTTTCTCCGGCTCTGCTGTCTGTCATTCTCTGTCCGTTTGGGCGTCCACCCTGGGAGCGCGGCGTGGTGAACGCACCGGAGGGGGCTGTTCCCGCCGCGCGCGGGCCGGGGCAGGACGGGGGCTCTCGGGGGCTTCTCAGAGGCTCTTTATCGTTTGAGGCCGAGCAGTGTCATGGGCTGGGAGCCGTTTACGTTCTTCCTGTGTGAATTCATAGCGTTTGCCCGTTTTATACAGGAGGAAAAGTGTGCTTTCGTGATGCCACGGGCAGGAGTATTTTCCCACCGTTTCCCGCTCTCCGGGGCCAGCGACGGGTCTGAGGCCGCGGGCGGAGGCGCCTCCCGCCAGACCCACGTCCCCTCGGTGCCGATCCGCGAGTGGGATTCCAGCAAGGCCGCAGTCGCCTCCTGGAGCGGGGGGATTCCAGCACCGCCGCAGTCACCTCCTAGAGCAGGGGGATTCCAGCACCGCCGCAGTCACCTCCTGGAGCAGGGGGATTCCGGCACCTCCGCAGTCGCCTCCTAGAGCAGGGGGATTCCAGCACCGCCGCAGTCGCCTCCTAGAGCAGGGGGATTCCAGCACCCACGCAGTCGTCTCCTAGAGCAGGGGGATTCCAGCACCGCCGCAGTCGTCTCCTAGAGCAGGGGGATTCCAGCACCCACGCAGTCGTCTCCTAGAGCAGGGGGATTCCAGCACCGCCGCAGTCGCCTCCTAGAGCAGGGGGATTCCAGCACCCACGCAGTCGTCTCCTAGAGCAGGGGGATTCCGGCACCGCCGCAGTCGTCTCCTGGAGCAGGGGGATTCCGGCACCGCCGCAGTCGCCTCCTAGAGCAGGGGGATTCCAGCACCGCCGCAGTCACCTCCTGGAGCAGGGGGATTCCAGCACCGCCGCAGTCGCCTCCTAGAGCAGGGGGATTCCGGCACCGCCGCAGTCGCCTCCTAGAGCAGGGGGATTCCGGCACCCCCGCAGTCGTCCCCTGGAGCAGGGGGATTCCAGCACCGCCGCAGTCGCCTCCTAGAGCAGGGGGATTCCAGCACCGCCGCAGTCGCCTCCTGGAGCAGGGGGATTCCAGCACCCACGCAGTCGCCTCCTAGAGCAGGGGGATTCCAGCACCGCCGCAGTCGCCTCCTAGAGCAGGGGGATTCCAGCACCGCCGCAGTCCCCTCCTGGAGCAGGGGGATTCCAGCACCCACGCAGTCGTCTCCTAGAGCAGGGGGATTCCAGCACCGCCGCAGTCGCCTCCTGGAGCAGGGGGATTCCAGCACCGCCGCAGTCGCCTCCTGGAGCAGGGGGATTCCGGCACCGCCGCAGTCGCCTCCTGGAGCAGGGGGATTCCGGCACCGCCGCAGTCGCCTCCTGGAGCAGGGGGATTCCGGCACCGCCGCAGTCGCCTCCTGGAGCAGGGGGATTCCAGCACCGCCGCAGTTCCCTCCTGGAGCAGGGGGATTCCAGCACCGCCGCAGTCGCCTCCTAGAGCAGGGGGATTCCGGCACCGCCGCAGTCGTTTCCTGGAGCAGGGGGATTCCAGCACCGCCGCAGTTCCCTCCTGGAGCAGGGGGATTCCAGCACCGCCGCAGTCGCCTCCTAGAGCAGGGGGATTCCGGCACCGCCGCAGTCGCCTCCTGGAGCAGGGGGATTCCAGCACCCCCGCAGTCGTCCCCTGGAGCAGGGGGATTCCAGCACCGCCGCAGTCGCCTCCTGGAGCAGGGGGATTCCGGCACCGCCGCAGTCGCCTCCTGGAGCAGGGGGATTCCAGCACCGCCGCAGTCGCCTCCTGGAGCAGGGGGATTCCAGCACCGCCGCAGTCGTTTCCTGGAGCAGGGGGATTCCAGCACCGCCGCAGTCGCCTCCTGGAGCAGGGGGATTCCAGCACCGCCGCAGTCGCCTCCTGGAGCAGGGGGATTCCGGCACCGCCGCAGTCCCCTCCTGGAGCAGGGGGATTCCGGCACCGCCGCAGTCGCCTCCTGGAGCAGGGGGATTCCGGCACCGCCGCAGTCGCCTCCTGGAGCAGGGGGATTCCAGCACCGCCGCAGTCGTTTCCTGGAGCAGGGGGATTCCAGCACCGCCGCAGTCGCCTCCTGGAGCAGGGGGATTCCGGCACCGCCGCAGTCGCCTCCTGGAGCAGGGGGATTCCGGCACCGCCGCAGTCGCCTCCTGGAGCAGGGGGATTCCGGCACCGCCGCAGTCGCCTCCTGGAGCAGGGGGATTCCGGCACCGCCGCAGTCGTCTCCTGGAGCAGGGGGATTCCGGCACCGCCGCAGTCGCCTCCTGGAGCAGGGGGATTCCGGCACCCCCGCAGTCGCCTCCTGGAGCAGGGGGATTCCGGCACCGCCGCAGTCGCCTCCTAGAGCAGGGGGATTCCAGCACCGCCGCAGTCGTCTCCTGGAGCAGGGGGATTCCGGCACCGCCGCAGTCGTCCCCTGGAGCAGGGGGATTCCAGCACCCCCGCAGTCGCCTCCTGGAGCAGGGGGATTCCAGCACCGCCGCAGTCGTCTCCTGGAGCAGGGGGATTCCAGCACCCCCGCAGTCGCCTCCTAGAGCAGGGGTGCGACGTCCGCGGATATTTCCGGGGAAAGCAGTACACCTTGTCCTCAGCTCAGGTCCCAGCCGGGAGTTTCTAGGGTGGAACAGATATTTTTCTCATTCTCCTGAGGTCCCGGGGACCCCGCTCAGGTCCGTCCCGGACTTCAGGGAGGGCACCGCCGGCCTGGACCGGGATCCCTGCTGTTGCTGGTAGTTGTCAGCAGCCCGGAGAGGTTTCCAGTCCGCTCTCCCGTCCCGCAATTTGCAGCAAGCTCTGAGAAATCCCTCTAGTCCTATATTAGAAGATTGTATTGAGGTAGAGGCTAAACAGGCCCAAGTAAAAAAGGAGGAAATGTGGGACATAATAGGATGGAATGGCAAAACTGATTATAGAATGAAATAAAACCATACCAATAATTAAGAGTAAAAGGAATATTATATTTCTTCTACAAAAGTCATAGCTTAAATAGTAGAAATGTTTTCAGTAAACTTTTGTAAATATTCAAGATTAAGTCTGAGTCTCTAATAATGCTGTGAATACCCTCCTTTGTTTTTTTTTTATTTATTTTTTATTTTTTTATCTTCATTTTATTGAGATATATTCACATACCACGCAGTCATACAAAACAAATTGTACTTTCGATTGTTCACAGTACCATTACATAGTTGTACATTCATCACCTAAATCAATCCCTGACACCTTCATTAGCACACACACAAAAATAACAAGAATAATAATTAGAGTGAAAAAGAGCAATTGAAGTAAAAAAGAACACTGGGTGCCTTTGTCTGTTTGTTTCCTTCCCCTATTTTTCTACTCATCCCTCCTTTGTTTTTGACTCACCCGTGCTCACCACCTGTGGTTCCCACCTCTAGTTCATCACCCCTAACTGAACAGTAAAAATCCAATACGATTTAATTGAATGTATCCTAAATTAAAAGTTCTGTAAATAGTCTGTAACTTCCACAGGAAGGAGCTCTCTGATCTCACATCCAGCTATGTCCGGAGGAGGCGGGAGTTCCCAAGCTCCTAATGTATCAATTTATTTTTACGTTGTAAACCTGTTCCTTTAATCCTCCATTCTCGTTTAGTAACAGTGTGTTGTAGTTGAATTCTTGTCTTGAGTGCTCTTTACTTTTAAACTATTGTCTGTCCCTATACCCTTATTTGAGTGGGAGGTTGCTTACTGAGGCCCAAACCAACTGAATCACGACCTGATAAGGCTCAGGCCTTTTCTAAGAGAGATCACAGGTTTCAGGTGGAGACAAACCGTGACAGTATTCTGACGACCGTCCCAGAAACAGGCTATGTCCCTCTCTGAGGGCTTGGAACCCTGGGCTGGCGGATTCCTGGGAGCCTGGGTGGACCCTGCAGGCCTGTCCTGGTGACCCTGGGTACTCCGCTGGGTGAGCATCCCCCAGACTCTCCTAATACCCTCCGGAAGCCCCAGTCCACGCTGGGTGGCTTGAAGGTCCACAGCTCACGGGATCTCGTCATCTACCCGCGGTCCCGCCACTCCCCGTCGTCTGTGGAGCCTTCAGAAACTGACCCCTATCGACTCCCCCCAACCCCAATCAAACCCTGGACACGCAGCGGCTGCGGAATAGGACCCCAGCCCTCCCCCTTCGTGTCCCGCAGCCCCTTCCCCGCCAGGGCTTGCCTAAGACGCTGCGGATGTGGGGCGGGGGTCTCCGAAGCCCAATGCCGGGGCCGAGGTGGTCCCAGGCCTGTCTGTCCCCTCGCCCGGCAGCCTCCGTGGAGGGGGGGACGCGGGGGCTACGGACAACTGCCAAAAGGGGCACAAGCCGCGAGTCTGTGGAGCCCTGCGACCCTTGCCCCCCACATACCGCCTCCCTCCGACTCCCACAACCCCCATCCCCGCCGGACGCCACCCGGAGGGACCCGAGAACCCGCCCCACCGCGGCCCCTGCCCTGGGAGGGGAGCGCAGCCCCCGGGGCCTCTCCGCCCGCGGGTTCCGGCGCCGCCTGGTGACACCTGGTGCATCTGCCCCGAGGACTCGCCCCACGTCCCACCTGAGGCCCCGTCCCCTGGCCGTGTGTGGGACAGGGACTGGGTGTTTCGGATCCAGTGTCCCCACCTTGAGTTAGGGCGAGGGTTAAGGCGAGGCAGAGGTGGGGGGCTCATTTGCGAGGGAGACAGGGTGACAGTCGAGGCTACTGCGAGGGTGGTGATGATGCATCACAAAACCTTCTCATGTCCACGTTGATGGAAACCGCTGGAGTCCGACTTGGAGCAGGAGATCTGGGGTCCCCAGGCCCGCAGGTCTGGTCTGGATCCTGGTTGTTGCTTTTCGGTTGTGGGAACATCCTGAGGATTTCTCAAGTCCCCTCATGTACCAGCAACGCCACAGTACAAAAACCCCCACTGCCCCCCTGGCTTTGCTCTTAACTTTAATTTGAACTTCAGATTGACCCTGGGTACCTGAAAAATTCTAACCCCCATTTCTTGCAGGTTATAGCCTGGCAGGGACCTTCTCACCAAAAACTGACATTGAAGGTCAATGTCGTTTTCTGGGAACTCCAATCTGTGGGATCAAGATACTGCCCAGTTCCCCTCATGGCCCTGGGCCTGAGGATTGGCTTCTGGCTAGAGAAGCCCCAATCCCAGTGGGTGTCCATGAAAGAAGCCATGACTGGACAGGTGGATGGGATGGACAGAGAGGTGGGCAGTAGTTCTTTCAAGGGTGCAGACTTGGGAAAGTGGCACACAATACTTGCCTCCTAAGAGGGCTTTTTGAGGCAGGCCTGGGTACCCCCCAGCAGGGCCAGGGTCAGAAAAGTGGTGGCAATCATGGTTCTGGGGCAGTGGCTGATGAATGGACAGGAGACGTCCTAGATATCTGTTCTGGTTTGCTAATGCTGCCATTATGCAAAATACCAGAAATTGATTGGCTTCTATAAAGGGGGTTTATTTGGTTACGAATTTACAGTGCTACAGCCATAGAAGTATCAAAACCAAGGCATGAACACGAGTATACCTTCACTGGGAAAAGGCCATTTGCATCTGGAAAACCTCTGTCATTTTGGAAGGCCCATGTCTGCTTGTTCCCAGGTTTCATTTCAACATGGTGTTCCAAAATGTCTCTAGGCTTAGCTTCTCAGGGGAAACTCTGGCTAGTATCTTAAAAGTGTCAGCAAAAATCTGCTTTAAATGGCCAACTCCAAAATGTCTCTCTAAGCTGCAGCAGTGAGCTCCTTCTGTCTGAGCGCTTATAAGTCACCTGTGAACTAATCAAGACCCATGATGAATGGGTGAGGCCACATCTCCATGGAAACAACTTAATCCAAAGACTCCAACCTAATCAACACTAACATGTCTGCCCCACAAGATTGTATTTCTGGGGGATATAATATAATATAAACAAGCTCTTAAGTGCATGGGCCCAGCCCCCATGGGACATGAAGCCCTTCCCTGCAGGAGGGATTCCCTGATCATAGCCGTTGCCTAGCCCTGGGGTTCACCTCCTTCTTGCCCGGTCCCTCCAGCCTTCCTGCAGGTTCAGAGCCTACCATTCTGGACCATTTTTGCTATTTTCTGTGTTATCCAGATAATCACTTCTTTAATACCATTTTCTCAAATTCATCCTTTTTTTAACTTCAATGAAGCTATCTGTGCTGGTTTGAGTGTATTGTGTCCCCCAAATGCCATTATCTTTGTGGTCTTGTGTGGGGCAGAAGTTTTGGTGCTGGTTGGATTTGCTTGGAGCGTGCCCCACCCAGCTATCGGTGATGATTTTGATGAGATGTTCCCATGGAGGTGTGGCCCCGCCCATTCAGGGTGGGCCTTGATCAGTAGAGCTATATAAATGAGCTGACTCAAAGAGAGGAACTGAATGCAGCTGGGAGTGATGTTTTGAAGAGGAGCAAGCTTGCTGGAGAGGAACGTCCTGGGAGAAAGCCGTTTTGAGGCCAGAGCTTTGGAGCAGACTCCAGCTGCCTTCCTAGCTAGCAGAGGTTTTCTGGACGCCATTGGCCATTCTCCGGTGAAGGTACCCGATTGCTGATGTGTTACCTTGGACGCTTTGTGGCCTTAAGACTGTAACTGTGTAGCGAAATAAACCCCCGTTTTATAAAAGCCTATCCATCTCTGGTGTTTTGCATTCTGCAGCATTAGCAAACTAGAACACTATCGAAGAACCAACTTTATCTCTCACTTGCCTGAAATAAAGACACCAAAAGGATGGCCATAAATCAAATACATTCAATTCTTTTTATTTTATTTATTTATTTATAATTTTTTTTTCTGAACAAATTATTACACTTTAATTTTAGCTGGTGCTATGAGGGGAAAATGGAAAAACCTATAGACTAGAATAGGAATTTAACATTTTTTTTTTAAATCTTCATTTTATTGAGGTATATTCACATACCACACAGTCATACAAAACAAATTATACATTCGATTGTTTACAGTACCATTACATAGTTGTACATTCATCACCTAAATCAATCCCTGACACCTTCATTAGCACACACACAAAAATAACAAGAATAATAATTAAAGTGAAAAAGAGCAATTAAAGTAAAAAAGAACACTGGGTGCCTTTGTCTGTTTGTTTGTTTGTTTGTTTCCTTCCCCTATTTTTCTGCTCATCCATCCATAAACTAGACAACGGGGAGTGTGGTCCTTATGGCTTTCCCAATCCCATTGTCACCCCTCATAAGCTACATTTTTATACAATTGTCTTTGAGATTCATGGGTTCCGGGTTGTAGTTTGATAGTTTCAGGTATCTACCACCAGCTACCCCAATTCATTAGAACCTAAAAAGGGCTGTCTAAATTGTGCATAAGAGTGCCCACCAGAGTGACCTCTCGGCTCCTTTTGGAATCTCTCAGCCACTGAAGCTTATTTCATTTCCTTTCACATCCCCTTTTTGGTCAAGAAGATGTTCTCCATCCCACAATGCTGGGTCTACATTCCACCCCGGGATTCATATTCCACGTTGCCAGGGAGATTCACTCCCCTGGGTGTCTGATCCCATGTAGTGGGGAGGGCAGTGATTTCACCTTTCAAGTTGGCTTAGGTAGAGAGAGAGGGCCACATCTGAGCAACAAAGAGGCATTCAGGAGGAGGCTCTTAGGCACAATTATAGGGAGGCCTAGCCTCTCCTTTGCAGCAACAGTCTTCCCAAGGGTAAATCCTGTGGTAGAGGGCTCAACCCATCAAACTATCAGTCCCCTATGTCTGTGGTCATGTTAGGAACCATCGAGGTGGGGTAGGCCAATACCCCTGCATTCTCCACAGGCTTCTCAAGGGGGCTGTACATATTTTTTTTCCTTGTTTTTTTTAACTTTTTTTTTTTAAATCAACTCTATGAAAAATAAAAAAATAAAAATAAAAAAAAAACATACAATAAAAGAACATTTCAAAGAGACCATAACAAGGGAGTAAGAAAAAGACAATTAACCTAAGATAACTACTTTACTTCCAACATGTTCCTACTCTACCCCAAGAAAGTTACCTAATATAGCAACATTTCTGTGAACTTGTTCCTACTATACCCATCAGAAATTAACAGACCATAGTCATTCCTGGGCATCCCCAGAACATTAAATAGCCTATCTGTTCTACTTGGATTATTGTTCCCCCTTCCTTAATTGCTCTCTATTGCCAGTTCCCCTACATTCTACATTATAAACCATTTGTTTTACATTTTTCAAAGTTCACATTAGTGGTAGCATATAATATTTCTCTTTTTGTGCCTGGCTTATTTCGCTCAGCATTATGTCTTCAAGGTTCATCCATGTTGTCATATGTTTCACGAGATCATTCCTTCTTACTGCCGTGTAGTATTCCATCGTGTGTATATACCACATTTTATTTATCCACTCATCTGTTGAAGGACATTTGGGTTGTTTCCATCTCTTAGCAATTGTGAATAATGCTGCTATGAACATGGGCGTGCAGATATCTGTTCGTGTCACTGCTTTCCGATCTTCCGGGTATATACCGAGAAGTGCAATCGCTGGATCGAATGGTAACTCTATATCTACTTTTCTAAGGAACTGCCAGACTGACTTCCAGAGTGGCTGAACCATTATGCAGTCCCACCAACAATGAATAAGAGTTCCAATTTCTCCACATCCCCTCCAGCATTTGTAGTTTCCTGTTTGTTTAATGGCAGCCACTCTAATCGGTGTTAGATGGTATCTCATTGTGGTCTTAATTTGCATCTCTCTAATAGCTAGTGAAGCTGAACATTTTTTCATGTGTTTCTTGTCCATTTGTATTTCCTCTTCAGAGAACTGTCTTTTCATATCTTTTGCCCATTCTATAATTGGGCTGTCTGTACTATTGTCATTGAGTTGTAGGATTTTTTTATATATGCAAGATATCAGTCTTTTGTCAGATATATGATTTCCAAAAATTTTTTCCCATTGAGTTGGCTGCCTCTTTACCTTTTTGAGAAATTCCTTTGAGGTGCAGAAACTTCTAAGCTTGAGGAGTTCCCATTTATCTATTTTTTCTTTTGTTGCTTGTGCTTTGGGTCTACAGTCTAGGAAGTGGCCGCCTAATACAAGGTCTTCTATTGTATAGATACACTGTATTTTTGCTTATCCATTCATGTGTTGATGGACTGTGGGTTAATCCCACCTTTTGGCTATTGTGTACAATGATGTCATGAATACTGGTGTACAAATATCTGTTTCAGTCCCTGCTTTCAAACCCTTCGTGTATATAGGTAGGAGAGGAATTGACAGCTCATATGGCAGTTCTACATTTAACTTTCCAGCTGCATCATTTTACATTCTCACCAACAATGTATGAAGGTTCCTATTTCTCAGCAGTCTCACCAACACTTGTTATTCTCTGATTTGTTAATAACAGCCGTCTAGTGAGTGTCTCATTGCAGTTTTGATTTGAATTTCTCTAATGGCTAATGATGTTAAGCATCTTTTCACATGCTGATCGGTCCTTTGTATGTCTTTTTTTGTTGTTATTGTTGAAGAAACATCTATTCAAGTATTGTGCCCATTTTAAAATTTGGATGTTTGTCTTTTTGTTATTTAGTTTTAGAGATTCTATATGTATTCTGCATATTGTAGTAATATCAGAGATACTTTTTTAAATATTTTCTTTCATTTCGTAGGTTTTCTTTTCACTTCATTGGTAATGTTCTTTGATTATCAAAAGTTTTTAATTTTGATGAAGTCCATTATATCTGTATTTTTCTTTAGTTGTTTGTTTCTTTGGTGTAAAATATAAACATCATTGCTTACTTTAAAGTCCTGAAGATAGTTCTCTACATTTTCTTATAAGAATTTTATGACATTAGTTATTATATTTGGGTCTTTGATGTATTTGGAATTAATTTTTGTATATGATGCAATGTACGGGTCCACATTCATTCTTTTTTTTAAATTCAGTTTTATTGAGATATATTCACAGTCATCCATGGTGTACAATCAACTGTTCACGGTACCATCATACAGTTGTGCATACATCACCCCAATCTATTTTTTTAATTAATTACTAGTGATTTATGTTTGTCTGCCTCTCTTCATAGAACTTAAGCCCTATGAAGAGAGCAATTTTTTGTCTGTTTCATTCACTAATATATCCTAAGTACCTAGAATATAGCTGGCATTCAAGAACATTTGTTAAACAAACAAAACGTATCTGGATAGATTTAGAAATAGATTCAGCAAAAGGATGGAAAACCTGACAGTGGATCAGAGCATTCAGACTGGGAAATCAGCCAGGTCCCTCGGTTATTTGTGATTCACTGAGGTGTGTGCTTGCGATGCCGGTGAACTTGGAGCCAAGAAGAGGGATGGCTCCCATCTGATGTTGTCACTCTCTGCAATCGTGGAGTCCAGTTCTTGGGAGAGGAACAGTACAGTCTTGACCTGCAACCCAAAACTCCTTACATGGTTGTGATTCAGGCAGCAAACAGGTGTGCCTGTTCATCAAAGCTGCTATTCACTCCTTACTTCCAAAAGCAGCATCCTGGTGAGAAGATTCCAGGAAGTGTCAGCTTTGGAAGGTGGTAGAAATGATGCTTGTTGAAAGTGGTCAACGTGACATTTAGCACCCAGAAACAGCCAGAAATGTCTCAGAGTGGCTCCTTCATCTCATTACTGGTTTGTTCTAGTTTGCTAATGCTGCTGGAATGCAAAACACCAGAAACAGATTGGCTTTTATAAAAGCCGGTTTATTTGGTTACACAGTTACAGTCTTAAGGCCATAAAGTGTCCAAGGTAACACATCAGCAATCAGGTACCTTCCCTGGAGGATGGCCAATGGTGTCTGGAAAACCTCTGTTAGCTGGGAAGGCATGTGGCTGGCGTCTGCTCCAAAGTTCTGGTTTCAAAATGGCTTTCTCCCAGGATGTTGCTCTCTAGGCTGCAGTTCCTCAAAAATGTCACTCTTAGTTGCACTTGGGGTATTTGTCCTCTCTGAGCTTCTCTGGAGCAAGAGTCTGCTTTCAATGACCGTCTTCAAACTCTCTCTCATCTGCAGCTCCTGTACTTTCTTCAAAGTGCCCCCCTTGGCTGTGGCTCCTCTTCAAAACATCACTCACAGCTTCACTGTGTTCTTTCTGTTATGTCAGCTCTTTTATGTGGCTCCAGTGACCAACTTAGACCCACCCCGAATGGGTGGAGCAACAACTACATGGCAATTATCCAGTCAGAGTCATCACCCACAGCTGGGTGGGGCACATTCCAAAGAAACACTCAAAGAATTACAATCTAATCAACACTGATAACATCTGCCCACACAAGATTACATCACAGATAATGGCGTTTGGGGGACACAATATATTCAAACTGGCACACGGTTGTAGTTCAGTTTTAATTCATTTTTTTTCAGAGCATTTGTAGGTTTACAGAAAAATCATGCAGAGCACAGTTTCCTTATACCCTCCTCACACATGCAGTTTTCCCCGGTTATTAATATTTTGCATTGTACTATATTTGTTACAATTGATAAATCATATTATTATAATTATTAGCTAAATCCATGGTTTACATTAGAGTTCACTTTGTTGCAC
This sequence comes from Choloepus didactylus, assembly GCF_015220235.1. NCBI lineage: Eukaryota > Metazoa > Chordata > Mammalia > Pilosa > Megalonychidae > Choloepus > Choloepus didactylus. The sequence goes on along the minus strand of NC_051326.1, from coordinate 507 downwards.
AGGTCGATGCTTTTTGTTTTGCTTTGTTTATTATTTTATTGTAATGCCATATATGTAATATAAAATTTCCCATTTGCCCACTTTGAAATCTACAGAGGTGTTAATTATATGCACAATGCTGTGCTCCCGTCACCACCATCCACCTTGGATGCCCCGCTGGCTGCAGCCCCGGCCTTCTCCTGTCCTCACCTGGCGATGGCGGCCGATCTTGCTGCAGGTGTCAGCAGCAGAGCGAGCGGCGACGGCTCAGTGTCCTGGGTGGGCGCTGCCCCCGAGCAGTGTCCGTGCTGCTGCTGCAGATTCTCGCCGTGGGCGCCGCCGCCCGTGCCCGAGGCAGCCGTTTCCCCTTGTTTCCGGGTCTCTCTGGGCGGCCCCGGTGTGCTCAGGGCGCCTCGAGCGGGGGAGCAGCGAGTGCGGGCGGCGGGAGAGGGCGCGGGGAGCCGCGGCGGACACGGCCGGGGGCGGAGGGGGCCGGGGATTTTTCTGTCCTGTTTTGATTGATTGTGA